>NC_080671.1:378160091-378481091 GCF_030247195.1 Topomyia yanbarensis
ACTTTGAAATCAAAAATGGCGAATTCGGTTTAGATAAATTCTCTATAACCTCTGATAAAATCTAGCTTCCACTATATTGCTCAACCACATGTTCCCATGTTGGATTTCAAAATAGCGCGAAACATCAATTTTTATTATTAACATGTCAAAGCTAGTTTCGAAATATTCATATTGTTAGGGTTTTCAAGAATATTGCTGAACTGCTCGCAGCCCGTTCGTTTAAAAGTCTAGCTCGCCAAAAAAAATTCATTCTCCAAAATATAGTCCATTCGTCACAAAAACCCTTTTCGCCAAAAAAAAAAGTCCGTCCGCAAAAAAAAGCTCGTTCCCCAAAAAAAGTCCGTTTGCTAAAAATAAATCCGTTCGCCAAAAAAAACCCCGTTTGACCAAGAAAGCCCTTTCGGCCAAAAAAGCCCGTTCGGCAAAAAAAACCCATTCGGCTGAAAAAATCTCGTTAGGCCTAAAATATCCCATTCAGCCGGCTCGACCAAAAAAAGCCTGTTCGGCCAAAAAAATCTCTTCAGCAAAAAAAAGCGCAATATGCCGAAAAAGCCAGTTGCGCGAAAAAAACCCGTTCGACCTATAAAGCCCGTTCGGACAAAAAAGCCCGTTCTCCCAAAAAATCTGTTTCGTAAAAAAAGCAAAAAAATCTCCTACGGCCAAAAAAGACCATTCGGTCAAAAAAGCCGGCTCGGTTAAAAAGCCCGTTCGGACAAAAAAGCTCGTTCGGCAAAAAAAACTGCTCGGCTGGAAATGTCCGTTCGATCAAAAACCCCACTTGGCCAAAAAACCCGTTCGGCCAAAAAATCTCTCTCGACCAAACAATCCCGTTAGGCCAAAAAAGCTCGTTCGGCTAAAAATGTCGGTTCGGTTAAAAAGCCCGTTCGTTAAAAAAATACCTGAGGGGCCCAAAAAAGGCCGTCTGCCAAAAAAACTTCGTTTGGCCAAAAAAACCGTTTGACCAAATGATCCGTTCGACCAAAAAGAACCCGTTCGGTCAAGAAAGCCCGTTCGTCCAAAAAAATCTGTTTGGCCAAAAAATGCCCGCTTCGCCGAAAAAGCCCGCTCGACAAAAAATCTCGTTCGGCCAAAAATGCCTGTTCGGCCAAAAAGCCCGTTCGGCCAAAAAAACTGTTTGGCCTAAAAAAGCCGGCTCGGCTGAAAAAGTCCGTTCGGCCAAAAAAAGCCCGCCCATCAAAAAAATCCCGTCCAGCCAAAAAAGCTCGTTTGGCCAAAAGAGCCCGCTCGGTCAAAATTATCCTGCTCGTCCAACAAAGTCAAAAAAGCATGTTCTTCCAAAAAATCCAAAAAAACCGCTTGGCCAAAAAAACATTTCGGTTAAATGGCCCGTTTGTCCAAAAAACATGTTCGGTAAAAAAAACCCGTTCTGCTAAAATAGTACGTTTCGCTAAAAAAACCCGTTCGGCTTGAAAAGCCCGTTCGGTAAAAAGCCGGTTTGGCCTAAAAAGCCCATTCGGCCTAAAAAGCGCATTCGTCCAAAAAAATCTGGTTGCCCAAAAAAGTCCGCTTAGCTGAAAAGGTCCGTTCGGCCAAAATCCCACTTGGTCAAAAAGCCCATTCGGTCAAATAGGCTCGTTCTGTCGAAAAAGCCGGTTCGGTTAAAAAAGCCCGTTCGGCCAAAAAAGCCCCATCGGCTAAAAAACTTCGGCTTAAAAAAGCCCGCTCAGCTGAAAAGATCCGTTCGGCCAAAAAATTCACTTAGTCCATAAGCCCATTCGACCAAAAAACCCACCCATCCAAAAAATCCCGTTCGGCCAAAAAAGCTCATTCGGCAACAAAAGCCTGTTCAGCCAAAATTATCCCGTTCGGACAAAAAAGCCGGTTCGGTTAAAAAAGCTGGTTCGGTTAAAAAAGCCCGTCCGTCCAAAAGAATCCTGAGAGGCCAAAATAGCGTACGCCCAAAAACCCCCGTTCGGCCAAAAAACAGTTTGCTCAAATGTCCCGTTTGCCCGGTCAAAAAAGCTCGTTCTGCCATAAAAGTCGCCACAAAAACCCGTTCGGCCAAGAAAGCCCTTTCGGCCAAAAAGTTCGGGCAGAAAAGCCCGTTCGTCTAAAACAGAGGCCGTTCAGCAAAAAACCCATTCGGCTGAAAAAAGCTCGTTCGGTCTAAAATATCCCGTTCGGCCTTAAATATCCTATTCAGCCGGCCCCACCAAAAAAGCCTATTCGGCAAAAAAACCTGTTCGGCCAAAAAAGCCCGTTCTGCAAAAAAGCCAGTTGCGCCAAAAAACCCGTTCGGCCTAAAATCCCGTTCGGTCAAAAAAGTCGGCTTGGTTAAAAAGCCCGTTCGGACATAAAAGCCCGTTCGGCCAAAAAAAATGCTCTGCTGAAAAAGTCCGTTCGGCCAAAAAACCCACTTGGCCAAAAAATCCATTTCGGCTAAAAAACTCGTCCGGCCAAAAAAGCCTGCTCGGCCAAAAAAGCCGGTTCGGTTTAAATGCCCGTTCGTCCAAAAAATACCTGAGGGGCCAAAAAAAACCGTTCGGCTAAAAAACCGTTCGACCAAACTGTCCGTTCGGCCAAAAAAAACCTGTTCGGTCAAAAATGGCCGTTCTACTAAAAAAGTGTCGCTAAAAACCCGTTCGGTAAAAAGCCGGTTTGGCCAAAAAAGCCCATTCGGCCAAAAATGCCCGTTCGTCCAAAAAATCTGTTTGGCCAAGAAAAGCCCGCTTGTCTGAAAAGGTCCGTTTGGCCAAAATCCCACTTGGCCAAAAAGACCATTGGGCAAAAAGCCTGCCCATTCAAAAAATCCCATTCGGCCAAAAAAGCCCGTTCGATTAAAAAAGCCCGTTCGTCCAAAAAAATCCTGAAAGGCCAAAATAGCGCTTACGCCCAAAAACCCCCGTTCGGCCAAAAAACCGTTTGACCAAAAAAACCAGTTTGCTCGAATGGTCCGTTTGTCCAAAAAAAAACCCGTTCGGTAAAAAAGCCCGTTCTGTCAAAAAAGTCTGTTCGGCCAAAAAAAACCCACTTGGCCAACCGTTCGGCCAATTGGCACGTTCGGCAAAAAACCCGTTCGACCCAAAAAAAAACCGCTCGGTAAAATGGGTATCTATAAATCTGTCCTCGAAGACGTTTCTGCGACATCCGTTGAACGTTAAACTGCATTGAGCTTCCCTAGTAACAATTGAGGTTTTATGGTAGTTTTATAGCCACTCATAAAACATAGATGGCACTTGTAGCATGGTATAAAACTTAAATTGCTACTTGGGTTTATGTCCTGAACTTCAAGGAGCCTAGTGGGGAAAAATCATCAATCTGTTGACCACTACCGGCTGGCGGTCGATCGGGCGTCGCTCAAAACGACGTGTTTTTTTATATATGCATGTCACAGACCGTCTTTTGTTTCACCCGTTTCTGTTTCGTTCGTTTGTGTTGATCGAATAATGGAAAGCAGGAATGAATCCTATTGAAAAATACATAAAATGAATAAAGCGAAAAAAAAAATCAATAAAAGTAATTAATAATAAAATAATGAAATAATAAAATGAGTAAACTGAACAAATCTATTTTATTGGATGCATTGGCATAAGTAAATTAGAGAATAAAAAGAACAAAATAAATAAAATAGACCAAATGAATAAATGAACAAAATGTATAACATAAATAAAATGTAGTAATACAATGAGGAAAAAACAATAAAACGCAAAATAATAAAACTAATAAATCGCAATAAATGCATAAATTGAATCAAATGAGTTAAAAAAACAAACGAAGAAAGAAAGTTTTTTTTATTTTGATTATAGAGGTTTTAGCCTTAGGGTCATTCGTCTCTTTCCGGGTTAGAGAAATCTCTTTTGGAAAAATTTCTAACTCTATGTGCGGGGTTGGGAATCGAACCCAGGTGAGCTGTTTACAAGGTAATCGATTTACCAACTACGCTATGCCCGTCCTCAAAGTCAAATAATGATTGACACAAATAAAATTAACATTTTGGAAAAAAAAACGTATATTAATCAAATGTAAATAATAATTGAATAGAAAGAAAAGAACCAAATGTTCAAAGTGAATTATATTAAATGATATTGATATATTATTAAATGAATGAATAAGAAAAATAGCATTCACTTATATTTAAGGTTGATAAAATATTACAATATTAAATTAATAAAACTAGAAAAATTACCAAAGTTTATAAAATAATAAAAAATATATTTATGATGCATGAATATATATTTATAGTGTATAAAGGCAAATCACTGCCATGAATATAACAATTATAATCTTTTAAATGCACGAAAAATTAAATATGCAATTGAAATAAATGAAACGTGCAAAATGGATATTTTACACAAAATGAATAAAGTGAAAAAATGGATAAAATGAATAGTGTGAACGAAATGCAAAAATAACAAAATAAATTATATGAAGTAAAAAAATTGGAAAAATGTATGAATTGACTGAAATTACCAAATTATTAGAAAGAGAAAAATAAATTAAATGATTAAAACTAATAAATTCAAGGATATAATTATTAATTTGAATGAAATGATCGAATTGGATGGAATGAATGAAATAATTAATGAATCCAGAATTATACTTGTAGTAAAATAAATACAATTAATAAAATAATAAAATGAATCCAATGAATAAATTAAATATAGTGAATAAATAAATTTAAAAGAATAAACTATTTAAATAAATCAAATAAATGAAATAAATTTAACGAATATAAGGCATTAAGTAACTAAAATTAACAAAAATGAATTGGGGGAAAATAATGAAAATTAAGGAAATAAAAGAAATAAATAAACGGAATAACTAGAATCTGAGGAACATCCTGAAATATTTCGGTAAACCCTGCTATTTAAAGGTCGCTTTACCAGCAACTGACGAAGTGGCTAGACAAACAATATCTACTTTTTCATTTCAATTGTTTTCTCACCTTTCCGCTCTCGGTTTGCTTTTTTTTGTTAAAGTCGTTAAAATTTATCTGTTGTTTTAACTTTATAGAAAAGGCTTATTTAATTATCAGAGAACTAGAACTTTCACTTTGTTTTAAAATTAAAAGATGTTTTTTGGTCACAGATTTCTGGCAAAAATGAATATTTTTGCAGAAAGTGGCCTACGTTTCGAAAGAAGCCTTTTCTTCTTAAGGGTTTGAATATAAATTAGTTATAGTTATCTTTTGCAAGAAATTAAAAAAAAAATTAATATGTAGGATGATATCGAAATGTCTTCCTAGTTTAGAGTTAGTCTCACAATTGCGCTGCTTAGTATAATGTAACTTGAAAATAATTTTGAATTGTGAGCTTCTAGTTTTAAGAAATTTTAAGCTTGAAAAGTAACACAAGCGTCTTATAAATTAAAAGACTGTACATTCTGCATTATGCGCTGACGGTATTATACTAAATTGAAAAATCTGGTGTAGACAAACCTTTTTTTCTTCTGAAAGGATATGTACAGTATTGTTCTCAATAACTTTGTTAACGACATCAAGTTCAAACATTTCACCCGTCTGAAAACCACTGTTATGGGAGAATACGGTCACATACAGACTGGCGATCGCTGCCTTGAACTTACTTGCCATGACGTCTAGAGACGAATAATTAAACTGCACGACTGAACAATAGCGCTAGAGCTGCTTGTTTTCGAGAACGCCTAGATTACACTGCTACGGTTAACTGAGTGTAAATGAGTATATCCGTTATCAAATTAATTGAATTTTCCCGACAGTTTATAGCAACACGTTCTCCTTTTGCATAATTCATCATTCTAAATACCAAACCATTTAATTTCGGCATCAACTTGACAGGTTGTCGTAGCATACACACACCCACACCATATTCTAAAATAATACAACCCAAAGTTTTGTGGAAGAAGAACGTGCTCCAACACGAATCCGTACGAACCGTTGTCAGCCGAAAAGTAAACTTTCGTTCAGTTATTCTTTAATTTCACGCTCCACAGGACCGCGTGGTACCGGCAATGTGTCACAGGTTTGACGATGATGAAAATTGAACGTTCAATCGGGGGGACAGCCCAAAAGTCACTTTGTTTCCTATTAAAACGCATGTTAAACCATTTTCCCCCTTTCTCCGCCGGTGGTGGTGGTGGGAGTGGAAAGCAGGATTCAAACGGTGCGAAAAAGAGTTACCACCCCATTCACTTTTATTGAGCTTTTTAAAGGGGGATAGACTGAGATCCGTTATCAGATAAGCCCTTCTTTGCTAGGCAGCAGGGTGGGTGGGAAGAAAGCAAAAATCTCTTTCAATTTACTTCCAATATCCTGAGTAGATGCTAGCAACCTGTCCTCCCACGGCTTTTACGCCCGACAGACGACGGCGACGGTTTCCAGGAATATACACAGGATGTTTCAATGTGTCTGGGACTGAGCTTGCGAGGGTTTTACGCGTGGCAGTTGTATGTGGGTGGCTGACTGGCGCTCTTTTGGGTTGGGTGACCGTTTTCCCTTTCATTACACTGAGTTGGCACTGCTTGCATCCGAACATACAGACAGCTTCACTTCAGTTCACTTAAATCTACTTTGGTTGTTTGTGATACTTTCAGCTTTTTCATTCAAGCGAACACAACCGTCGGAGATGTGATTTCTCGACGAGTGAAAGGTATTTTGGGCACACAAAACGATTGGAATATAATTTCATCTATTTGGTTGGAGAAGAATAAAGCCATAGGGGATGTGTATGGTAAGTGCGTTCAATAGATGCACGCAGGAAACGATATGCCTATCTCTATTTCTTTGCACATACTCCAGACGCCATCGAAAATCTACTCGCTGATCGGAAAAATAGCTGAAATTATTTTTTCGAGAACTGAAATTAATCTTCGAGTGTATCAAGTGCCTGTCACTTAAACATGTCCGTCCAATCTACGACTCGTCGTGTGCGGAATGAAAGGACGAGACCCCTCCATATCCCATATATTACGTTGCAGCGAGGCTTAAATCACGTGCGGCAATTGTTTATGTGATGGAACCAACGCAGCGCCGCCACCGGGATTAACCTCGTCTCCCAATCGGACTGACGGGTGTCATTCAAAACTGACCACACTGTGGATGGGACAGATGCGTCCCACTGACCGATCAACCCGAATAACAAAGCCTGACACAGCTCGAAATACATTGTGTCAAATTAAACCCTATCATGTGTACATGTTGTATGCTCAAACGGCACACGACCAGTGTCAATATCTGAAATCCTGTGGCACCGACCGGGGCACGACGGGTAAACGGGGAGACCGGTCGCCGGAGAGGTTTATGAGAACGAATTAATAAAACCTTCATTTACCAAATAAACTCCCATAGTGATTTTCGGAACAGGAACAGGGGAGAGTATCATCTTCCCTAAATGAAGTCGTTTAATGATATTTCGAATGTCATGGTGTGTGGCTTCAGTTCGGTGCTCGCTGATGGCGACATTTGGTTACCTAGCTATTACCGATTCACATATTTGTCGAATGCCGGGTTCATGGATTTTCAGACCGGAGTAGACCCTTTCTCCCCACAGTCGATTACAGTTATTTCGCATCCAGACAGCATCCATATGGTTTCAGATGAGGGTTATAACTACGGAGTGGTAGACTGCGCGAGGGTCAACGGCGAGGGATTCCAGGGAAGAGGAGGTTTCAAACGGTAACATGAACTGTGATGAGTTTTTGGATTGCGGTTGTTTGGAACTTGTAGACCTGACAGAATTTATAGGGATTCCTTCGTTAGTGGTAAACGATTTTTCCTACAATAAATACCCTGAACTGAGTCCATGACTGTATTGTTTACAGGAATGGAAAAAAGCAATTGAAAAGAAAAAGGATTCAAACTGGTTTTACCCTAGGACAGATAGCAGCATTTGATTAAATTAGCGAAATTTTCATCAACATATTGAAAGTAGCTAGTAACGTCCTTCTTTATCGATATGTTAGTTTGACACCAAGATATATTTCGACCTTCATTTCATTTATTGAAACCTTTGCTTATGTTTTAAAAAAGTTTGTTTATTAACAGAAATGACCTTGTGTGGGCAGCCTTTAATACATAATATAATATTGCCAATATAGTTACCGAATTTGGATTACTGCTCGGACGCACGAGGGTATCCACATATATTTTCCCAAAAAAAGTTACTTTGAAGTCCGCTTTAAATAATATCTGTGGCCGCGCTGAACTTCTTTTGTTTTAAACATCCATTAATTCCTCGCGCATATTTGCTATGACACACGCAGATTTCAATCTATCGGCAACAATTTTCAAAAACCTGACAGCGATAAAAATACAGTGTAAAAAATACACTCTAAACTACTTTTACCCAAATTTTCAAGAGAAAATATCCTATGGGTAATTTTCTACAGCGTTTTTTCCGTGATGCAATTTGGTGTGGGGCACCCTTTAATAGCGTTTTTCTCGAACCCGCGTTATTCATATTTGGCGAACATGTTAACTCAAATACTAATCAACGAATTGACTTGTTTATTTTTATAAGAATGCATAATATGTGTAGCCTGTCGATGAATCACAGAAAACTGAATAAAAAAAATATTTTTCCTATTATTTTGAAGAAAAGTTAGCTAGTTTTATTGTAAAATATGAGATTTTTCGGTTTTTATGGCGCCATTTTCCGAAACTCGAACTTTTTTCTATTTTTTGTGGTTCATCGACTAACTATACGTCTAAGCTTTACAAAACTAATTGAATTTGCCGTATCAGACAATTTTATCGAGAGTTATCTTGTTCACTGCGACGCTCCTCGACGTGGAAATGGTTGGACGTCTACTCTTGGAACGCTCGTACGTGTGGCTATGTGTGACTGAAAATATTTTTTTCGTACACAATGAATGTTTAAATAAATTTGAACATTACAAAAAAGATCCATTGTTACCTGGCATTCAAAATCGTAAAGCAAAATAACCTTTGGTTTGAGCACTTTTCACCAGACGACTTATTGATGTTTCATTTGCTCATCTGAAACTGTCGCATCGTGTCCTTATTCCGAATTCAATCGGTTTTACCATATGGGAATACATGCTAAGAAAGTTGGGATCTGTGTTTTATCACATTTGGTTAAAATTTAGGATGAAAGTATGCGCGCGTGACATTGACAGTATGTCCATAAATTTTTAAGTACAGTTAATGCTTATTTTGGGCCGCTCAAAATTATTTCATATTTTTTTTACGAAAAAATCGATATATTTTAGTTGCTGTCCCCGTTTGTTTTCCACTCTTGATTTCTTTTCTTTGCGAAATTTATCGGTATTTTTCCATTTGGAATTTTGTCATCCACGAAAATAATGTTTGAATTAAGTAAACGTGTTTTAGGTACCCAATGAGTCCCCAGGTGGCCAGGCGACTAGTGATTCCTGAAATCTGGAATCGCACGCGAGCTCCAGAACAATTTCGAATCCCTATCCTTACTAACAATCTCCCTCCATCCTTGATACTTGTGGAGTGCACAGCAGCATATACGGTCGCCAGTAAAAGCATGTGTCGGACTAACATTCCTGCCTTTTCCTGCAGTGATCAATGCTTGGGTCAGGCGGCGCTGTTACTGATTATTTCCAGTACTGATCAATAAAGAAGTTTGGAGTAAATGAACGGGTGTTCAATAAAAAATGAGAATTTTTTCAGTCATGTAGTTAAAAAACAAAAAAAAAATGAACGAAATCAGTTTTTTTTTTTTAAATATAATGTTTATTGTTCAAAAAACAAAACGTAAATGAATATTGGAGAAGGGGCCATGGTCAACCGTACGACGCAACTTAGTCGCGATGCTCTCACAAGAGCGCTGGGCGGCACTGACGTCCATCTTCCAGATACAATTCCGGATCCTGGTGGTCAACTGCTTCGTATTCTCAGCCCGCCAATTATTTTTGTACACTAGGGCAATGAGGAAACCGAAAAAATCCTCAATGGGACGGCACTGGCACAAGTTGGTCGGATTCATTTCTTTCGGCACGTACGGTACCTTTTTCTGCTCAAGATACTCCAGCGTCTTCTTGGCGTAATATGAAAACGCCTTGTCCGGTCAGAAGACTTACTTCCCATCCGGATGATGCTCCTTTAAGAATGGCAGAAGCATTTTCTCAAGACACTCCTCCTGGTACACTTGTTGATTGATGGCCTGACCGCTCGGCTTGAAGCACGACTTTGAAATCCCTCTGTCCTATATGACGATGTACAGCATAACTTTTTTTTTTCAAATTAATGCTTAACCCTCCGGAAGTCGCGTTTATGGCTCACTGAACGAGCAGCCGCTGGTGCCCTACGACAATTTCGCTGGATTTTCAGAGCAGCTTGCACTCAGTGTACTAGCGCAAGTGCCGGGAGGTTAAGCTTATATTTTACTTCGGGGTGTGGCCGACTTGTCGCTGGAATAGTAGCTGTCATTTCCTGGAATGTGGGTCTTCGAGAGCGGAAAGTAATTTTCGTCGACTAGCACGAACGACGCCCCGCGGTAGTTCTTCGCCATCCACCTTACCGTACCTTATCGTTCAGGCTAGAGCCTTGTTGTCTCTTGCTATATGCAGAAGCCATCTCCACTCCACTCGGTCCATTGCAGCTTGTCGCTAGCCTCGCAGTCTTCGAAGGGTCCGCAGGTCGTCCTCTATCTGGTCGATCCACCGTGCTCGCTGTGCGTCCCATCTTCTTGTTTCTGTAGGGTCGCCCTCAAGAACCATCTTCACCGAGTCGTCGTCCGACATTCTTATGACGTGTCCAGCTCACCGCAAACGTCCTATTTTTGCGGTATGCGCGATGGATGGTTCTTCGTGCAGCTGATGCAACTCATGGATCATTCACCTGCGCCACGTTTCGTCTTCCATCTGCATGCTACCATAGCTGGTACTCTAGGGGCGCGTTGGTCCCCCACGAGCATAGTCCAGGTCTCGTGGTCGTAGAAGACCACCGGGATAATCAGCGTCTTGTAGATAATCAACTTCATGCGGCGGCGAATGTTGTTCGACCGGAGCGTCCTCTGGAGTCCAAAGTAGGCACGATTTCCCGCCACTGAATTTCTCTGCTGGTATCATTGTCGGTGGTTATCAGTGAGCCCAAATACACGAATTCGGCTGGTTTCAGCCTTGCAGACTGATGTATGTTTCCGACATTGCCTCAAAGTTCCGTGTCATTATGTCAATGTCGTCGGCGAAGCCAAAAAGCTGGACGGACTTCCTGAAGATCGTGCCACTCGTGTTTATCCCCGCTCTCCTTATTACACCTTCTAACGCAACGTCGTCATCACGTCGGCACTGCGATTTCACGATCGCTATCTGCTCGACCGTGTACTCTGGGGACCGAGTCTTCTTCCGACAAATGATGCCCTCCATCTTGAGGCTATCGTGTCCTGCGTCGGGGTTCTTGAGCCATTACTTTTAATTTTAGAAAACGGCGACCTAGTTTGGAAAAAGACGTAGCGCTAACTATCCAGCTAGCAATGTTATTTCATCTAAACTTTTTCCGCGACGGCCGTAGCGATGGCACCTCGAACACGTCTTACACTTTCTGTCGCCCAAGTCCAACTATACCAACTATGCTCTCCTCGTAGCCTCCTAGATAACTCCAACTCCCACTCACTATCTCTATAACTCTCCCTATTTCCGTTTCATTTTCCGCACGAATCTACGGAATATTTCACATAAACCCTACGATCTGATTCACACCACTTCTTTACCGACCGCCCACTACAAATTCACCGTTGCTCCTACGCTAACTTATTACTGTTCACGAATCTTAAAAAAATTGAGTTACATTACGGTAAAAGCTACAACCTGATGTCTTTCGACGTGAAACTACGTCTTTGTTTTCAATATGTGGGTGTACTTTTCAATTTCAACAACAATGGTATATAACGAAAAGTGGATAGAGTTTAAATGCTTATAATTCGCAAATAGATTTTTGATAACATGGCATTACTTATTTTGATAATGTATAACATAGTCAAAAAACCACGCATTTTCACACGGAAGGTAGCGCTTCCCTAGTCTGGCACGATAGATTTATGTTCCTAGTGCGTTACGCTTCTATGAATGCGTCATTATCGACTATTAATTGAATAGAATTTGTCGGACAAACTCAGTTGTCTGTAGAACGGCAGGCAGAGCACTGCGCTGAGTGCTTTCTCATCCATTGTACCAGACTGATAAGTCCGCTACACTGGCTGTGGAGGTAAACTGCGTAATTCCTTTCAATAGGCGACTGAGTTTGTCCGATTAAACACCATGCTTTTCCTTGTGCTGTGCTCGTTTCAAGCACATGTTCTATGTACTATTTATGAACTATTTATGTACTGTCTCTTTCGTTCCACCCATCGTTACCAGCGTTGACCCATTTTTCTTGGTGTGTATCTTTCATTCGTGTACGGTTATGATGTACTTACACAGCTGTTTGATTCGAGTATTGTACACCGTTCGCTTGGGTTCAATGATTGAGGATAGTGTGCTTACCTATTTTTTGCGGTTGCATGCGTGCATGAAAGCAATCTGTGCTTTCGTAGCGTAAAGACGATTTCCGCGAATTCATGGAAAGCGCAACAAAGGTTTATTATTTACGTTCAATAAATTCATTAATTGCACGTGATATCGACATAGATCTTCCATAAGGGCTCAATCGCAAATGTCAACAAACTGCGTTTTCGCTATTATAACATTGTGAGACTAAAAACTGCAAGATTGAGGTGAAAATTAGTTAAAATGGTTTTTGGATCGATTCATAGTTAAAAAAACCAATCGGCGAAACTTACACTTTCTTTGAGATTTCGACTTAGGCTCTTAGGAATATAATGGCTTAACTTACATTTTTGGACAGAACGGAAGGAACGAATGGTTATTTGCGTTGCGTTGCGTTGTGACGATGATTTTGGCGGATTACACACTGACTTCATCATGTTTGACTGCTGATTATCTAATAAGAGTTGCTTAGGAAATGGTAAGTAGGAATTCATACCAATCCGACCCATATTAAAACCTCAACAGCATGATAGCCATCATTGCCGGCCGCCCCCATCTCCATCGTTCACGGGGAAGGATAAAGGATAAGGTAGACAGGAAGTGTTGATGCTCCACCTACTTAACGGAAGGACGACGATTTATCAGACTCTTCCATAGGTGTCGCGGAGTTGGTAGTTTGTAAGGGTATCAGGTCTAGGATTCGCTCCAAGCAAGCAATGCGACCTGTAAAGCATATTTTATTTGGCAGTTGATTAGTTAGTCTTCGAGTGCACGATCACTCGAAAAAGAGAAGATCTTATTTAGTGTTTGGTTCTTTTTAAACTCTGGGCAGCCGGCTACCGAGAGTATACTATGTTCCCTAAACAAAACACATTATACCGGCAAAAATAACGCGAGATGTTATAAATCAAGGAAAGTATTTCTTATTTTCCATATCGGATTGTTTGTGGAATACAAGTATACGAGCGATACTAACGAACACTGAAGGGAAATATAAAGGATTGTTAACCTGATTCACGGGCTTGTTAGCAATAACGGAGTTTGAAATTAGGTTCATAAAAACAGACGTGGAGAATTTTCAACACGTATTGACCCGAGATCATAGATACTAGTCAGATTAGTCGTATTGGGGCTAATTTCCGATCAACTATTCATTTTTACGGCAATGTTTTCTCGACTAGATCTGTTCGCACCCTCTCATTGTGCTACTATCGGTAGAAGGCTGATAGCACCCAGTCGTCGCCGGTCTAAGGACCAAATGTCATCAATAGACTTAGACTCGCGTGGAGGCATGAGATAGGAAACTTGTGAGAATTTTGTCATCCCACCGTTTGACGACCAGAACAGGAACGAATGGTTATTATTCATAAAAAAATTCTGGAAACGGCGGTTCTATTTTATATATAATAATTAATATCTACTGTGATAAAGTGACACTTTCTCATTGATGTGTATTGTTTACATGCTGTCAAACTCGAAGTCGTGTTTTTCGATTGAACGAAAATGGAGGTGAACCAACGCGAGTCGAGGGAACAAATTCTTTCCAAACACCTGGAATTTCCTGACCTGTCGCACCGGCAGATGGGAAAAATGTTGAACATTCACCATTCAACCGTCTCCAGTGTTGAAGCGGTTCCAGGAGCGGTTGACGTTGGACCACGGCAAAGGAGCTGGAAGAAAACCGGGACCGGAGAACAAAAAGACGGAGGGAAAGGTGAAGTGGATGATTAAAGCAAATCCCAACGTCTCAAGCCGTGATTTGGCTAAAAAGATCGGCATGTCGCAGAGCTACTTCCAGAATGCAAAGCAGAGAGCTGGACTTCATACATACAAGGTACAGAACTTCCCAAACCGCGATGAGCGGCAACAATCGACGGCTAAAACTCCGACACGGAAGCTATACGAGAAGATGCTGACAAAATATGGCTGCTGTGTGATGGACGACGAAACGTATATAAAAGCCGATTTTAAGCAAATTCCGGGGTTGGAGTTTTTCACCGGCAAGAGCAAGTTCTATGTGGACGACAAATTTAAGAAGAAGAAAATGTCGAAGTTCGTCTCCAAATATCTCATTTGGCAGGCCATCTGCTCTTGCGGACTGAGGAGTGAGCCTTTCGTGGCAAAGGGCACAGTAAATGGCGAGATCTACAAATCTGAGTGCCTCGAGAAGCGCCTTTTGCCGTTCTTGCAGCAGCACGACGAAGCTCCGCTATTTTGGCCAGATTTGGCATCATGCCACTATTCTAAAAGTGTCCTGGAGTGGTATGAGGCCAATTCTGTCCATTTTGTTCCAAAGGACATGAATCCGCCAAACTGTCCGGAGCTGCGCCCGATGGAGCAGTACTGGGCAATGATGAAGCGGGAACTTCGGAAGGGCAAGAAGACAGTCAAAGACGAGAAGGACATGTTAAGAAAATGGAAAAACTGAGAAACTGGTACCGGATGACACTGTAAAGACTTTAATGGAGGGCATCAAGCGAAAATGCGTTCAATTTTACACTCAAGGCTCCATCAATTAACTTTTCTTTTGATTTTCGAAGTAAATATATGTATAAAACCACCCTAAAATTTTGGTTTGGGTTTAAACATTATAAGAAAATTGGCATGACATTTTCGGTGTCGCAATAATTTCGTGATCGCCCTTTAGTGATTCCTGAAATCTGGAATCGCTCGCGAGGTCCAGTATAATTTCGAATCCCTATCCTTACTAACAATCTCCCTCCTTCCTTGATACTTGTGGAGTGCGAAGCAGCACATACGGTCGCCAGCAAAAGCATGTGTCGGACTAACTTTCCTGCCTTTTCTTACTGTGATCTATGCTTGGGTCAGGCGGCGCTGTTACTGATTATTTCCAGTACTGATCAATAAACAATTTGTGAGTAAATTACCGGGTGTTCAATAAAAATGTCATGTAGTTAAAAAACAAAAAAAAAAAAAATTCAACGCATTCAGTATTTTTATAAAACACATATTGTTTATTCTTCAAAAAAACGCCAATGAATATTGGAGAAGGGGCCATGGCCAACCGTACGACGCAACTTAGTCGCGATGCTCTCACAATAGCGCTGGGTGGCACTGACGTCCATCTTCCGGATACAATTCCTGATCCTGGTTTGAAACTGCTTCCTATTCTTGGTTCGCCTATTATTTTTGTACGCTAGGGTACTGAGGGAGCCGAAAAAATCCTCAATGGGACGGCACTGGGGAAAGTTGGTCGAGTTCCTTTCTTTCGGCACATACGGTATCTTTTTCTACTCGAGATACTCCAGCGTCTTCTTGGCGTAATGGGAAGTTGCCTTGTCCGGCCAGAAGACGTACTTCCCATCCGCATGATGCTCCTTTAAGAATGGCAGAAGAATTTTCTCAAAACACTCCTCGTGGTACACTTGTTGATTGATGGCCTGACCGCTCGGCTTGAACCACGGCTTTGAAATCCTTCTGTCCGAAATGGCGATGTACAGCATAACTTTTTTTTCAAATTAATGCTTGACCCTCCGGAAGTCGCGTTTATGGCTCACTGAACGAGCAGCCGCTGGTGCCCTACGACAATTTCGCTGGATTTTCAGAGCAGCTTGCACTCAGTGTACTAGCGCAACTGCCGGGAGGTTAAACTTATATTTTACTTCGGGGGTGTGGCTGACTTGTCGCTGGAATAGTAGCTGTCGTTTTCTGGAATGTGGGTCTTCGAGAGCGGAAAGTAACTTTCGTCGACTAGCACGAACGACATCCCGCGGTAGTTCTTCGTCATCTACCTTACCGTACCTTATCGTTCAGGCTAGAGCCTTGTTGTCTCTTGCTGTATGCAGAAGCCATCTCCACTCCTTGTTGTCGAACAACTTTTTCAACGCTTCCTTCTTCTTCTTAGTCTCGAAAGTGGTCTAACGTAAACTTTTTTCCACGATGACCATTAGAGTGGGACATGGTTATATGAAAAAAAAAATAAATTTCGCTCCGAGTAACTTTTTGGGTCCCATTTAGCTCCCAGAACAACTCTGCAAATTTTTAGTTCGATCGGTGAAACTATATTTTTGCGCCCACGGTTTAAAGTTTTCATGGAGTCAGTTTTCAGTCGTTCGTATGGGGAAAACGTCTTTTACAAATTAATTCTTCCAAGAGTCGCTCGTTACCTCCTAAAAATAAATAGGGGACATTCCACGCAAAATTTGCCACAAATTTTTTTTTTGCCCAGATCAATTTTTTCTCGGTTTAGTAGTCAAAAATATTCGACACGTATTTTTTTATTTTAACATAGTAGGCGAGACTTTCGAGATTTTTTGTGTTGAATTTCACCATTTGAACAAAACCTAGTTTTTTCAATCGCTCGTACTGTCAAAGGTAAAGAAGGTACCCACAAGTGCCCAAAACATGAAATGTGCGTCTTTTTCATAGCTTTCGGATGAAGTATATTAATACTTACTCAACGTATTGGTTTCATGGAAAATATTGAAAAGTTTAAAACATATCGATTTTTTTCAAACTTGGACATGATTTTTTTCTTTTTTTTTATTGTATGAAATAGGAAAATCATTTTTCTTGTTGCCATAAAAATTTGGAAGTGCGCAATTAAATAATTATGGAGATATGAATGTTTCAATCGCGCGAAAAACATACCGCCACGCGCTTCGCTCGTACTCAGGTTTGACTGTATGAGATTTTACACACTACCGCGTTGTGTAAAACACACTTACAATTAACTTCATTATTTATTAGAAATAAATAAAAATAAACAATAATAATTATTCAACGGACTGACTTGATTTTTTATGAGGATGCATAATATGTGTAGCCAGTCGATGAACCACGGAAAACTGAATAAAAAAATTCTCTCATTATTTTTAAGAAAAGTGAGTGAATTTTACATAAAAATATCAGATTTTTCGGATTTAATAAGGCTATTCCATATTTCAAAATTCTAATCATTTTAAAAAAAATTTTGTTCATCGAGCAAATAATAGTCCAAATTTTAAAAATCTTATTGAATTTCTTGTTTCAGTCAATTTTATCAAGAGTTATCATATTCGCCGTGGCGCTCCTCGACGTGGAAATGGTTGGACGTCTACTCTTGGAACGCTTGTGTGGTTCTGTGTGACTGCAATTTTTTCTCGTACATAATGAATGTATAAATAAACCTTAACATTACAAAAGAGGTCCATTGTTGCCTTACCTTCAAAATCGTAAACCAAAATCACTTTCGGTTTAAACACTTTACATCAGACGCCCCCCTAAAGTAAAACATACACAGCTAATGCGTTATGTTTGTTTTAGATTATTATTATTTTATACTCAATTTCGTAGTTGATTTTATAATATAAAACGATTGGGAATATCGTTGCATGAGATAATTTTTAAAATGATTAAAATATGATATTTGTATTCTGGCGATAAATGATTGCTGAAGAGAGATTCTTGCAGTTCTGCAAAAATGTTGAAGCTTTTTAAGTTTCTGGCACTTTTTAAATCAGTTTAGTTACCTATCGTTTTACGTCGTACTGTTAATTCCATTCTTTTTGAAAACCTTGAATGTTTGCATTTATTTTTCTGATGGTGTTCGTCTACATTTTAGAAATGTGAAACGTTGTACTAATTTTTTTTCACCACAAATCTGACTGCATTCACCACACACAGTGACATTTTCGCACAACAGCCCTTGGAAAAGGTGCTTGCGACGAAGCCATTATTTGTCGAGCCAGTTTACAAATGATCAATGATGATCAAATGTTGACCGCAACTGAGTCGTACGATGCGACAAGGAACGCTTCTTTGTCACGCAATATTTCAATTTCAAATCTCAGAATAACATAGGAAACGTGCCAATCGAACCAATTTATTCTAATGCAAGAGCAGAGAAAAATCCACAGAATTGTTTCGAAAAATGCCAAACCATACCTAGACCACAATCATTTCACTATGTTGAGATGAACGAGGACTTCAAATTAAAACTGAAGATTTTTTCTTCCGGCGACACTGTTGAACGATTAAGACAATATAAATCTAAAATTAAACATACATCTAAATGCAATAAATAGTAAAGTTAATTGCAAGTGTGTTTTACACAACGCGCTGGTGTGTAAAACTTCATACACCCAATTCTCAGTACGAGCGAAGCGCGTGGCGGTATGTTTTTCGCGCGCAAGGCGCGATTGAAAAATTCATATCTCCGTAAGTATTTGATTGCCCACTCCCAAATTTTTATGGCAACAAGAAAAATGATTTTCCTATTTCATACAATAAAAAAAAAGAAAAAAAATCCTGTCCAACTTTGAAAAAAATCGATTTGTTTTAAACTTTTCAATATTTTCCATGAAACCAATACGTTGAGTAAGTATTAATATACTTCATCCGAAAGCTGTGAAAAAGGCGCACATTTCATGTCTTGGGCACTTGGGTATCTTCTTTACTTTTGACAGCACGAGCGATTGAAAAAAGTAGGTTTTTTTCAAATGGTGAAATTCAACACAAAAAATCTCGAAAGTCTCGTCTACTATGTTGAAATAAAAGAATACGTGTCGAATATTTTTGACTACTAAACCGATAAAAAATTGATCTGGGCAAAAAAAATTTTTGTGGCAAATTTTGCGTCGAATGCCCCACAGATATCTGATTTTTATAGAAAATTTGTCGAGGAAACAAAGTCTAAAAGACCACGGAACGATCTGATACTTGTGGAAAAAATTATTAAGCAAAAACCGATTGATGCCCTGAAGATTACTGAAACTTTTACTTTTCATAGCATCACTGCTGCTGACGGTCGAATTATATACAAAATCTTTAACTTTCTTTTATTATGCACAAAAAAAGACTCAATTTATCCGTCTAAACTCTTGCGGAGTGGCCAAATAGTATAGATAAATGATTCAGACACATTAAGAGAAGATCAAAACAAAATTGCATATAATTGGACAACCAACAGCAGTGGTGCTAGAAAAAATGAATATTTTATAAATCGTCAGAGCATTAATTGGTTGCAGCTTAATAACTTTTTTCTCAAGCGTCAGATCGTTTCGTAGTCTGTTTCTTTGTTAAATTTCCTTCAAAAGCCATATAACGGTTTATTTTTAGGAAGCAATGGGCGACTCCTGGAGGAATTATTTTGTGAAAGTTAACTTCCCCATATAAAATCCCATGTAAACTTTAAACAATGGGCGCAAAATATAGTTTCAGGGATCGAGCCCTACTGGTTGTGTTTCGATCGTTGTGATGAACCGTATATATCGGACTGAACAGTTGAAGCGAATTTATTTAATCGTTCAGTCACGTCTCAGTAAGAATTCTACAATCTTACCCATTTTCTCAAACAGCGACGAACAAGTCATCATTTTTTGTACGCAGTCCGCAGTAACATTTTGGTAGAATAGAGCCTTTTAGGACTCTTGCCGTAATTTTAACTGATTTCTCCTTACTCTTTGCTTCGTAGATTAGAACCCGATTCTGGAAATAGCGCCTCAGAATTCAGAATTTAAAAAAAATAGAATGCTTCTTTGAAAAAGAAAGTGGCTATTGTTTTGCCTTTCTCCTATTGTAAGGTTATGCAATCGCTCTAAACATCGTCATCTTAATCCCGGCCTTTTTTGACATACATAGGTTTTCTGTATTTTAACAGGGGCGTAGTTAGGGGAATACGGTGAGGGGTACCCCCTGCATCACTTACTACCCTTCCCTAAACCGCTCTTCCCTCATCATGTACTCCCCTACCCGAATAAAATTGTCTAGTTCCTCCACAATAAATTTTCCTAGTGGGTCTGAAAAACCAGTGAAAAATTTGGTTTGAAATGATTTTGAGTTGAGAAACCAATTTAAAATTTCTTAACAAATTGAAATTTTTTGGCAGGGTCCAAACCCCCGAACCCTCCTTCTGCATCCGCTGCTGGTTTCAAGTGTTTCAGCGTCGACACATAGCAACTCAAGTTTGTAGCTGTCGATTCATTGTACGTATGTGTGAATCGCACTGAATATGAAATAGACATTTCCACCGTTATATTATACATAACCAGCCATGGAATCGTAGTTTGGATAAATGAGAAAGGCACAATTGCACCACAAGGTGGATTAAAACGGGTTTTCGTAAACATAGCGATTTTTTTCGATACCTTTTTATTTGTTGTGTATTTGCAGACATGACCTACGAACTGCGAAATCATACCATCATTGTTCGCGTCAAAATGTCAAGGCAGAAGAAACTAGTTTAATGGAGGTTAACCTACACTTAATGAAGCGAGATGCTTGTAGATCGAGTGGACTATTTTGTGATACTGTCGACCTCTGAGGAAACTGAAACTGCGTGCTTTTCTCTTAATAAAGCAGTAGCTAGAGATTCCGGCCATTGTCGGAATGTTCTGTTATTTGTAATTAATCGGTAAGTGTTCCATAAAGTTGATTTAGTAAGCCAACAAATCGCCTTTTGTTGAATAAAGCTATTGTAGCTTGTCTTGAATTCGGGCGAAGCATATCCGTTGAAATCATAAGCGAACAGCTACTGTAATACTAAAGGAACAGTCAAGGAGTCTGTACTGGTACACTATGCGGAAAAAAATCGTTCCCAATCTCGTAAATAAAGTGCCATAAATTCTGGAACAATCACGTTTCTACGTTGCGAAAACAGGATCATGAACGAAAATCATGACTTTTATAATTATGGTCAATTTCCGTTCAGTAACGCCAGCGTAATGTATTTATTATATGAATTTTTTTTTGGGAACTTAAGTCATGTTTTCCGCCATGTCATTACCAAATCTACACGTGAACTAGTACACAACTTTATTTAAGAACATTATTCATAAAACCAAAGGTTGACTTATGATGTTATCCATAGATTTAGGAACATTAGTTCACAAAATCAAAACAGTTTGGATACTGCCTCGTAAACTATTTCACGAAGCTCGGAATTTCATTCATGAATCCATGGAATCCTCGTGAACAAATTTATGATTCTTAATATATTAATCAAGATCCAAAATCCTTGCTCGAGAAATAGTTTACAAAATCATCAAACATTATTTATGTATTCGTTCACCATTCGTGGTCGTGAAATAGTTCACGAAATCATAAAATATTATTCATGTATTCATGAACCGGTTCATAATCCGTAGTTTACTAGTCACGAGTTACCATTCGCGTTCGTGCTATATTTCACGATACCACGCAATATTATTCATGTATTCGTAAACTGGTTCAGGATTCTTAGTATATTAGTCACGATTTTTCATTCGCTTTCGTGAATTATTTCACGATATCATGCAATATTATTCATGTATTCGTGAACTGGTTCAGGATTCTTAGTATAACAGCCACGATTTACTATTCGTGGTCGTGAAATAGTTCACAATATCATAGAATATTATTCATGTATTCATGAAAGTAACGGCTTGCCATTCGTGCTCGTGAAATAGTTCGCGTAATCATTAAATATTTTTCATCTATTCGAAGACTGGTTCATGATTCCTAGTTTAATAGTCACGACATACAATTCATGCTCGTGAAATAGTTCATGAAATCATGAAATATTTTTCATATAATCGTGAACTAGTTCATGATTCCTAGAACAATAGTCACGACCAATCATTCGTTCACGTAAATATTTCCCAAAACCTTGATTGATATATTCATGGGTTCGTGCACTAGTTCATAATTCTTAGTACTTGACCTAGGATGTGATTGTGATATTTAGAAGATATATCTAATCATTTTCAATTGCATGCAACATGGTCATGACATTTTCACAGGAACTATTTCACAAAATCTAGAGCATTATTCCAAGAATCATTTTTGTTCCATGCACTATTCCATCAAATGTCATTTGTCCAGCTGCTAGTAACCAACAAGAGGCACGTAGATATAAGAAAACTATTAGAACCTAGCACATCGTTATTCATTTGATAAGATTTAGTGTTATGTCTCGATAGAAAAAGAAAACTGCGCTGAGCACCAAAAATAGATTATAGAACCACGAATCGTGTACGTGGTATAGTTCATGGAGCAAGACCCGCTTATTAGTCACACATTTATGTTCCTGTTTATATTGTCGCGATACTCAGAGTACAAAAACCGATAATAACCAAAAAATAACAGATCGCGATTAGGTGAAGAGAAATTACAAATATAATAAAACTGCTGATGTCATGAATATCACTCCACATGTCAAATTTGAAAATCGTGACCAAGATCATAAAATCGAGAACATAAATCATGCTATTCGTGACAAAATAATCAAATATCGTGATTAAAATCCTGAAATCATGAACATAAATTACTCTACCCGTGACTAAAATATCAAGATAACGTGAATAAAAATTACGAAAATCGTGACTAAGATGATGAATTCATGAGCATAAATCACTGTACTCGTAACTAAAATATCACGATAACGTGAATAGACATAGACATTATGAAAATCATGGCAAAGAAACCATGACTATAAATTACATTACTCACTCAAAAATCGTGATAAGTATCCTGACATCAAGAGCATGAATCACTCTACTCATTACTAAAAAGCCATGAAATAGAAATTACGAAAATCGTCACTAGGATCCTGAAATCATGAAATCACGCTACCCTGACTGAAAAATCCGATAGCAAACTCATGTATAAAATATTACTGTAACTAGATGAGAAATCACCAAAATCGCGAATTAGCTCCTGCAATCACGAACATCGTTTAACTCTCGTATGTATATTCCCAAATTGTGAACAAGAATCACAACAAACACTAAACATGTCCAGGGAACAACCACAGTAACCCTACCAAACATTCGACTAGTTT
Source organism: Topomyia yanbarensis (assembly GCF_030247195.1). Taxonomy (NCBI): domain Eukaryota; kingdom Metazoa; phylum Arthropoda; class Insecta; order Diptera; family Culicidae; genus Topomyia; species Topomyia yanbarensis. The sequence continues at coordinate 378,183,265 of NC_080671.1, forward strand.
GAGCAAACTAGTTTTTTTGAAAACAAATAGTTTCATGAATACGAGGTTAATTATTCATAATTTCAGAAATTTGGTCACGGTTTTCGTAAATCTTTCAGTTCACGAAATCGTGATCTTGTTTTCATGAATTTATGAGCGGATTTTTTTCCGTGTAATTTCGCAAAGGAACACAAATGCAGTATTGAAAAACAGACACGGAAATGATAGAGAAATGGACGTTACTTTTGAACTGCTTGACAACGCGTTGAACATAACAGTTTATTTTTGGGTTTTAGGCGGGTTTTTTTCCCAAATCATTTTAACCCGGACGAAATATGGGTTTTTTCGTTTTATCGAATGTATGATGTTCATTTAATGTTTTTTAACCTCTCGACAGTCGCGCTAGTGCACTGAGTGCACGCTGCTCTGAAAATCTAGCGAAATCGTCTTAGGACACCAGCGGCTGCTCGTTCAGTGGGCCATAAGCGCGACTTCCGGAGTATTAAAGAATCTTGCATTTACATTTGAGAGACCGAAAATAAAAGTCGCAAGGATAAAACATACTTTGTAGAATCGACTCCAGATATCTTAGCATGTAAAAATCGAATATAAACACCAAGCGTAAAAATCGGACGAGATCCTTGAGCATGAGAACCGCTTAGAATATTCTCACCCGAAAAAGTCGGCAAGTATGAACCTCCAGCATAATTCGCTCACAGGAAATTCCGTACAACGTTACATTCAAGATTAAAAGTTGGATAAAGAAAAGTCCTTTGTAAGAACCGGATATACTTTTTTACGGTTTTTATTCTATAGGACATAATCGAAAAGCTCCTGTCCGATTTTGAAACTTGAAGTTCAAATCCAATTTTCACATTCTAGTATATTTATAACGGGTTTTACGAAGCAATTTCTGTTCCTGCGACTTTGATTTCAATCCATTCCATATTCCAACTTGTTTCATATAATACTGGGAACAATAGTCATTGTTACTCTGACTAGTGAAAATTAGAATAATCGTGTGATACCAAAACTACTTTTATTCTGCTTGTTACTCATTTTAGGGGTTGCTATAATTTTAGCGAAATAAGGTAGGTATTCACACAAAATTTAGAAAATACCTATTTAGTTCGGTGAAAAGTAAAAGTGAGTAATATGCAAAAAAGGGAGTGGCCTTGACAAGTCTTTAGTATGAACAGTAATCAGAACTCTCACAAATCGCAATCCAAATTCTTTCAGCATCAACTACACCAGAAACAGTAGAAAAAATGTTTAGTACGTTTAGGTGAATTCACAGTAAGAAACGCAATCGACTTAGCCCAAAACGTGTTGAAAAGTTTTATCACTTATTTAACCACAATATTTGTAAAGAAATGTTGGATCACCGCTATAACAATGATTCAATCGAGGAAAACCATTCAGAATTCATATACATGCAAAACTTTATGACAATAATGCTAAAAAAAAATTAACCCTCAAAAAGGCAACCGGGTCTCAGAGGCCCGGCACGTTACAATTTTTTAGTTACAAAAAAATGTGTATGCAGTATAAGCTTGGGCATGGAAATTTTGATAAGTAGCTTTGAAATCTATAACAAAAATAAAGAATTGTGAAATTTTCATCTATGGAGTGATGCGCAGCTATGTTTGAATTTTTTACATGCACAAAAAGGCAAGCCGGGCCTGACAGGCCCGGTGTGCATGCAATATTTACTAGGAATACCACGGGTTTTATACATTAATATTTATCCGAAAAAAACATTTTGATGAGTTCATCTTCATATTAGCAGGGATTTTTTTCATGTTTTGATTGATTTTATCTTTATACCTTTGTTTATAAGAAAAAAATCTTGAAAGTTTGAGCGAATTCTATACATTTCTTTTATAAGAAATGTAAAAATAGCATACGATAATGACGTGTATCATATTTTTTTGGGTAAATACTTCTATTTCACCCACTGTGGTCTATTTGACAATTATTTGGATACAAGATAACCTAACTCTGTCGTTTTTGTCTATTTTTGTTGTCTATTCTTTATGTTATAGTTGTCGTAATTATTCAAATTGTAAGATCTAAAAGCAACAAAAAATTGAAATGGCTATAAGACGATATGCCCATGTTTTCAATCGTCTCAAAGAATCTGAAATAATGGAAGAAATTCGAGCAAATTCAACAGCAGACGATTCCGAAACTGATTTGCAAAGCGAGGAAGAAGATGTGAATGATATTGCTTCCGACGATGAATCTGATGCAGACTCGGAAGAAAAATCTGAATATGTATTCCGGTTATGCATCAGAAGAAATTAATAGCAACCCACAAACATTTATTGGTCATGTTCAAACGAAATGGAGCTCAGAACCAATCGAAAGTCGACGTGATCTTCCGAGTACTCACATTTTGGAAAAAACTCACCTTTTGGAAAAAAAAATTTAAATCCATCGCCTTATACGCTGAAATCGGGATTTGCTGCGTGTTCGTACTCATCATCCTGTAATTCCGGAACCGGAGGTCGGATCAATTAGAAATTCAACAGCAGCCAATGGGAATGCTGTACCTTTTATTTGTAAAAGTTTGTAAAAATCGGTAAAGAATTCGCTGAGAAATAGGTATGACATTATCTTAGAAACTTGGTAAGTTCCCCCGGGGCATCAAGAACCGCCATAGCTGGCCAATGTGGTCGAAGTGCCTTCGGTGGGTCATTAATGATCTAGACATGCAAAGCCAAGTAATGTTGCACATATTTTAATATATATTGCATCATTTGGACATTATGGTGGTATCAGTTTCTATGGAAATTTGCTGTATGATTGTACTTTTCAACACGTAACTCCAGAACCGAAAGTCGGATCAATAAAAAAAATCAATAGCGACCGATGGGAAGGCTGCACCTTTCATTTGAGACTAAATTTGTACAAATCGGTCCAGCCACCTCTGAGAAAAATCGGTGAGATTGTTTGCCACATACATACATCCATACATACACACACACATACAGACATTTTACGATCTCGACGAACTGAGTCGAATGGTATAAGAGATTTGGCCCAGCGGGTCGAAATTTCGACCGATTGCATAACCTTTCTATATGAGAACGGCAAAAAGGAGCTTGAATTTAGACGGGCCTGAGAAGCCCGGCTTGCCCTTTAATGTTAGGATTTTAGCTTGCCTTCACAAGGGTTAAAAATATTTGAATAACAATACATTAATGTTCAATTACTAAAATATCAAAAAATTGCAAAAAACCCAATCTTCCCGCGAAAAAACCGTTTAAACCGGGAAAAAACCTTGGGTTTTTCCCCAAAATTATAAAAACCCGATTCGGTACATCACTGCTGCTTCGCATTTATACAGTCAACATCAACTGATAAAGCAGACTAATATGCAGCACACATATACGTATAACTCGGAATTTTAGTATTTGGTTCGCTCTGTCCGAAACAGTTTGAGCAAATATTGGTTTTATGTGTCGATTCCGATTTTTTTCTAAATATCAGTTTTTACTTTACCTAATCTAAAAAAAATGTTACACTTTTCGGACTAATTCTTGCAAACATTGTGTAATTTCGATCAATAAAATGAAAGTTACTAACTTCAAAAACTATTACTCCTGATTTTTAAAGGGCCCCTACATTGGAAGGTTATTCATGTCAAAAAATCTTGAGTACTAAGTAGGCTTATGGTAGGCAACTGATAGTGTTAGGTAAATGTCTGCTTACATATACGAGGTGCGGTTTGAAATTGTCCAATCTTAGTCCACACGGTTTATGCATTTACTTCTCCTCAAGTAGTCTATAAAAACGGTAGTCACCAATCCACGTAGTATACTGATAAATAGATAACATGCCGCAATATTTTAAACCGGGTGAATATCAGTTTTTTTATCTAAATTGCAACAAATCCCGATTCCACAAGCGTGAAGTTTATAGAATATAAACCTGATACGCTTCCACTATTTATTATTCATTGACAGGAAATACTTCCCTTCCGAAAACTCAATTTGACACTTCAAAAGAGGAAGTGTTCCATGCGAGAGACGCCAAATCCTAAAAATTTGTACACACGAAGTCCCCTTCTTTCCGGAACATTGCAGCAACAAGATTTTCATTTTAAATTGATTCTGGCATGTGACGTTGACGTTTGGTTGGCTTCTTGTTGGTAGGCACACATTCGTCGGTCGGTCGGAAGGCAGTAGACGAACGCGAGTGTGTGTGATAAGAAATTTACATAAAAGATCCTCGGCGGGATGTTGACGCGGATAGGATGCCACTTGACGTGGAACAAATAGCAGAGGCTTTACGCTGCTGCCACTAGCAACTGCAGTTAAGCGATGATAACTTCGTTGGAAGAAAAAAAAATCCGGAAATAAACTTTTCTGCCAGGTTGTGCCAACTCCTCAAGTCGGCAAAGTTGTAAGTACATTTCCATTAATTCTGTTCACTTCCCCAAAGTGTCGTTTATTACATTTGTTATATATATTGTTTGGGGCCACAAGTAGTGTGGAGAATGACTTCGTAGGCTCTACTGGGAGTTCGAACTCAATCACAGGACTGAGGAGTCCAATAATTGCAAACGGTCAAAGTAATCGGTTCAGTTGTCTAAATCCAGCAGCGTCAGTTCGCTCTGTCCTTCGAACGACTATCTCCCGCAGGACGTTCGCAACTCCCACTCGTTTTCTTTCGCTTTGATTTATACGGTTCTTTCACTTTTATGGAAGAGGCTTCTACTCGGTAATTTACGAAAAACAAAGTGGAAACGGCGGCGGCGGTGACGACGGTTGCACGATGACGGTTAACGGAAAGCTTAGAACGAAAGGACGCTTTGTTTCGTTGCGAGAGGGAATCTCGACAAGCCCGCCCTTGCCAGGAGGGTCAAAAGAAACACCGGTTTCCGCTCTCATGGCTTCAGCTGAAAATACAATGCAAATAGCAGCACCTTGTAGCAGACCGACCGCGTAACCACCATATAGAAAATCTGGCGATATCGTTGAGGTGAAAGTCGGGGAGAAAGTCGAGGGTTCCAGTCGCGCGCTAGTGTGATGAGCGGAACTCGCAAACAAATTGGATATTTTTTGGTTTTGTTTCGGGAACTATTGGGATGTTTGTGAGCAGTGGGAAAGCAGTTCCTAATTCATCTAGCAGTGCAGTTTGTTGATTCTCGTATACTGTTACAGTTATTACTAAAAATTGTATTAGGATCGAACTTTCTGAGAGAGTTTTGTTCGAAACGGTTTATAATTCGAGCAAAGGCCAACGTCAAAATTATACCTTCTAAAGTGGATTTTCCTAGGTATGAGTCATAAACCGCACACACAAGATCTTCATATTTTTCGTTTTTCACGAAAAGTTTTTTTAAGCGATTTTTTTTTTTTTTTTTTTTTTGGTCGTCAAACGGTGGGATAACAAAATTCTCACAAGTTTCCTATCTCATGCCTCCACGCGAGTCTAAGTCTATTGATGACATTTGGTCCTTAGACCGGCGACGACTGGGTGCTATCAGCCTTCTGCCGATAGTAGCAGAATGAGAGGGTGCGAACAGATCTAGTCGAGAAAACATTGCCGTAAAAATGAATAGTTGATCGGAAATTAGCCCCAATACGAATAATCTGACTAGTATCTATGATCACGGGTCAATACGTATTGAAAATTCGCCGCGTCTGTTTTTATGAACCTAATTTCAAGCTCCGTTATTGCTAACAAGCCCGTGCATCAGGTTAACAATCCTTTATATTTCCCTCCAGTGTTCGTTATTATCGCTCGTATACTTGTATTCCACAAATCTGATATGGAAAATAAGAAATACTTTCCCTGATTTATAACATCTCGCGCTATTTTTGCCTATATAATGTGTCACTTCGAGTGGAGTTCAAATTGCTTTTGTTTAGGGAACATAGTATACTCTCGGTAGCCGGCTGCCCAGAGTTTAAAAAAAACCAAAAACTAAAGAAGATCTCTTTTTCGAGTGATCGTGCACTCGAAGACTAACTAAACAACTACGTAATAAAATATGCTTTACAGGTCGCATCGCTTGCTTGGAGCGAATCCTAGACCTGATACCCTTCCAAACTACCAACTCCGCGACACCTATGGAAGAGTCTGATGAATCGTCGTCCTTCCGTTAAGTAGGTGGAGCATCAACACTTCCTGGCTACCTTATCCTTTATCCTTCCCCGTGAACGATGGAGATGGGGGCGGCCGGCAATGATGGCTATCATGCTGTTGAGGTTTTAATATGGGTATGAATTCCTACTTACCATTTCCTAAGCAACTCTTATTAGATAATCAGCAGTCAAACATGATGAAGTCAGTGTGCAATCCGCCAAAATCATCGTCACAACGCAACGCAACGCAACGCAAAAGTTTTTTTAAGCGATTTTTACGCCGAAAAACATCAAACCGAGTTTTTCATTTGAAGTTTTTAGGCGACTATTGAAATGCCACAGTACAATTATAAATATTCTACATCCCCTTCTGACTTTTATTTTCTGCTCCTCACATGTCGTTCTATTATAATTAATTGGCTACATGTTTGGAATGAGTTCCAATTAATCATCTGAAACTAATATGACTTACTTTATCCTATCAGGCACGTTGGTATCTGTCTTGATGATATTTGGGTAATTACCTGGAAGAGACAAGTAAGAAATAGAAAAAAAAATTTATTTGATTTCTATATTGTTAAAACGATACTTGCTTAATAGAAGGTAATCGACTCATTGACGCTTCCACAAGCTCCATTGAGTTGGATCAACTAAAACTTATTGGTTTCAATTTGCTACAACTAGAAATTTAAAATTTCTACACACTAAAGCACATAGTTTTAATTTTCCATCAAGACTTTATGCGGCTAACTCTAATATTGAACATCTTTTGGGCCACACACTACCTAGTTTAAAAAGATTTTCAATAAAAAGTTGCCCGAACTGCGGAAGCAATGCCGAAACATTGTCCGTACACCATCATGTTATTCGAAATGTACTTAAGTAAACTAAATAGTGTTAACTATTTTATTACCTACTGTTATTTCTTTTTAACTTTTTGAATATGTTGTTATAAAATAAATGTATAGAACTCGCTCAATTTTAAGATTTTTTTCGAGATCCGGAGGGCCGAGTGTTCTCTACCAATCGACTCAGCTCGATGATTTTGGACAATGTCTGTGTCTGTGCTTTTCTACAGTAAGGATAAAAAGCTTCAAAAGCCTGGCCTGTAGTGTATTGGCACTCTGTGCAACTCACGACGCACGTTCGTGTCTACCCACTAAAACACTCCTTACTCTTTTTCGACTTTCTTCCCACGGAACTACATCAAGGTATTACTTTATGAGGGGGGCTCGTTGTGCTTTCGTCGCACCTCTTTCTTCTGCTCTATCTCGGAGCCTCACTTGATCCATGGAATGGCTCAACTTGTGAGTTTTGATTTAACTCTCGAGAGCAGACTCTTGCTTCTTGTCTCCATCTAATACGTCGCCATTTAACTCTCGTTCCAGTGAGTCGTTCAAATGCAGCTTTCATGAACCATTTAGGCCCTGTTTCTATGAGTCATTCAGCTCCCAGCCTTATCACAATCTACTCGGATAGCCCCCGTCTGTGAATTCACCCAACTCCGACTGAGAGTTCATCGACGGAGGAATTTCTCCCGACAACGATACCCGCTTCCTCGAACCATTTAGCTGCCAGTTTTATCGAGATCTACTTGAAAATTATCTGGCGGTGAACTACCCTACTCCGACGGAGAGTTCCCTGGTAGTGGAATTTCTCTCGGTACCGATTTCTGTTTCGTGAGTCAATTAGCCCCCCTTTCTGCCGCGGCATATTCCGATAGTCTATGGCGGTGAATCCACCCTACGGTGAATTCCCCAGAGGTAGATTTTTCCCGATAGCGATGTTCGTTTCCGCGAGCCCATTAACTCTCCGCTTCGGCGTCTAGGCGATCTAGCCCCCGGCGGTGAACCTATCTACTCAACGGGCCAACCAGTAGGTTCTGAGGTCTGTCCAGCGATTCCGGGTGGAGCGTTGCTTCTATTTCATTGGCGCCCCAACGACCAACCCACAACTAGCTATTCGACGTGGTCTACTCGGTCTAGTCCCCAGCGGTGGATCTAGCCTGCTCACGAGCTACCCGATAGGGTTTGGAGGTCGGTCCGGCGATTCCGATGAAGCTTGTCGTCCGGTGCACTAGCGCTCCGACGACCCAAACCAGGTGCTGCTTCCCGTACTCCTCAACCGATAGCCGGCGGTGGACCTAGTCTACACCGATGGAGAATTCCCTGGCGGTGGAATTGCTCTCGAATCCCGATTTGTGGTTTCACGGCGATATTCTAGCAAACGGCGATACTTTGTGGGTCCCTTCGCCACTTCCTCTGCAGCTCGGAGAGTATACTCGTAACCACTCTGTTGAAAGCGTCCCAGGTATGCTCGTCGTGGCACATCTATTCGACGATATTGTCAACTGTCACACTAGGCATACCCCTACGAACTTCTTCGAACCTTGTGCACTCGAAGACCACGTGTTCTGGTGTCCATTGCATGTTCACGCACTCCGCGCAAAGGGGTGACGAAGCAAGTAATTCTGGAAGTATCAATGCCCATACAAAAACTGCGTCAAATGGAAATTCACCCCTCCATGCTTTCTATGCACCTAAGCCGACACATTTGGGATGAGTCGGTGGGTCCACCTTCCTTTCTGTGCGTTGTCCACCTCCTGCTGCCACTTAGTCAACGAGCCCGTTCGGACCAGTCTCCTTGCATTACGTACGTTTCTCCGGTGGTTGCATTCCACGTCCTCAGCCTGAGTGATGCAGATGGGCATCATACCGACGATAACGCATACTGCCTCCATACTGATTTGTACGACCATCATCCGGAATGTCCTGTTCAGCTATTCACGGTTCCGCCAGGTTTTCAGCGCCACACCCCAGATTGGAACCCCATATCGCAGTATCCATGACGAAACAGTAGATAGCAGACGTCTCGTGTTGTTTCTCAGACTGCCGATGTTTGGCATGAATCTCGCTGTTGCATTCGTTGCCTTCGCCGATTTTTCGCAGGCGTAGTCGACGTGGTTGTTGAAGCTCAATCGGTCGTCGATTATCACTCTCAATTGCTTCAGTGCACACTTCTATGCCATCAAGTGCGCTGCGGCGTCGATCTGTATCTGCTAAACAGCTCCGCAATTTTCTGACCAAGAACATCTCCGTCTTGTGGTAAGCTATTTCCAGCTCGACCCCATTCATCCAGCTTTCGATCCCGTCTACTGTCTCCGCTACCGACACCTCCGCTACTTCAAGTGTCTCACCCATCACCGTTAGTGGCAGGTCGTCCGCGAAACGCACGATTTTCACTTTCCTGGGTGACCGCGATGTTAAGACCCTATCGTATAACCCGTTTCAAAGAGTTGGCCCGAGAATGGAGCCCTAAGTTCAGCATAGATAGTCGGGGACTCTCATTCTTTACAGTGCTGCGGCGATGGCTTCCCAGCTGGTGCTGATTAATGTACTCTTCACATCTATCGTGATCACAGCACTGTATCGATCTCCTCTTTGCCTCCGTTTAGATGCCTTCTTCGCATTCTCGAACATTGTCCGAATTACATCCACTGTCGATACTCCTTTGCGGAATGCGTACTGCATCTTGGGCAGTCCGCGAGCGCCTTCCATGCATTTCGTCAGCCTGTTAAGAATGATTCTTTCCAGGAGTTTTCCGAGTGTATCCAGCAAACATATAGGCCTATACGAGGCCGGATCGCCAGGTGACTCCCCTGGCTTCGGCAGCAACACCAGCTTCTGTACTTTCCACGTTTCGGGGAAGCAGCCTTCATTTAAACACTTCTCCATCACCATTTTGAACATGTTAGAATTTGCCAGATTCGCAGCTTTCAGCACCACGTTTGGTATTCCATCCGGACCAGGGGCTTTCTGTGATTTCAGGCGCTTCAACGCTTCTGCGAGCTCATCGTTTGTCACTTGCCGATCGTCCGTATTTCCTCCTTCTTCTTCGCTGTAAGGTGTCGGTGGATAAGTAGTTAGATTGTTCGCCGTCAATGAAGGAGTACAGAATGTGATGTCGATGATAGACTCCATCCCGTTTATCCGAAATGTGCTAACGGATCCTTTATTGCCTAATCGTAGGTCTAACTTCGCTAGAGCTTCCTGCAGGAAACACCTTCTTGTATTGATTACTCTACTGTCCGTCTCCACAGCCCTGGCGTTGAAGTCACCGCCAATGACTACCGGCTTACGACCGATCAACTGCTCAGTTAACTGATCCAGCATTGGGCTAAACTGCTCCACTGTCCACTTTGGAGGAGTGTAACAGTAGCACACGAAAACGACGTTGATTTTAGCAATCACGAAGCAATACGAAGGCTTCGAGCGTTCTACCACTTCTTGAATGGGGAATCTGCTCATAACTTGTATCACAGCCGTTCCCGATCTATCTGTCACTCAGTTATCGTTATCAGGGTGACCTGATACGGCTCTGCAATCAAAGCGACGTCACACATAGATTCTGTCGTAGACTGCCACAACGGTTGTTGCTAATTCAGAATTATCTGGGTTATCTCCATTACTGTTGGCCTGCATTCGCCCTTTTATAGGAATGACATTTAAAGCCACTTGTTTGATGGTCGTTACCTGGGGTGCAAAGCAAGAACTTCGCCCTCTGTGTGCAGTCTCTCGCATTTCCAGCCATCCTGGATCTATCTGGGCTTGTTGAAGCCCCTGTCAAATGTCCAAAGCCCAAATACTTGAAACATTTCTCCGCATGTTTATTCAGTCGTGAGGCTGGTCTCAATGGGCATCTCGACCATCTAACCGTAACATTGCCTACCTCCAGCGCCTTGTCGGCAGCGGTTACCGGTAAACGAATCATCGCTGTCTGAGTTCCTCCGTATCTCTTCCTTAACAGGATCATTATGTGCACCTCGTCCACATTACACTGCTACTGCAGTGTGCACTCTCAGCTCGCATTCCGTCGTGATCTCATCCAAGCCTTTTCACACAATCACCATCTCCGGGTTTGAGGCTTTAACTTCTGCCTTTTCACCCAGTGATTTGGTAATAGTCTCCTGCAAGATCGAACTGCAAATCATTGGATCTTCCTTTAACTCGAAGCGCATCTCACCTTTTTGGGTACGTGCGATTCCTACCACGTTTTCCCCCAAATCCCCCATATCTGGGCCCTCTTGAACCTTCTTGAGAAGCGCTGCATACGTCGTCGCGTCATAAGCTTTGACGAGCACGGCTGCTCCCTTTGTCGCCTTCTGACGAGCCGGAGGTTTTTCTTTTCTCGTTTGCACTACTTTTCGCTCTTCCTTCTACTTTTACCGTTTCCTTCGCAATTCCTTCCGGCCTATAACGGTACTCCAGTTGACTTCCTGTTGGGTTACGTCCTTTCCTTCGGCAACGAGAGCGTCCTCGAGCGTCTGCCTCTTGGGCCCGCCTGGTCTTCCTTCTCCTGGAGGAAACTCTTTGTTTCTTCTGAATTGACCAGGGGCAGTTTGCTGCGGATTTGTGGCAGAGCCTTTTCTTGCTGGTATATTTAGTGGCCTATCAAAAAAAATGTTACGAAGACTCATTTGCTTGTAATTAGTGCAATACTGCATGCATGACGCGCGGCACACACAACCGATCATGCAGACGATCCTTGTCGAAGAAGACGCAAAGCAGTCTCGCCAAAAGATTACCCGATACTAGCTTGAAGGTCCGGTGCGATTGTCACTCAAAATCTTCGCTCCCTGGAGCAAGGGATCATTGAACCAGACAATCCTGTCCTGCAGTAGATCCACACATGCCAAGTTCGAATCGATAACTACACAATCGATCTCTACTTTGTGAGCGGGAATGTAAACGTGTTAGTTCTTCAAGAAAGCCTTGTCGCCAGAAACGTCATTTGTTTGCTTTAGACGAAATATCACAATCCTGAGCTTATCTAGGCGAACTTTCGAGATATCTGGCACATCTGAATATTTCTGCGTCTTGCGGAATATTAGAATACTTCGCGGACTATCTTTGATCCGAAAGAAGATCGGATACGGTCGAACTCAGTGCAATATATTTGATTTTAAATGGGAGCTCGGATCTTTGGCGACGAACCTTGTTCGACATCCATTTTAGTATCATTTGGGTCAATTGAGGAGTACACTTAATATACGGTAGAGTGCCAATATTTATAGTCTTCCTGAAATTTCAAATCGGACACAACTCAAAAGTATTGGTACCTCGAAAAAAGTTCCCATGCAAAATTTGAGCGCAGTCGAAAAACAATGTCATGAAACGTCGAGATCTGGTGTAATGTTGAAAAATGTCTTTGTGGTGCAAGGAATATTTTTGAATTGAGATGGGACTTGAGTTTTTAAATGCAGTTTTTATTTTTTGTATACAAAATGTCAAATAAAATCAACGAAATGTCAAAATCTGGTGAAAAACTTAGTTTAAAAATTAAAAGTACCAAAGAGGCAACTTCTGCCAAAACAATTTTTTATGAGAAGATACAAAATTCGTTGTTTGATGTAGTTCTAAAACATTTGGCATAGAAAATAAATTAAAAGAAACCTTTTAAAACCCCAGAATCCTGAATTTTCCAAGTTTTATAAAGGCTACCTTAAAACAAAATTCAGGGTGGCAGTAGATCGCGACGTTTCATTACATCCTAAGCTATTTAGCACAAAAATTCAAATTAAGCGTTAACTGCTTTCCTAAACTTAAACGAACTTAAAAAGAGCTGTGCTGGAATATGTCATATGTCGGGTCACTCTAATATACTCCTTTAAATAAAGGTGAATAATTCCAAAACAAACAATTTCACAGAAGAAAGTTTTTTGTAAGGACGTTTCTGTCAAAAGATATAGCTTTGGTGCTATGTTTTTAGTGATTAATTCTCCTAGAGCGAGATTTTTCTATTTTTTTACGGAAGAAATGAGCTGACGTCTTCGGCAAAATTGTAGAATATATTTGCTGACACTAAGTCTCTTCTTTGAACATTTAAAAAAATATTGCTCGTTATATTTGAACGACCCTAAAATTATTTTTTATGAACACCTGTTTAAATTTCATTTCATCAAAATACACAACTGTTTATCACATTTTTTCCTATTTCAAGTTATTACAAACATATTGGACCTTTTCTGAAAAACAATAGATGTTAGCTCTGCTGGAGACAACGAGACAAATTAATTTTTTGAGTTTTTTAGTATTGTAGCAAATAGAACTTGTTATCCGTTTCCGCCAGTTGAAAAGATATTACTATTAAAATTTTCGCTAATTACTTCTAAGTCTTAAGCAAAATATCACAGGCGTCTTCTGGGAGAAATGATACTTTATCTACGATATTTAAGATGCCTTGTTAAAAAAAAATTAAGTGGTCATACACAAATAACGGTCTATATCTTCGAGTGTACTAGAAACAGAGATTTCTGGTCTTCATTAAAGATGTTCTTCAACATTTCTGAAGATGACGCTAATTTTTACACTAATTACTAGAACAAGATTGGAGATATTGTATGCTTATTGAACGAAAAGAAACTAACCTGTCACCTTTTTCATCAATAATCGAGCTTGAATATTTTAACATTCATGAAGAAATATGGCTAACATGACAATCAATAATATAGTACATCAACTACTTCCAAGCGGATGGAAGTATTCAATACAATAAAAACAATTAATTTAATTGATTTATTAGACAGAAAATAAGCCAATGAATGACAAATTGCTGCTATCGCCATCTTGGATTCCGGTTTCAACAACATGGGTATTTTCAGAATGAGGCTGACGAGTGCATGAAGGGAATAGATGAATTGAACCATTTTGTAATCCAAGATGGTCACTTCCGGTTTAGAAAAATTATCTATAACCTAAAATTTTTGGAATGGGATTGAGGAGTTCATTACAGAAGTCGATGTCTTGAGCCATTTTGTAATCCAAGATAGCGACTTCTGGTTTAGATAAACCAAAAGTTTCTAAAACCTCAACAATATAGGTATTTACAAAAATGGATATCTGAAGCTATTTTGAAACTTAAGATGGTTAATTCAGGTGTAAATTACCATATTGTTAGGGTTATCGTGAATAATGCTCAACCGTCTTGGAAAAAGGCTCCAATTGTCCATTTTCATCGTCTATTTGTCAGGCCCGTCTTAAATATACCCACATTGTTAGGGTTAGCGAGAATATTGCTCAACCAACGAATTTGAATACGAATGTGGAGCAAATTTTTTTTATGAGATAAAACCCAAATAACGAACACTTCATTTGCACTTTTTGCGAACTATCAATACTCAACCCTCATACATGATTCAACAGTCATCGCTTCACTCAGACAAGACAATGCGTATTATTCACGCACATTACATTCCCAGTGGATTAGTTTCCTAGTTAGTCAAATAAACACTAAACAAAGAAATTAGTCTGATCAGTCTAAAGAAATGTCAGCTCGATTGGCATCAACTAGCGGATACGTGTTCCCTTACAATGCTATCAAATCAAAGAATATTTAAAATTATATTTGTCAAAATATGTGCCATTCTGAATATAACATCTTGAAAACTACCTAATTATTTGCAGTAAAATAAGATCGGCAAAATTAGTTGCTTAACCAAGGATCATTCTCTAAGATAGCACTGTTGATGAATCACCTTATAAAATAGGTGATCAGGGACGCGGATGAAAATAGCTGACCACCGCCTATTTTTTATTCTATAAATATTGTAGCAAATGTCTCACTTCAAAAGAAATTAACCATTGCATTGTAACTATATCACCAAAATGAAGGTATTTGATCATCATAAAATATCTCGGAAGACACTACACTGTACACTTGATCGTTTTCCCGTTTTTATCGAACTTTAAAAAAAATAGCGTGCAGTTCTAGATAGATTATTTATTACACTGACGGGTTGAAAAGTTTTGAATTCTCGAAATATGCATTCTGATGATAGAACCCACAGTAAGAATTCAATTTTTATAGTACGCTGCAAGTGCAATCGAGTGGCTGTAAAACTACCATAAAACCTCGATTGTTACTAGGGAAAGATACTCTCCGGATCGATTGGTTGATATCTCTGCGCAATGTTCCTTCTTCTGGTTAATGCCAGTTGGATCCAACTTTTACATTTCACTATGACAAGAATTTTCGCGTTTTATTTAAACAGACAGTTTTTCAACGTATAGGACATTGGCGTGGCTAGTGCTACGATCCTACTGTCACTGACAGGGCTTGATCATGCAACGACTGGTTTATAAGACCAGAGCTGCATACCCTCTGTATTGCAAAGCGAAAGGAATTCTTCAAATCCCAAAATAGGAACATTTCTACCAAGCAAATAAAAGTTCCATAGCTATCCGACCAAATTTGACATATGGGTTGGCTGACATTCTTCTGACGGGTTGCTAAATCGAGCGTGATCAGAACTAATGAGGTGGTTTGTTCAGATTTCTGCCACAACACAATACGACTGATTTAATAACGGATTGGTTCCACCTGTTATGTTGTTCAGTAAATCATCACCAATACTCATTTGTGCAGCACTTTCATTTACTTCATCTCATGTTGTGCTTCCTCCAATAATCCCCGAACAAAGGTCGCACTAAATAATCTAAAATAATACCAATGTCCCTTGGTTTCAATTGGCATTTCTCCGAACGGCTGATATTTTTCATTTCGCCGGCAGGAGGCCAGTGAACGCAAAACATCCTCGATAAAGAGGGCGCGTCAGGAGTGGATTTTCTTTTCAACCTGCTTCCCGAGCCATCGTCGTCGCTGGTAATCATTTAAATTGAATCGTTTTTCAATATCGACTGCTACGGGAAACGGGGGCCAAAATGCGGGGTCGTTACCTTGGAGAGATCGTATTTCGGGTTGGTAAAGTAATCTCTGTTTCTCTTTTCTTTTTTTTGGTTTCATTCTACTCGACAGCTCCGGATTTGTACTCAAGGCGACGACGACGACGACGGACATCAATCTCTGCTAGGGGTGGATAATTAATTGATGAACTCGAATGTTGCCCCTGATTTTCTAGTGAGCTGCTTCCGCAATGCATCGCATAGGACGGTGAGTATTACACTTCCCTTAGTAGTAGTTTTGATGCTTTGATAGATAAATAGTAGGGTGTCAGTGAATGTATGGGATAAAGTGGTTATCGAATTTCACAAATACATAAAATGTGTACTGATTCGAAAAAAAAACCATTGCTAAATTTGAGCTCAATAGAGAAAGTGCAATATGGAAGATGTTTGTACTTTTCACGTTCAAAACAATACATGGAGGGAGGGTTGTTAAATGATGAGATAACATTGTGCTCACATGTTCCTATCTCATGTCTCCCCCTGAGTCTTTTGACGAGCGTCGGCTGAGTGCTATCCACATTCTAAGCAGAATGCAGAATGAGATACCACCAACGATTATAATCGTTATAACTACACCGTAAAAAAGGATCATTTATTGGAGATAAGTCCCAACGCGGTTTTATTTGATTAACTGAAGAAAACATTTCTTCTGACCTGAGTGACCGTATACTCGAGAACGCACCATACAACTAGAAAACAAAATATCTGAAATATTTAAAATAAAAATAAATACAACTGCGACTTTTCAACTGAAGAACGTTTTCGAAACTTATGCAACCCAAAGCATTCCATCAAAATCGTTGTTTGGCACAGTCTGATTCTTTGTTGGCTTTTCTGTTTCAGGATATCTAATGACATCCTCCGGTACATTTAGAGTCGAACCAGACCACGCGATCTTTAAATGTATCGTTTCATCCATTTATTGAAACTGGAATTGCGCCGGCTCATGCCTCCTAGAAAACCAACAAGCTCAGATTCCTCCGGGGAGAATTCGATGCTCATCTGAAGAGCCCATGTAGACTAATTGTCCAGTATCAGTATCTTGCAATGCTCCTTGCAGATCGACAGGTTTGGCCCTTATACAGAGACCACCCCGTGGTCTACAAGTTCCCTTAGTCTGAATATATTGACAAGACAATCGTCAATGTCTTTGACGTAAAAATGAAGAGAAAGAGATATAGACGTGAGCTGTGGGGAAGACCCCTGTAGCAGAATCGCGATTTTGTTAAACAAGCTTGCAAAAAATGTCGCTACTTGTTAGACAACAGGTTTTACAAAGTTATTTAATATCGGTGAAACACCAGTAACAATTTGATCGGCCGATATGAGTTGTGGTCAGAGGTTTGTTTCCCTGGTTTTGCGATGGCGATGACCTTCACTTGCCATGAGGACAATGTGACCCTCAAGGAACTTGGTGAATAGATTCAACAAACGCTTTTTCGCAAAATCAGGCGAACTCTTTAACAAATTGATCGGAGACCAAGTGAGAGCTCCACCATCTAAAACAGTGGGTCGTTCGCAATATCGTGAGAGTAGGTGACGCGATACATTTTCTGCGGGGACACGGATTTTGAACCGATTTTCTTGGCGAAATCGTGTATTCAACGATTTGAATATTCAACGTTTTCGTCGGTACTGTTCCGGTTTCGCATACGTCGGGCAGTGCCCCAAAGAGTGTTCATTGATGTTCCTTTGATAACTCGCCGACGAACTGGCGCCAATGATTGTGTTTTTCATCACGCTCTTTCTTACCTTTTCTAACGTTGCGTACTTCTGGAAGTTATCAGACTTTTCCACCTTCAGGATTTTTTGTAAGCGTAAGTCTTTTCCACGTACACGTCTCAGCTTTCTTTGTCCCACAATAGTCGCGTGAGTTCGCGACTGGTACGTGTTTCATCTGCGCTCTTCCAATCAAGATTTAGTGTGAAGTCAAACGGAACATTGAATGTATTCGGTAACCCTGAACCGTTAGCAATAGTAATTATGATACGAAGATGGTCGCTACCGCGAGGCTCAGGGATAAGCTTCCGCATGCAATCTAACCGCCGAACAAGTCTAAAGCACTCGGGCGCGCTGGTAGAGCCGGAGTCCGTGTCTTTTCACCCGTGTTCAAAATGGTCATATTGAAGTTGTTTTCCTGAACTCGGATTTCTAAGACCAGAAACTACTTGCTTCGGTTTTGCACCAATAATTCCTCGAGCTGTTATTTTTGGAGGACCTGGCAGAGACTTTTCTTCTTTTTC
This sequence comes from Topomyia yanbarensis, assembly GCF_030247195.1. Taxonomy (NCBI): domain Eukaryota; kingdom Metazoa; phylum Arthropoda; class Insecta; order Diptera; family Culicidae; genus Topomyia; species Topomyia yanbarensis. The sequence goes on from NC_080671.1 coordinate 378,201,328, forward strand.
AATTGCTTCTAGACACAGTAAATATGGTTCCATCCTGAGGTCATCAGAGTTACATTCGTAGCAGACAAATTAGTATAGATACTCTCGTAGTGATCAGTGAAGGTAACGCTTCAGTTTCTCCTCGTACTTCTTGTAAACGAGACATGTCAAGAGAGTAGAAACACTTTCCGATATTCCTTCCACAGGAATCATTTTCACACATTCCTACCATGGGTGTCAGCGTATAGCAATTGTTTGAAATTAGTGCAGTTCATGACCGACGACCTAACGGACAGACGAACCTTTTCAAGGGGGAGATAGTTGGGTAGAGCAGACCCGGCGAAGGTCACCCGATAAGAGTCTCAGTTAACATAGATCTAGCAAAATTCAAACTCGAATCGCGAACGACACCATCTATTTCGGCCTTGTTTACTGGAACATAAACTCTTTTGTAAAAACCCCTTAGCCAGCAATATCATTCGCCTGATTCAGACTATTTGCCACCACCCTAAGCTTATCAGGGCATAATTTCGATATTTCTGTCACGGCTGAATATCGTTCCGTCAGAGCTCGAGAAATCTCCAACAGATTTAAAAAAAATTGTTTTGGACCCGGTAAATGATCACGAAGGGCGGTCCCTTCGTGATCTTTTACCGGGCCAAAAACAATTTTTTTAAAAATCTGTTGGAGATTTCTCGAGCTCTGACTGAATGATATTCAGCCGTGACAGAAATATCGAAATTACGCCCTGATAAGCATAGGATGGTGGCAAATAGTCTGAATCGGGCGAATGATATTGCTGGCTAAGGGGTTTTTACAAAAGAAACTATGTTCCAGTAAACCACGTCGAAATAGATGGTGTCGTTCGCGATTCGTTCAAGGATTCAGTTTCAGCCGAGGATTTAATATTATTTTGACATCCATCCACCTTGATGCGATTCATTGTTAGGAGATCATTTTTTAACGTGTCTATTGCCCAGTGCTCGACGCTAGGAGAGACAAGAATGAGAAACGTAATATAATATCGGTATTCTACTGCTCTAATAACGGTTATTTACGTGAACACACAAAGCAAAGAAAATATTCCAAAACCTCAAAGAGGGGGAAAGTACACAAGCTGACCTTTAAAGTGGTTTAGTAAACTTTGCATTATATTATATAGCGTTATACTGAACGAATTGGGAAGAGCGTTTAAACGGTCCGAGAGTCACCGTACGAATGAATAAAGTTGCGATTCAAAATCTTCCAATATTAGAAAATTTAAACAATCCGTCAAAGCGCAACAAATAGTAGTTCACTTTTGGCAACAATTGGATCTCATTTCTAGGTTTCAATAACATTTCACGATGCGGTTTCATAAAGGTTTTGAAATAAAAATTTAAATATTTACTTCGGCATGTATTTTTTGCGAAACTACCATTTTGAATAATTTTCTTCCATTACTTTCAAATTTTCATACGGATTTAGTCAATTTTCTTAAAAAATACAAAATTACGTGAATTGAAATTTTTTCGACGAATTTAAAAGTTCATACGCAAAGCATCCTCAATAAGCGTTTTCGTAAAGATGCCAATTATGTTTGAAATGCTCATTGATATTACGTCATACCAAGGTTATTTCGCGGGGCTTGGATCGTTTCATCGAAGGTAATCTCACCGAATTCGATGAAGAGTTTACCAAAAGTTAGGAAATAAATTATAATAAAGTTTGCTACTTCGAACACTCAATGGTACAAGCAATCCGGATTCACCCTGCTGAGTGTTGCGAACGCATGCCTTAAGAGAACTAGACGAGATACGCTATGACTAAAGCCACGATAGCATGTGCTGCTGTATTGAAAGTAGCTTTCGTGGTTAATACACTGGCCGTGCTGCCTGCGTGTAAATCGCACGAACCGAAACAATACACGGGCCCGCAATATGGCGAGTGATTCACCCTAATTTATACTGCATGGAAATGATGGGCTCTGTCTCACGCCATGCTACATGTCTCGAAGCGAGGGTATTACGTCAGTTTAAGTGGTTTGATTTGAGGAAGAATTGAAAAAAATCGTATGGTAACACGACACTTGTTATGCGAGGAAAAGTTTTCTCATATATCTAAACAACATTGTCGAATGGTCCTAGGTGCATATAAGAGCCTTTTTTGGCTACTTTCACTTTTAATTATTACGGCGTCATCTCAAAACTCTCCAATAAAGTTTCAGTACTTATCGAAAGACTGTGATTCCGACTAGCATATTGTGCAAGGATTCAAGAGCCAACGTAGTAGCAGCTCTCATTTACACTTAGGATCATTTGTTATATTCGTCCTGGTAATATTGCTCTACAACTTCTAGAAATCTCTTGATTAAGATTTCCGGCAGCCTTGAATTGTTGATATATTTACAATAAGTCCCCTCAGCATATATGCAACCGTGATGTTCAATGCATGTAAAATTCGCATGATAATATTCATTGCTTTTCTTTTCAAGAATCAATATTCAAAATTTGCATTGCCGTAAATGTTTTATTTTTCTTTCGTTTATTTAACACGGCTCAATGCGTTAGCTTAACTGAGCCGTGGATGTTTTAATGTGTAAATATAAAATCGAATTAAATTATATGTCCATCGAATCTTGTTTGTTGAACCTACAAGTCACGATAGTATATCCGTCTTTTTTTGCGATTTATTTTATTTTTCTTGTTACCGAACTGGCACGTCGGGGTTTGCCCTTCATATGTGTACTGCGTAGTTTGAGATTTGGTAACGGCTTCAATTTCGCATTGAAAGCTCAGGCAAGAAGGAATAGCCTTTGTCACTCGCATGCTTACGACACGAACGCCGTTAGAAATACTTGGAAAAAAATATTCAGGTTTCCAACTTAACGGATTCCACCGCTCCGTATTCCGACATGATAGTTGTTATGAACTGATTTCTAGTACGCGGAGATAGATCGTGCAAACGCACAACTCGATTCCCACGCAACAATTGAAGTTTAATAGCACGCTACAAGTGCAATCCAAGTTTTAAGAGTGACTATAAAACTACCATAAATCCTCAATTGTTACTAGGGTTATCACCACTATATAAACAGGTATCTTGATTCTAACATTGTCATACAAAACTATGTATTGAATGTTGTTTTCCTCAGCAAAACTTTCCGCCATGACCAAGGTTTTAAACGTTATCAGTACAACATTACGGGTGTGGTGCAATTGCATGACAACGACTTCCGTGAGTATTAGCTGTATTTGCACCTCTTTTTTTTTATTCATTTCGTTTATTTGATAGGCACAAATGCGTTAGCTTGGCGGTGCCAAATGCTTATGTTTTTACATTTTGGATATCTTAAAACTAGGAGGTTACAATGTTGAAATATATTTTTTTACAAAGGAAAAAAAAAGTTTACAGCTATCTTAAGACTAGAAATAAGATTCAATATACAAGAGAGGGCCAAAAGATTTTTTTATGAAAAAATTTAAAACAAGGGATTCACTTTGATATACAAGAGAGGGAGTAATAGTATTTTACGAAATATTTTACGGTTATCTTAAAACTAACAATATAGTTTAGTACACAAAAGGGGGAACAAATATTTATGAGAAATTTCACAGAAATCTTAAAACTAGGGATTCAATTTTATTTACAAAATGGAGGACAAGAGTTTCAATAAAGAGTAAAAATTATAGCTATCTTAAAACTAGGAATACAGAATACTAATTTGAATTTTTAAACTAAAACTTATGCTTGGTCAAGATATTCAGAGGGTGGCTTATTTCCGCATCAGTGTAGCAGCAGTTGTATCAAGGACAGGGGAGAGACAGGGAAAGAAGAGCAAAACTTGCAACTTTCGCTCGAAGGGGGGGGGGAGGGGGATCAGCGAAATAAATTTGCGCCTCAGTCTAGTAAGTCGTCGAGTACCGGATTGGCGGATGGTATTCTTCGGACCCGCGGGGAATCCTTCAAAAGTCATCGGACCTCGAGTCGCTCTCGCTTCAGTTTCCTTCTATGCAGGCGTAGTGGTAAGGGCGACGGCGGTTACATAGTGGCACTCTGGAGCTGATCGGTTCCACAAGGCAGGAGGAAACTCTAAAAACGAGAAATAAAGGAGAGGGGCTAAATTGGGATATTTATCGTTTTTATGAAGGTATAAATAAGGGACATATAGGGGAAATCACGAGTTGCCAGCAGAGTTAAAAATATTCAAATTCATTGAATGAAAATTGATCATATTCAGCCGCATTCATTTTCAATATTCAGTGACGCAGCTGAAAACGTCAAACGAACAAACCGCCCATTCATCCATGCACATTTTCATTCGTCTCCGATTATTACACGAAGCGACCGTACAGTAACGAATCAAACGCATCAAAGTAGGCCCTGGCACAATGTAAGCGATGATGATTGTTGTTTCATATGCTTTACCGGCATTTGAAAATATTTTCCTAGATAATTGGTGAAATGAATATATTGTACGATATTCAACGGAATGAATAAGGATGGATATTTGAATGAATATTATTTCTATTCACCACGAGTCGCATCAGGTTCATTTTCAGCCGTCAAAAAAGAACTTCGATTATTTTTAACTCTGGTTGCCAGCATATCTCGGACTGGTACATTGGGTGGTCTACCTCGGGCCCGAAGGGATTCCTTTAACTGAGACCTAGCGTCACAATACCCGGCGCATACCCAGACAACGTGCTCTATGTCGTGATAGCCCTCGTCACAAGCGCACAGACTACTCTCCGCAAGCCCAATACGCCGCAAATGCGCATCCATGGTGTAGTGATTGGACATAAGTCGGGACATTACGCGAATAAAATCCCGACCCACATCCATCCCCCCGAACCAAGGCTTCGTTGATACCTTTGGGATAATCGAATGTAGCCATCGTCCAAGTTCCCCGTTGCTCCACGAGGTTTGCCAACTGTTGAGCGTCCTCTGACGACAAATACTAAAAAATTCGTTGAAGCAGATTGGTCTTTCGTATATGTCACCATTTAATGCGCCCGCCTTTGCTAATGAGTCGGCCTTTTCATTGCCCGGGATAGAACAATGAGAGGGGACCCAAACAAAGGTAATCTGATAAGATTTTTCAGATAACGTACACAAGGACTCCTGTATCATCCCCAGAAAATACGGGAGTTGCTTTTTAGGCTTCACCGCACGAAGAGCCTCGATAGAGCTGAGGCTGTCCGAAACGATGAAGTAGTGATCTGTGGGCAGAGTGTCGATGATCCCAAGGGTGTACTGAATTGCAGCTAACTCTGCGACGTAAACTGAAGCGGGATCATTGAGCTTGAATGAAGCGGTGATAGTATTGTTGAAGATACCGAAGCCAGTGGACCCATCGAGATTTGATCCGTCAGTGAAAAACATTTTGTCGCAGTCGACTTCTCGGAATTTATTATAAAATATATTGGGGATCACCTGCGGGTGTATATGGTCCGGGATTCCACGAATCTCTTCCTTCATGGATGTGTCGAAGAATACAATAGAATCAGAAGTATCTAGGAAACGGACACGGTTGGGATTGTACGAAGAAGGATTGATGCTCTGTGCCATGTAGTCGAAGTACAAGGACATAAAACGGGTTTGAGAATTAAGCTCGACGAGCCTCTCGAAATTTTGAATTACCAACGGGTTCAGAATGTCGCATCGGATGAGCAATCGATATGAGAGTTCCCAAAATCGATTTTTTAGCGGAAGAACGCCCGCCAGCACTTCGAGACTCATCGTATGGGTCGAGTGCATGCAACCCAAGGCAATGCGCAAGCAACGATACTGGATTCTCTCCAGTTTGATGAAGTGTATGTTCGCAGCGGAGCGGAAACAGAAACACCCGTACTCCATCACCGACAATATCGTTGTTTGGTACAACCTGATCAGGTCTCCTGGGTGAGCACCCCACCATGTTCCAGTTATTGTTCGGAGAAAATTGATCCTTTGTTGGCATTTCTGTTTCAGATACCTAATGTGACATCCCCAGGTACCTTTAGAGTCGAACCAGACCCCGAGATATTTAAATGTGAAAACCTGGTTGATCGTTGCACCCATTAATAAAAGCTGGAGTTGCGCCGGCTCACGCTTCCTAGAAAAAACAACCAACTCAGTTTTCTCCGTGGAGAACTCAATACCCAGCTGAAGAGCCCAAGCAGACAAATTGTCCAAGGTATTTTGTAATGGTCCTTGCAAGTCGGCAGCTTTGGGCCCTGTAACAGAGACCACCCCGTCGTCTGCAAGTTGCCTTAGCGTGCATGAATTGGCAAGACAATCGTCAATATCATTCACGTAGAAATTGTAGAGCAGGGGACTTAGACATGAGCCCTGGGGAAGACCCATGTAACTAAATCGCGATGTTGTTAAATCGCCATGCGAAAAGTGCATGTGCTTTTCAGACAACAGGTTTAGCAAAAAGTTATTTAAAATTGGCGAAAGACCATGCTGGTGCAGCTTCTCTGACAGAATGTTGATAGAAACTGAGTCAAAAGCCCCCTTAATATCCAAGAAGACTGATGCCATCTGCTCTCTGTTAGCATAGGCCATTTGGATTTCTGTAGAAAGCAACGCAAGGCAATCGTTCGTCCCTTTGCCTTTGCGGAAGCCAAATTGTGTATCTGACAGTAAGCCATTTGCTTCAACCCAATTGTCGAGGCGAAACAAGATCATTTTCTCGAATAACTTCCGAATACAGGACAGCATTGCAATCGGCCGATACGAGTTGTGGTCGGAGGCTGGTTTTCCTGGTTTTTGGATGGCGATGACCTTCACTTGTCTCCATTCATAAGGGACAATGTTACCCTCAAGAAACTTGTTAAATAAATTCAACAAGCGCCTTTTTGCAGTGTCAGGCAGATTCTTCAGCAAGTTGAATTTGATTCTGTCTAACCCTGGGGCGTTATTGTTGCACGATAAGAGAGCAAGTGAGAACTCCACCATCGAAAACGGTGTTTCGTTCGCGGTATCGTGAGGAGACGCGGCGCGGCACGTTTTCTGTACCGGGACAGAGTCCGGACAGATCTTCTTGGCGAAAGCGAATATCCAACGGTTTGAATATTCCACGTTCTCGTTGGTACTATTACGGTTACGCATACGTCGAGCCGTACCCCAAAGAGTGCTCATCGCTGTTTCTCTCGTTAACCCGTCGACGAACCGGCGCCAATAACTGCGTTTTTTGGCTTTCATTAGACTCTTCATTCGCCTTTCTAACGACGCGTACTGTTGATAGCTAGCGGGTAACCCGTCTTCCCGGAAGGCCTTATATGCAGTGGACTTTTCCGCGTACAGCTCTGAGCACTCTTTATCCCACCACAGGGTGGGAGACCGTCCATGGGTATTCGCGCTGGGTACTGGTTTAGTCTGAGCTTGATTCGCACTGTCGAGAATCAAGCCAGCCAAAAACCTGTACTCTTCCTCCGGAGGAAGTTCTTGAGTGGATTCGATTTTAACGGATATCGCGGTCGCGTAACTCTTCCAATCAATGTTCCGTGTGAGGTCATATGAGACATTGATTGTTTCCGATGGTCTTGAACCGTTAGCAATTGAAATCACGATAGGCAAATGATCGCTACCGTGGGGATCAGGGATCACCTTCCACATGCAATCTAACTGTAGCGATGTCGAGCAAAGCGACAAATCCAACGCGCTTGCGCGTGCTGGTGGTGTAGGAATCCGCGTCATTTCTCCCGTGTTTAAGATGGTCATGTTGAAATTATCGCAAAGATCTTGGATTAATGTTGATCTATTATCATCATGAAGACAGCCCCATACCGTACCGTGCGAGTTAAAGTCTCCCAGAACTAGCCGCGGTGCCGGTAAGGATTCCGTGATATTACAAAGCGTTCGGTGCCCTACCGAGGCTCTAGGAGGAATGTAGATGGAAGCAATGCAAAGGTCTTTACCTTTGATTAAAACTTGACAAGCGACAATTTCAATGCCTGGTGTCGAAGGGAGGTTAATTCGGTTGAAAGAATAGCACTTTTTGATCCCCAAAAGTACTCCTCCATAGGGGTTTTCTCGATCCAGACGAATTATATTAAAGTCGTGGAAGTTGAGATTTATATCGGAAGTTAACCAAGTTTCACATAATGCGAAAGCATCACATTTTAAACTATTTAGTAAAAATTTAAAGGAATCGATTTTCGGGAGGATACTTCTGCTGTTCCACTGTAGAACAGTGATCGAATCGGTGACCTCGTTCGATGACTTAGCCATCGAAGGATACGATCGCTGCAAGGAGGGGCCATTTAGTAGTCAACTGCTTCAAAAATGTTTGCACTATAGGGAGGAAACGTATCAGAAGGCTTTTAAGAGGATCAGTAACATTGAAAGCTGTGAAAATTAAGTCCACTATGTCAGAAAATTTCATTAGTCCGCTACTGGACTGAGTATCTGTTTGAAAAAAGGGGACACTTGGGGTTTTGGATGTCCCTGGAAGTGGTGGGTACTCCTTGTTAGAATTAATATTTCCAAGTCCTGGAGCAAATTGCTTCGGCTTTTGTGCATCACTTCCGTTGGATTTATTGGTTGTAGATGGCGCACTCTGAGGGGACGACACCTTGGCACCCTTACGAGGTATTTGCACCTCTAATAAATGATCCAAACACTAGAGCGGATAGGGTAGTCTTTAAAATTGACGGCCACTGTATTGAACCGAAGATTTTTCTACTGATTAACTTCATCCATCATGAAATAAACGATCGGTGCTTTGTTGATCACACTGGCTTGAAGCGACTGTTGTTTTTTAGAAAACATTGCTTTCTTATGTCACTGGCGCAATATGTGTACACAACCGACTGCAAGTAGAAACAATCGTTTCACTGCACTGGTAACAAGCAAAGCGATTTTAGCTTCCGATCTGGTTGCGGTGAGAAAGTAGGCTGCAACAAATGTTGATAATGCAGCTAAAATAATAATTAAATTTAGAAGTTATTGTATTTTAAAATGAAAAATGAATAAAACCTAAGATATGGAAAAATAAAACGTTCTCGAAAATTGGAAAAGATTTCGAATGGACATAGAAGGGAAATGAAAATTAAATTGACAAAAATGGTCCTGCAAGAAAAGTAGTTCTTATTAAGCTGATGAGAATGAATAAATTGGAACCTGGACTGGCTTATCAAGTCAATGCAATATACACTTACACTTTGCTATATTTCTCCTTTGTGGAGAAAACTTAGCTAAAATCTATTTTTTCCAGTGAGGAAAAAAATGTTTAAAACCACCTTTGCGCGTGAAGAGCACAAAACCTATAACTAACTTAGTTATGGAATTGGCGTTTCGACTTCGTCTCATCAGAGTCCGATACTAACTTAGTGACAGAACTAAGCTAGCGCCAGATTAACCTTTAGTCTTTTCACTTAGTTAGTGAAGGATTCTAGCGTATTGGTAAATCGATTGCCTTGTACGCAGCGCACCTGGGTTCGAGTCTCTTTCATGAGAGATTTTTCTAACTCGAAGAGGCGAATGACGTTAAGGTTAAAACCTCTATAATCGAAATAAAAATAAAAAAAATTAGTGTACGGTTGAAATACCAATTTAAAGTTGAAATCAATTCGTAAGTTGGACTTTTCCGAATCGATTGCTATGTAAATGACGCAAATTCATTAACGATTAACAGCGCTACAGTCGTTTAAAATTATATCTCATTTTAGTGATGCTGACTGATTTTCAGATTTTAGTTGCCCATATAATGGAGTAAAGCATTTTAAATGCTGAAAAAAATTCTCCGGGTGGGAATTTTTTGTACTAATTGGTCGTGGTTACTAGCAGGAAACTGCACAAATCAACCCACGGAGATGATTACCTTCTCTCCCGGTGTTGACATACAGTCTCCGGACATCTGACAAGTGAACTTGCTGAAATCACAATTTCAGCTTTCAGCTCAAGATATGCGGCTCGGTGCACAAAATTTGCGTGAACCAATCACGAACGAGCTTCGATCAGATGTTTTAAAAGTGGTGCACCTTCCACCCATCGAAAATGAAAATGCTGGCCTCTGCTAGTAGAATGTAACGACACAAGCTGATTCATCCACCAGCCGTGTACGGCTGACACATATTTCTTTCTCAATATTTTACAGCCCTCCTTTCGCCCCAAGCATCCAAATACGAATGATAAGAGAAAGAAATCATTAGAGGACCTATATTGTCACTGTTGTGCTTTCTTCTGACAAGCGGCACTTGGCACATATCGAGAAAAACGATTTTAAAAGCTTGAGATTTAATATCTTGAAATTTATAAATGGTAGAAACAGTGCAGAGAAGACAATTTATGCTTGTAAATATTTTGCATTAAGCTCTCGATTATTGCGACGGTTGTTTGACAATAGAGGGATTCCAAGAGAAACCGGCCGACCGCAAAATATGACCATCGTCGATTCGAAGGAAACTTTGCAGGTGTGTTCGCTGTATGAATCTCCATGATATTATCTGGCAATTTGAATATTTTGATACAAGAGTAATTTTTCAAAAGGGCGTAAACGTTTCTACGTGTATGAATTTCAAATTTTTTTGTTCGATTACTGTATTTTATACAGCAAAACTATCTGAAAACAAGTTACAGGGAATGAATACTTCTGTCCGAAAAAAATATGCACTGTAAAAAATGTTGTCATTTTTCAAAAAAACAAAAATTTATGATAAAAATTTAAATTGCGAAATAACCCATTTTTTTAAATTTTTTATATTTTGTTACCAAAAACCTAAAGAGAAAAGAAACTTTTTGATTGTGATTGCATGATGGAGAAAAAATCGGTAAAAAAGGTTTTCTAACAATAACTTCGTACATGTTTTTAAATTTCATACTAATTGACATACAAAATTGTAATTTTATTACAGAATATAATTCTAAGCACCATTTAAAATCAAAATGCATTTAACAAAAATCTTCCAAAATGCGATAGTTTTCGAGATATTTTAAATTTTGCTACTTCAAAAACAATTAATTCATGTAATTATGCTCTTTTTAAAAGTTATTCGCGTTACCCCATCAAAAAATGTCAAAAATTTAATGTTTATCGTTTTAAAGACGTAAAAGCAACCTTTTTAGTGTATTTGGATCATGGAGAAGCTTTCAATAACAAAGTTTTCCTAACAACAACTTTTGACATTTTTTTATAATTCTTACTATTTGCAGTCAAAAATACAATTTTCTTTTTTATTTTGGCCCGTAAACTTTCGTGCAACTTTCTCTTTGACATCAAGGCGATATTGTAAACCATTTGAAAGTTACATGAAAGCAACCAAAATATATTTCAACCATAGGGTCTGTTGATTAAACTATATAGCTGAATCATATGTTGGTTGTTTTCATGTAACTTTAAAATGTTTCACAATATCGCCTTGATGTCAAAGAGAAAGTTGCAGGAAAGTTTACGGGCCTTTTGAAAAACCTATTATTGTTGATTGAGAAACGCGACTAACTTATGAAAAGGTCGTAATAAAACAAAATAATTGTGTTGTTAAAACAAAAGTTAAAATATCTCGAGAACTACTACATTTTAGAAAATTTTTGTTAAGAGCATTTCGATTTAAAATGGCGTTTGGAATCATATTCAAAAAGAAAATTGTATTTTTGACTGCAAATAGTAAGAATTATAAAGGGGGTGGGCGTAGGGTATTGGTAAATCGATTGCCTTGTACGCAGCGCACCTGGGTTCGAGTCCCGACCCCGCACATAGGGTTAGAAATTGTTCATAAGAGATTTTTCTAACCCGAAGAGGCGAATGACCTTAAGGTTAAAACCTCTATAATCGAAATAAAAAAAAATAATTATAAAAAAATGTCAAAAGTTGTTGTTAGGAAAACTTTTTCATTGAAAGCTTCTCCAGGATCCAAATACACTAAAAAAGTTGCTTTTACGTCTTTAAAACGATCAACATTAAATTTTTGACATTTTTTTATGGGTAACGCGAATAACTTTTAAAAAGAGCATAATTACACGAATTAATTGTTTTTGAAGGAGCAAAATTTCAAATATCTCGAAAACTATCGCATTTTGGAAGATTTTTGTTAAATGCATTTTGATTTTAAATGGTGCTTAGAATTATATTCTGTAATAAAATCACAATTTTGTATGTCTATTAGTATGAAATTTAAAAACATGTACGAAGTTATTGTTAGGAAAACTTTTTCACCGATTTTTTCTCCATCATGCAATCACATTCAAAATGTTTCTTTTCCCTTTAGGTTTTTGGTAACAAAATATAAAAAGTTTAAAATTTTTTTCAGTGTATATTTTTTTCAGACAGTAGTATTCATTTCCTGTAACTCGTTCTCAGATAGTTTTGCTGTATAAAATACAGTAATCGAACAAAAAAAATTAAAATTCATGCACGTAGAAACGTTTACGCCCTTTTGAAAAGTTGCTCTTGAGTCAAAATAATCTTATTACCTGTGGAAAATATTTAGTCTTGCATGACGGTGAAACGTGTAAAGTTTCATTGGAATCTAAGATTTTCGGACGGATCTTCGTGGAATTCCTCAATATTGTTTTTGCTAAAAATGTAAACAAAAGTCGCACTCACACGTGTCATGAGTGTGTATTTATGACAAAATGTGTATGTCGTGTCATAATTGCGCATGAAACATTTTCCATGCAAATAAAGTATCAATAATTAACTTTTATTCATATCTTCGGCTTAATTTAGTTTAGAAACTATCGATGAGATGTATTCTGAACGAAATTGGTCAATGAATCTGGGAAAATTTTAATTTTTGGTTGCAGTGTTGCCAAACATTCCATGTTTTAAAGTAGAACTGCTTTTTTCTCGCAATAAATGTATTTTTCTTTTGAAAATTATTATGCCATTGTGGAACTCAGACATTGTTGCACATAAAACATCTAAAATTTCAATATAACTTGAGTCTGTCCCAAGATACAGTGATTTGAAGCAAAAACCTCACAATTTTCCTTTGCGCTTTTCGTTATATCTCAGTAATCAAACAGAACTTCAATATACCGAAAACACCACCTTGCAGAGATTTTTCAGACAAGTAACGTAGCATATCTAACTCTGCTTACCCCAAAATGGCGTATGTCATAAGATAGCACAACAAGAGAATAATACTAAAATTGAATAAAAATAAAATATTGCAAAAAGGAGAAATTAAACAAAAATATAAAAAAATAGAAGACATGTTGAATTCCTCCGACTATTTTTGTTAAAATGCATGTGTATCACAGATTCTTTAAAAAATTTAGGTCATTTTGACAATTCCAAGCTTAAAAGAAAATAATGCAAATTTTTTGTAAGGTCGCTTGTGCGAAAGCAATACAATGAAAATACAATAAGACATTTGAAAACTGAAGAATGAATAAGCGTAACTCGAAAAGATGCATAAGTTTTTTTTTTCTTCGAGAGTTGTCCAACAGGAGCTGTAGAGCTAGGTTCTCGGAAGGGCTCCCCGTCAGAATCACATACTACAATTGCAGACGAGACAGGCAATGGCGCCCACTAAAACACCGCTTTAGGCCAATTGCAGCGGGCCGTGATTCTGAATGTGATATTCATTGTACGGTTCAGCTATGCGCGGGCGTAGAGACTTCGCGATCACGTGTTTCATCGCGAAGGATTCGAGCACTTGCACGTTAACGTGTTCGATCGCGTGTGCGTTTGTATGTCGCGTGTGCTAACGTGCATGTAACTTCGCGTGTATAAATACTATATCTAAACCGTGTGTCTTTCGCATATTCGCGTGTGTTCTAGAATGATCGCGCGCAGACCGTGAATCTGATACTTAATTTTTCGTGTACGGTTCAGATTCTAGGAGAAAGTTGGTTCTTCCGTATCACTAGAGTTCCCAGTCATGTCGCCATGGACATTGACTGACCCAACTGAAGGCAGGTGTAGAATGGCAGTATAGATGAAATAAAAGACAATATATGAGAGATGTAATAGATTAGACAGATACTAGATACAGCTGAAGTATGATCACCACATGACAAATATACATTAGTACTTCAAACACTACTAATACTTGAATATCCAATCACCACACATAGCACATTCTTTCTTAATTACCTATTTGTTATTGATTGAGTGTTGGTTGTGAGCTGGTAACGAGAGGAAAGGTATAGAACAGAAAAAAGGCTCACATCAGCCCTCCCGGCCTCCTCGATACACCACTATCGAGGCGTGTTGTAATCAACATCTTAAAGCGGGCTTCTTACATGAATCAAATCCTGAGCAGTCATAATAATTGTTGGATTATTAACATGAGAACTAATTAACGTCTAGTAGTAGAACTTGGTGCAAATAGACACTAAAAAGAGCGAAGGTTCTTATATTTAGATAACTTTATTGAACCGATTGTGGCTTGATGATGTTTACAATACCGTTAATACCATCAACCTGCGAGAGGGAATAAGAAACTTGAAAACTGATGAGTGACTAAGCGCCACTCCAGGAGATGCACAAGTTCTTGTACCTTTTCTTTCCAAAAATCCTTTTTTGAGGCACTCTTAATTAGTAAATAGGAAGAAATGCGAATCAAATTAAAGTTCAGATGAAGCTTGAGCAGAAGAATCATTTTGAAAACTTTTTAATAGCCTTCACTGCTTCTCAACGAGTAGCAATGTAGCATATACAGGTATGGCGAAGATGGCACTTTGGTATTCGTAGGATGAATCTTATGAGTGATCACAGAATAAATCGACTTGCTTTCGTCATACCGGTCGTTCCGCTTCCACTGAATCGAGTGAACGCTATGACGTCGATCCGTTGTGCTTCTGGATTGTTTACATATTTTTGTTTACCAACACTAGCAAACTGTGTGTTCTGCCACACCTATATAAACGGCATTGAACGAGTAGGACGACGAATCACGTTTTTACTCAAAAATGAGTAAAATTTGTTTGATAGCTCAATATTATGTCTGACCGAAGTGGGCTCCCCAAATAACCAATAAGTATTATAACATGCCTAATATCTGCTTTAGATCCACATGTAGGGCAGTCGTAAAAAGCCGTAAAGTCCTAAATACTGATATAATGCTGGTATTATGCCAGAAAAGGCGAAGTATAGTGCTATTAGTCTGCATAGATTGACAGCTCGTTTTTACAGTACTAATGCTATTATATAGCACCATACAAATGTCAAATTTGAAAGCCTAATATTGGCACTACTAATGCTATTAGAAAGCTTCAGTTTGCTGTAATTGTCCGCCATGATTTTAAAACCATTTCTTATGGTTTTCTTTTGGTATGATGAGCAACAAGGAAAACTTTAAAAATAAAATGTTCTGTTTAAAACCGTAATTGCTTCTCTTCTAATGCATTGTAATGAATATCCTTAATGGGTTTTCTTTCTCACATGATATGAATGTTTTACCAAAATTACCTTTAGAATGTCTCGAACTGAGATACCTTGCCTCGTCCTTCACGGTTAGTGCGCTGCGTTTGCTGCCTGGACTATATTGCATATGTTCTATTGAAATGAATTATGCCGAATATAATCTTCAAGAAGAGTTGCATAACGAATAAACCTACAGCATTACAATAGCATTATATCAGCTTTCTATTTGCTCTATAATGGCACAAAATGCACATGTAAAGCTTACATGCTTTAAAGATCCTTGAAGCATGTACGCGTTATATCAGTTTTATATACGCATGTAGATCTAGCGATAATGCAATATTGCACCTGTGCATTTATGCATTATTGATGCTAATATAGAGCTTCATTGCCTTGTTAATGCTGTAATGGAGTTGCAATGCAACACTAGTGCACATGTATAGCCAATATAGTACAATGGCTTAAGGTTTATGGTTACTTGGGTCTATTTTCATTCATCATCGGTGTTACATCACTTACATAGTCTACATGCCCAGTTTTAACAAGCAACGGTTTTTGTCAGAAACAAGTCAAATCTACGTATGTCATGTTTCACCGCTTTGATTTAGAGAGACAGCGCCATATGTCTAATGGAAACAGAGAAAAAGAGACCGCCAACTGCTAACTAGCCCCGGGCAATGTGAGACAAGTGGGAATGATGTAGTAGTACCAATGCACAGCGGTTCCCCCAGTGAACATAAATATGAAAGAAAATCATTTATTTTTCCAATCCAAACTGATTTCATATCGTAAATTAAATTTGCTTCCTAATGACGTGTTCGATGGGTCCATTGATTCGAGAACCGAGGGCATATCAGTTGGGTGGAAGAGGTACCACAGATAACAGACGTGTAGGCTCAATTCGAAAAGTGTGTAAACACCGGCTACTGAAATTGCCAATAAATCGGACCTCTGAGACATTTTTAGAAAACTTTGGTAGGTGGCGCAGTAATTGATGCAATGCAGTTGGAGTCAGTGGTGCATCCAGGTACTGGGGGTCCAGACCACTCCCAAAAATTTTCAACTTGTTGCGAAATTTTAAATTGGTTTGAATTTTATATTAGTTTCAAATTCAAAATCTTTTCAGTCCCAATTTGACCACCAATACTGATTTTCATTAAATGTGGTTTTTACATATTACGCATTGTACAAGGTTTATTTTAAAATCGTAATTTCGAATTCCTCCCGATTTTTTTCTGGATCCGCCCCTGGTTGGATTATAGCTGTTAAACACGTGTATCAAACAGTTACGTAGATGGCAATAGTGAAACACTGATTTCCAAGGTTTTTCAATTTCAAAGTTTACACAGGTATGCGAATGAATGTTTTTCTTGCCTAAAAAGGAGGGGATATTTTAAGACAAGGTTATTTTGTTTGTTACTATTTCAAGCAGTGTGACTTCAATTTATATATTTACACAATAGAGCTAACGATACCATTGTACGATTTTTAGATTATCAGAATTGTCTAAAGTTAATAAAAATTGCAATGAAGTTCTGCCAGGTTACTGTTTATGCTTACAGAATTTGCTTATTAAAACACTAAGAACATCCAGGTCAAGTTTTCAATGTGTGTAAGCAATAAAACTGTCACTTTGAAATGCTATCGGCAAGTAGAAACTTATCACTAGACAGCGCAATGATCGCCCAGCAATCTATACGTATCTTGCATGCAAACTTGGATAAAATAGAAATGATTCACGCATGCGAAGCATCAATGCATATTAATTAGAGAATTGATTGGGAAAAGACGCCTTGTAATATTTTGCAAGATCATAAAAAGCGTTTTTAAATTATATCTGAATTGAAACTAGCTTGAACACACAATTAATAAAATTGTCGATTTATATCAGAATAAAATATTCGATTTTCATTTCAAGTAGGAATGTCGCTAGATTTTATATTCCAATGTAAAAGTTGTACAGTCTAAATAAAGATTATAGTTCACTGAAGTACGTTGTAATCGAAACGACGAAATTCTCGAAAAAATAATTATGGTCACTTTTCAATTAGGATAGAACCACTGTGCAATGTCGAATGCCGATAGTCAGACATCCTATCTAACAATTTTTACTCATTTTTGAGTGAAAGTGTTTTTTGATGTAGTGAGTAATCGAGAAAAAGCGTGTACTGTCTGATGACATCTGAAAAGATTGGGGTTTTGTGCCTGCTGGAGAAGAATTTTGTTTAGTGCATCTCCAAAATTCATTAAACTCGACTTTTCAAAGTTTCAATATTTACCTACTTTACGTCACATTTGAAACAAGTCAGATTAAGTTCAAATTTCGCGTAGGGTCTTTTTACGGCATAACAGCACATCAATAATGTTTAAAATCATCTTTTTTGCAACTTGATATCATGTGAAACCTTAATTGTAACTCTGATTCAAAATAATAGCTCTTATTTCATATTACACACGTTTGTCATGCCACAAACTACGTGCACCGCTTCTCTCATCAAAAGTAATTACCCGAAAATAATTACCAAATGACACCACCGCCGCGATAAAAAACTGAAAACCGAAACTTCATATGATACACCTTACATCCCAGTCGGAAGAACGAGCGGCATCATTAAATTGTACACATTTCATTATAATAATCCTGTTCCTGTCTGAAGTTTGCCTATGCCATCCCTTCTCGTTCCTTCTGATAGCAACTCGCACCCCTCTGGCGGCTACCCTGCTTAGCGAATCTCGCTGCTGCTGCTGCTACAGGATCAAAGCCCTAAAACTTACATCGGATCGCTCACGGCTGTGTGACAATTGTAAACACGCAAAATGCCTTCTGATATTTATCAGGAGACGTGTGCCCCGCTCGTGTTGCACGGAGAAGAAATTTCAAATAACGCTGCCTCCGGGGACACGCTATAGTAGACACAAACGCTATCAATGCGGCACAGACAAGCAGATGTGTACCCATAATTATGCACATGGCGGTGGCGAAGCGCAGCAGGAGTGCAGTACTGTCAGGCTTTTGAATTTTCACGTCAAAGTACGGTTGCGGAACGTAGTTAGCTATGGTAATTTATAGTTGCGAAATCTCGACAAAGGTGTGATTAGATTAGGGCGTAAAAACCAACTGTCAAAGTTCGCTTTGAAGAATAATTTCCGACAAACATTATTGGCCGAACATAGCTTGCAACAATCCTACTATCTTGCTTACTATCAAAAGCTGAGATCAGCGAGTTTTGGTTTGTTCAGATTTTCCCCTCAAAATGAATTTTGACAATTGAGTTATGTACCCTAATCATAAGTTTGTCGCGAAATGTATGACTGTTTTGTTGTATTTTCTTCATAACCTAATTTATTTGGTTTAGTTTAATTATCTCAATTTTGTACCGCCTTAGGCATTCTCATTGTTCTTCCACGACGGAGTTTTTCTATTAAAGTTGTCGCAAAGTTCCACTTTATCCTTCTGGTTTGCTATTTTCGGCAAATCGATGACTAAGTGAAACGGAGGATAAAAAAATTGAGAGAAGTATTGGTATTCTAACGCGAATCAGTTATGAACTTAGAACGGAATACCAGAGCTAGGTTGGCTCAGAGGCATGGTCGAAGAATCTTTTCCCTTCGGCCGGCTAGGAGTCGGACGTTCCATCCTGCTTAGAAGGTCTTCGAACGAATCAAAGAACGAATATCTAAAAATAATCTGAACTTAGCGTGGCAACTGCTATCAAAGTAAAGGGTACTACACGTGGAAATCCGCGGTATAGCTCGCTCGGTGTCGAATGGCATGGAGTGATAGCTGAGAAAAACTAGTGTACAAGCCGATTGCTTGCAGCGGCTACACGTCGAAATAGGAATTGATATCGGGGTAGGAAATTTGGCTTCCTGACACCAGTCGTAATCAACAACCGGGATGATAATTTGATGCCCAAAGTGCCTGCCAGGTGTAAGAGGTAATTTGACTCACTATTGAAAGGATAAAGCAGTAATAGCACAAGTGGAATAAGAATGATGAACAAGTTATTCATCCATTCACGCTAGACGAAGTGCGATATGCTATTCGACAACTAATAAACGGTGAAATCTTTAAGATGGACGAAAAGCTGGGGTATTTCACGTCCCCGTCATACAGCAATACTGTACAATAGAGATTACTTTTAGTGCATAACTGGCGAGATTGAAACAATACGCTACAGAGAATCATGTACAAAGTATGACCGCTTAAATAACTTTACAAACATATCTCTCTCCTCTCAAATAATCACAATTTCTCTAAGATGAAGCAATCATAGCACAGACCATATAAGAGTTTGTTAACATTTGTAATGTGTGTTTCCTGTCTCAACATTGCCCATATGTCGCTCTTAGGTGTCCTTCCAAATATTTCTAAGTGTGCAGAGTGGATTGGAGAATAAGAGATTAATAGCCACTACTATATTATCTTGACTTATGTTTTCTGATGAGTCTCTTATTCGACTTCTGTTATTACTGGATAGATTACTGATGACAATGACATTTCTATTTGACAGTAGGAGAGTACTGAACGAATAAGATGTTAACTCTGCCACAAACCGTAGAATAATTATGGAAATACAACATTCAGAATCATTATCTGTTCATGGATTTCAATGCAGCGTCCGATTTAGTGAAGCGAAACGAATTATGACGTCTCTGGTGCGGCAGTTTACTTTATAATGTGGCGCTCAACTTAGCGCTCGAAGGCGCGATACGGAGATCTGATGTGCGAAGAAATCGAACTGTTACCACAAGATCTCACGTAATTCTTGGGTTTGGCGGACGGCATCGAGGTCGTTGGAGTTCCCGACCAACTCTGGAGTTTTTTGAAGAATAAATTTTCAGATCAACAGGAAGATTTTAGTTTATTTCAGTTGTTAGGTTTTACTAAGTGAAATACTACAAAACCTGCAAAAACTGACGATAAACGTATGTTGATTGCACTACTTTCAGTATGTTGGTTCCGATGTGAAGTGAAGTGATGCAAAAGTGCTTACTACTTAATTTGGCCAAAAATTGCACAAATATCAAACAAATTGGCGTTGGTGGTGTTGCTACATTCTCTTAGATTGAATTATTGCGACCACTGTATGGAGCTTGAAATCGGGAAATAAGGAATTGCAAATTTTGGAGATTGTGCCTGTGCAACGAAGAGAAAACATCTTTAAGTCTGAGCACAAGAGCTTTCTTTACTAAAAAAAAATAGACAATGGCGATTATCGGGTGAGAGATTTCCAATTATTATCTTATTGTTTCACTCAAACACGGATTATTCTACAGTTTGCGCGTAAAACGTTTGTTTTGCGCTTGGTGCAATTGACATTTTTCGCATATAATTCCTAACACTTTTTATTAGATGATTAAATGAGTGAAAATATGTTGCGTGCTTTTAGTTGTTTAGGCATTTTTGTCTTTATGTTTAGTCAATTTTCTCTATCATTATTTCAGAGAGCGAGTAAAGGCGCTATAACCTGGCTCATTAGCCATGACAGGGCTAAATACCTCTGTCCCATCCCAGGAACCAAAGGAGTGACATTAACCCTCTTAGCAAAGTCACTCCCAACGATTTATCAAACTCCCACCAAATTGAAACGGTTGTGTACGGTTGTCCACGTTTCTTCCTTATTCAAGGTTCAAAATAATCCGTTGATTAAACTATTCATTGAATGAATAATTTGATTGCCGTATAATTTTGAATCATCTTTATTTTGCACGCTGCACAGTTGGTCTGGCCGCTTTAATGCTTGTGTCATATTCAATATGTGCCACAAACATTAATAATGACAAGAAAAATTGTTGACGGACGTCTGCAATTTTCCAGGATCCCTACATGTATTGGCTGTGCATGTGTAGACTAGACTAGAATAAATTTTCACATCAACAGAATACTTTACGTTCAAAACTTCCATCGAGAAACCGAACAATAATTTGGTTCCGGTGTTACGATTCCTTTTGAGTCTAGTGCCTTTCAGCATGTCATGCAGGTTCTCCAGCAAAGGCAATGATCAACTGTCCAGAGTGGATTGGAGAATAAGAGAAAAATAACCACTGCTACACTATACTGACTTGTGTTACCTGATGAGTCTCTTATTCGAATTCTGTTATTACCGGATAGATTACTGATGACAATGACATTTTGATTTGACAGTAAGAGAGTAATCAACGAATTAGACATTAATCCTGTGACAAAATGTAGATAAATTATCGAAATACAACAATCAGAATCATTCTCTGTTTATGGATTTCAATGCAGCGTCCGATTCAGTGAAGCGAAACGAATTATGACGTCATTTTGCTTTATTTTTTACGATGGAATTATGTTTACCTATGAAATATTTATTAGAGAAACTCCTTAAAAAACATGAAAAAATAAATTGCATTACAAAAACTTAATCTAATTAGTCACAGCTGTCGGTTGGCGCATCGTGTATGTTCTTTGTTGTGGTGTGTGCAATGATGCTCGGCCACAAGCCGCTGAACAGTGGTTGATGCAATAGGGGGTCCGAATAGCCCCGTACGCTCATTTCGCACAAAAGTGGCACAAAAGTGGTGAGCATCTTGAAAATATCTGTGTTTTCACCCAAACAAAAATCATTCCATTAAATAGGAGCCTCAAGCTTTCCAAAACACTTATCTTTTTTTCACTTTTATTTGTTCTTTTAATCACGGGTTTACCATTATATTGATTTTTGTTTTGAGGATGGTCAAAAAAATTAAACACGTTGTATCTCCTTTCTAAAGAAAACAAAGAAATAAGCTAAGCTCTCAAAATTATGTTTTAGAATAGCGGTTCCACGAATATTTACGACAGTCAGAAAGTCATGCGATTTCCTGAGAAATCGAGGGGGTCCGAATTAACCCCCCCTGTTAAAATAGCCCCGGGTCCACGTATATGTTTTCCGTACTTTTTGTAGATCATCGAATTATGAAAATTCATCAAACAATAGCAAAGCGTAAGCGAAAAATTTGTTTTCTTACATTTTTGTAATATTATTACACAGTGGTACACAGTTGAACTACCAAATTAAAGTTGCAATCAGTATTTAAGGGGTTATATACAAAGTTGTGGCGAAAAAGTGAGCTAAGTTCGTGATTTTTTAAAGGGTTTTATGCAAAAAGCGATAGACAGTTTGTTGGTAGTACTATCGAAGATAGAAAAACCAATTCGATTTAAAAAAAAATATTCAAGGTAGTCGGAGTTATGGCCCATCCCCCGAAGCGTGTTTTTGACGTAGGACTACGTCTTTGTTTTCGATATGGGGGTGCACTCTGCAAATTCTACAAAAATGGTATGTAACGAAAAGTGGTCCAATTTTAAACGCATATAATTCAGCCATCTCACGATAAATTTTCAAATTTTTTGCACAAATCGCCCCGAAATACTTCTAAAAATAGATTCCAATAGATAAGCCCAAAGATTTTTGATATCATAGCATTAAAAAATTAAATAATATACAACCTTGTCAAAATATCGCGCATTAACACACAGAAGATAGCGCTTCCCAAGCCCTGTACGACGGATTGATGTACCTAGCGCGCAACGCTTCTATGAATGACGTCATCATCGACTATTTAAAGAACGGACTTGGCCAGACACGCTCAGTTCCATGTTGAACGGCTGGCGAAGCAGATCACTGCACTGTGTTTTTTACAGCCAGTGTAGCTGAGCTAGAAGTCCGTTACACTGGCTGTGGAGGGACGCTTTCCTGTGTCGTCCAACAGGCGACCGCTCCAACTGCCTGCTAAATGCCGCTGTAATGTTGCCAGTAAATTTTTGGTTTAACTAGCACATGTATTTGCTATTTGCGCTTGAAATTAAGTAATGTAGTGGTAGTAATAAGCTTCCCATTTTGGTTTAAACGCAAGGACAGTTTTTAAAATAGGATTTGATTAATTGGTTTAGCTCATCTAAGCAATTTTATCAATTCTATAATTTAAAAATAATTTTACGGAACTTGGTGAATTTGGCCCCACTTGCAACTGGTATAATCAATCTGCACAAAGTGTTGCATAACGCAGGGCTGTTTTTTGGACCAAAATGTGTTATCATTCAGCACTTCGCTATGCAAAATCACGATATTATGGCAGATGGGCTGAGCGCGGCCGTTCCTTTCAATCGGGAAAGGCCGCGTGGAATTTTGGTGAAATGCGCTAATACTGTCGTGGTGGTACTAGTTGTCTCTTTCGCTCTACCCATCATCATCAGCGTCATTAGCATTAGTCATTATTTTCTAACTAATAAGTGAATGAGATATTACAATCACCTTATTTTTCTTGTTAGACATGTTTTGTACATATCTGGTAAAAATACTTCGTCATAAACACATTTTTTCAAACATGATTCTTGATTTCTAAACATGTCCAAAAATGAGACATGTTTATAGCGAGTGGGTAAAATGAACAGCTTCTGGTGACCTGCGAAATGTCCTGTATGTATGCAATGCGCAGCGTTGGAAAGCATTCTCCGATCAACGCTAATATTCCAACAAATCATGAGCTTTGCATACACACAGGGCATTTTGCAGGCAAAAAAAATTTTCACGGAAGAATTTAATTTTCATGACGTAATATTAACCATTTTACAATCCTGTGGCATCGAAACACATCTGCAAACTTGGGGTTATCCATGGGTGTTTGAACTTTTAGGATCTGTTTGAGAGCAACTAGAAAGTTTGTTCTATACATGAGATGTGATTATATTGTCTAAAATTTGATTTTTCTTCACCGGTCCGGGTGTTTTTTCTAATACACTAAGTACTAAGAAAATAAATATTTTACATTAAGTAGTATAGTCCTACGTCTACAGTTCGTGCAACCCCATAGGGCTGCCCCTTGTAGTTTTTTTGGCAGATGTTTGCGGTGAACGCTCTCCAAGCCTAACCGCTCAACTAAAATCCAAAAACTAAAAAGATTATTGAAGGAAAAGGTATTGTGGTGTACTAGAACGGTTCGGGTTCCCAATAGAATATTTTTTTATTGCAAAAAACATGTTGACCAAAAAATTAAGTTTTTGGTGTTCCAAATGTTAAACAAAAATTTTTTTATGAAAAAAGAACCGTTCAAGTACACGAGAATGTAAATACAATTCAAAAAATAATTTATGAAGATTAGATGAAGAATTTTTGAGATATCACGTTCACCGCAACGGTACTTTTCAAAAAATTTCATTCCGAGGCAATTGCGTTTAAAGTTTTGTGTTAATTTCATTCGTGGAAGAACCAGCTCGCTGCAAATGGCTGTAATTTGAAATTTAGTGCTCCGATCTGGATGAAATTTCGCACAGATACTTTCAAAAGCATATACTTTCAGAATATTCAATATATTTTTTTCGATTTTTTGAGTTTCAACTTTGTATATAACCCCTTAGGTTGGACTTTTCGGAATGGATTGGTATTTA
The DNA here is from genome assembly GCF_030247195.1 of Topomyia yanbarensis. Lineage (NCBI taxonomy): Eukaryota > Metazoa > Arthropoda > Insecta > Diptera > Culicidae > Topomyia > Topomyia yanbarensis. The sequence goes on from NC_080671.1 coordinate 378,225,984, forward strand.
AATGATGCAAATCCTTCAATAATTAGGAACTATTCTTAAATTACGAAACGCTTTTAGGGGGAGGAGGTACGACAAATTGTTACATGTTGTGACATATGGGGAGGGAGCGTTAGCTAGAACGTTACGTAATTTGTTTTTCCTGAAGAAAATTTGTGTAAGGGATTTGTTACTTAATAGCGCAGAAGGGGATAGAGATAGAATTTTTATATGGAGGAGGGGAGTCCATTTTGGGCAATCATTGCGTTGCAAATTTTTGGTCCCTTAACAGGGCTACAGTTGTTTAACCCTAGTACGTGGCACTGGGGTACAAATGTACCTCACGCCATATTTGGAGCCGTGTGAAAACGAGAGTTCGGCATTTACCAACCTGGTAAACCTAACCATAGTTCAGTTCAGAGTTCCTAGTAAGAGTAGGAAAAGGTGATAAAGCCAGTTTGCTTTTGGCTTTCGTGGAAGTTGACGTGTACCGTTACCGTTTCGCGCTGTCATTATAAATGTGACTCGTGATATTACCAGTTTAAATACCGGTTGTTTTACTACTTAGGTAACAATTAATATTATGTAATCGTTTTTAATCATTTCTTCTTTTAATTTCATTTAATTTTGATGTAGAAAAAAAAATTGCTCAGATTTACGCAAATTATTTTTTTTTTTGAATTCTTTTTGTTATAGCTTTTCAGAAAAAGGCTTACAAGTATAACTTGCGCATAGTAACTGCTGTAGCAGTAGCGTTGCGAGTTACTAATGCATTACTGTTCAGAAATGGTTTTTTTTATTTAAATTTCCGTCCCATTTCGAGGTATTTTCCAAACCCGATTTCAACTTTCACTCTTCCAAATTATTGCACTTTTTCAATATTAACGAAATATTAATATGTACCATTTGTAGACCATTGTTTCAACTTTTAGAATAATTTGTTTTTTATATTGTACACTGATAAAATGAAGTACCCATTAATGCGTAGAAAACTACCCATTTTCAATAAAAGTGGAATAACCCTCTTAATTGGTAACGAGATTGTACTCATTAATGAGTACAGACCTTGTACGTCAAACTGGGAACGTTTTATTCATTATTTTTCGCAGAACAGTTACAACAAAATGCGTAAAAATACCCAATAATGAAAATCGCCCTAGAATGAAAAATATTGAAAATAAAATTATTTCTGATTTTTTAAAAAGTACATTACCAAACATCGATTACATATTTCTTTCTCATAAAAGTATACGAATATCGATAGGGATTCTGATTGTAAGGCCACAAAGCTAAATGAAACCTGACACTGGTCAGAATATTTTTGTTGGCTTCCAAAGTAGTCAAAAGTGCGGAACTGGTGCATATTTGCAAAATCTTCAGTGGTTTAAACTGCCATTGTTTTCGGAGCATTGTCGAAACGCTCCGATTCCGCCACGGTTTCGGCTAAGAGCCGATAATTAGCAGGTTCTGCTACGATCCATAATTTGCAGGTTAATTTGCTTAAAATTATTCTTAAAGGATTTTTTACCCATTATCAGGATCAATATACCCATTGGCATTACCTCATCGAGAGGTTGTAAAATGGATTAGATAAAAAAAACCTATTGTTAGAAACAAAAAAGTACCCATTTTTGACAGCTCGAATAACTTCAGAAAACGGACAATTTGAATACATAAAATGGGTAAAGTTTTTTTTGCAGTGTATCGTAAATCTACATGGTAAAAAATGGACACGTCAAATCCGAATGATTTTGCATATAATGATTTTTTCCATCATACATACTGCCCGGCCTGCATTCAATTTGCTTCAATTCCTAAAACAAAGCATAGAGAATATTTTAGAATGAATGTGAATTTATTGTGTTCATTCTTAGCAAAGATATCCTGTCCAGAAAACCAGAGGCCTAGTACAGATTGAAACACCACGGCGCACAGTGGCTGGAGGCTGGCCAAAACCTCAAAAATTTGTTTCTGAAATATTGATATTTTATATTTTTCATAAATTTCCCATATATTGAATGGTGTATATTCAAAATTTTATGATCATTGGATAAGAACACGATTTTTAACATGAGTTTAAACGTAGCAAAGTCCGGTCTTTTTAATGATATAAATCTATTGAATTTAAATGGTTCCACTTTTTTTTAAATATCAAAGCGCGAGTACGCTAACATCTCTTACAAACAAGCAAAAAGTAGGTAACCTGTGGCATTTCCATTCTAGAGCCTAAGTATTATACGGGATTTGTTGTAGACAAATCTTTTATGCAATTTATTTATTTTCAGGCAAAGGAATCGAACGAAATACATAGACAGATCGAAAAACGTAAAGGCTTTTAGGCATTATCCATCAGTAGCAGTATGCAAAGCATTCTACATTGAAGTGATTCACTGTTGATTTCGTTGTGCTTTGATATGATCTATTCTAAAGGATTAGCACATCGCATTGTAATGTTTGACAAGTAGTGCGAATTCAACAGTAAATCACTTTACATCAACGTGAGAACTTTTTACCGTGTAAAGACAAAAAGCGACCATCGTTGCCAGATTCCTTTTGTATGCTTTTCATAATTGCTTAAAATAATTGTATCACAAGCCAAAGATGATTGTATAGAGAAGCGTGAAGACTGAAGCCAAAAGTTCTAATCGAACCCAAAACAACGGTTTCAAACGAGCAATGTAAAAAAATATGGCGGATTTAGGAAGTTGCTCGTGGGGAGTATCGCGATTGAAATAAATAGAAATCCATATAATTGTACATACGTGTACATTAGACTGGTTCAATATTTGACTTTTAGCTCCACCAGGCTCTACTGATTCCTTTTATGACCCTTAGTAATTGTGCAAATTTTGGTATCGATCGGTTGCGTCTACGGACCTTCCAAAAATTTCAATGTTTATATGGAAATTAGTATGGAAAATCGGTTAAAATTGAAAATAAATTCATAAAAAATCACCTCATCAACCAATTCATGAGAACACTATATATTTATAAAGGTATTCTTCTACTGAACACATTCGTGGAACATTGTAAGTTTGTGAAAATTTGCTGAAAAAAGTAATTAACTAAAGAAGCAGCATGACTTCAAAACAAGTGGATTTTATTATTAATCATAGCAATCCTGTTTGAATAGCTGTATCTGCCATACGAGAGCGGTGGGTGGTAAGCCTAGTTTACATTTTGTACTAAGAGAAGAGACGACAAGAGGCTTCTTGCTCTTCTTAATTTTATCTATCAGGCCCTGTCGCAATTCCAAAAATAACAAGCATCCATCGTTGCCAGATTCCATTTGCATGTTTTTCACAATTGCTGAAAATAATTGTACCTCAAATATCGAACCTCTGTCAAGAATCCACAATACTAGCTGCATTTAAAAATTGAATTTTATGTTTATTCGTGTCTCTCTTAACAATACACGTTGTTATATCGGCATTCAGGGTATTTATTCAATTTGCATGAAATGCTCATGTGTATGAAAAATAGCCAAAATAAATTCAGCAGCACTGTTTTTCATCCCGTTTGAAAATATTATGAACGCTCTTGACTGGCAAAACGACCAATTAGAAGCTGGTTCAATATTGAGGTTAGGACTGGATCAAATTGGCTACGCGATTGTCTTCTCTTCTCTTAGATTTTGTATAACGATGGAGCTATTCAAACAGGGTTGCTATGATTAATAATAAAATCCACTTATTTTGAAGTCATGCTGCTTCTTTAGTTAATAACTTTTCTCAGCAAATTTTCACAAATTTACAATGTTCCACGAATGTGTTCAGTAGAAGAATACCTTTAGAAATATAAGTGTTCTCATGAATTGATTGATGAGCTGATTTTTTATGAATTGAACCAGTCTAGTGTACATACGAGTACATACGAATAGTGTAAACTTTATATACATATATACTAAATAACTTTTATGATACAAATTAAGTACGAGCAAATTTAAACACATTTTAAACATTACAAAGCCATTGATCGATTGTCTAATCCCACATTTTATATAACTAGTAGATGCAAAGTCTGTACATTATAAACTAATCGACTAGTTTTCTCATATTATCGTGATATTCGTCATAAATATTAATTTTGAATAGCATTGTGCGATAATATTGTTGCTACTCATCAACTGTATTTTCGATATTTCCTATCTAGTGCAACGAAAAATATTTACATAGGCTCAGTTACATGAATCCATGCGATTTCGAGTCGCATGATTGAGTATTTTGCGAAATATTGCGAATTTTGCCCGCAAATAGACTAACAGCAAAATAATTTTGTCACACGAAAATATGCTCACACCGCATCTACCATCAGGGGTGCCAACCTTCCAGATTTATCGGGATCTTCCAGATTTTCAAGCCTCGTCCAGATTTATGTTTGTCTGATCCAGATTTCAGGGAATTTGTCCAGATTTATCCAGACAATTTGAAAAATAACAAAATAAGTTTCGAGAACTCTTCCTTGATTCATAAACCACTTTTTGAGAAAACTGTAAACAAAACAAACCACAGTTTTGTCGCTGAAAGTCAACAATTTTTTTTACCGAATTATATCAGCTAGAAGTTCAAGCAGTCCAACATTCTGGTAACTCTGAGATTCAAATTTAAACAATGTGCTCTATGCTGAAAATCAAGCATTTGACATTTCCATGTTTAGCAGCGCAATCACCGAATTTTTATTAAGCCGTTATATTTGCTAATATACAAAAATGTTTCATTAGTAAGGTGTAACAATTATAGCCCATCGGTGAGGAATTCACATTTTGCTAAAGAATTTGGGCCATCCAGACAATTGTTTATTGTTTATTTGTTTATTTGTTGTACCGTCACCAACAGACCCCTTGGCCCCAATGGTGGTTACTTAAACTAATTACATTTCAGAATACGAATTATTTTAGTTTTTATCGAATTCCTTGTCAGGTTGAAGTCAAACGCCGTCGCCACACTGTTAAACACACGCTGGAGTCCGGTAACAGCGCCCTGGCGCCCATAGTTAGTTCTCCTGAATGGGACTCGCAGAAGAGAGTTATTGCGCAGAGCTCGAACGCGAGCTTGAAGATCGAGGCGTCCGAGGATTGTAGGGCAATCCACCCTGGCAGACAGTAAGTCCGAGACGAACAGGGCTCGAGAGCAGTCCCTCCGGATGCTTAGAGTATCGAGCTGTATTAACTGACAACGGTTTTCGTAGCTCGGCAGCTGAAATCTGTTTTGCCAAGGAAGATGTCGGAGTGCAAAGCGTATGAACCGGCGTTGGACGGCCTCGATTCTGTCGACACCGTTCTGGTAGTAAGGGTTCCAAACAGCAGAACAATATTCCAGTGTTGAGCGAACCAGCGCACAATAGAGAGATTTTAAACAGTATACGTCCTTAAAGTTTTTCGCTATTCGGAAGATGAACCCAAGCTGTCTTGAAGCCTTATCCACAATGGATGATGTATGTGGTTTGAACGTTAGTGCCGAATCCATGATGACTCCGAGATCCTTGACGTTAGAGTGTCTTGGAATACTCGAGTCGAAGAGATGGTAGTTAAACTGAATCGGATGGCGTTTCCGCGTGAACGTAACGATTGAGCATTTGCTCGGGTTTAAAACCATTCTGTTTAGATCACACCACGTACTAAAGCTGTCCAATTCCCTCTGAAGAAGCTCGGCATCGGTTTTATCCCGTATTTGTTGAAAAATTTCATGTCGTCGGCAAAAGAAAGGCGGGGTCCTTGTAATTTGATGTTGACGTCATTAAAGTAGAGGAGGAATATCACTGGACCGAGATGGCTTCCTTGTGGGATGCCGGATGTAGCGAAGAATGGTGTAGATAGACAGTCCTTAATGCTGATTTGGAGTTGCCTTCCATCGAGGTAGGAACGAAACCAGCGCAGAAGTTGTCCATGAATACCGAGTTTGTCCAGCTTCGCTATTGCGATATCATGATTGATTTTGTCGAAGGCCGCAGATAGATCCATGTAAATAGCATCGGTTTGCAATCCGTCAGCGAATCCATCCATTGCATATGTTGTGAACGAGAGCAGGTTAGTCGTTGTCGATCGTTTAGGCATAAATCCGTGTTGATCGTCTGCAATGTAGTGTTTGCAGTGAAAGAAAAGAGGGTCTAAGACAACCAGCTCGAATAGTTTTGATACTGCACTTAAACACGAGATTCCTCGATAATTGTCAATGTTCGATTTGTTTCCTTTTTTGTGAACTGGAAACATGTGCGCTGCTTTCCAGCAGGAAGGGAATGTTCCAGTATTGAGTGATAGCACAAAGACTCGCCGAAGTGGTTCAAGAAGCCCGCTGATGCACTTTTTGACAAAAATCGAAGGAACGCCATCTGGACCCGGGGAACTAGATGCTTTCAGCTTGGAATTTGCTGCAAGAATGGCAGCATTATCGACACAAATTCGGTTGATGGTTCGTCCTAGAGAAGGAGTTAGATTTGAAGCGGCAGCGACTTGTTGTGGGGAAAGGTTCTCGTCGGAAAAAACGCTTGAAAATTTGTCGGAAAACAATTGGCAAATTTCCTTAGTGTCGGTGCCTAAAACTCCATTTAATGACATACAAGATGGTAACCCGGATTCTTTTCGCTGCTCGTTCACATATTTCCAAAACGACTTGGGCTTGGATTTCAGTTGACGTTCGACGTTTCGCTGATATCTATTCCAAATTCCAAACTTTTAAAAAAAATAATACAATTTTTTTGGAAAAACACTTGGCATCCCTGTCTACCATAGATTGGTTGTTGCGATGACTAACAAAAATAACATTGAACGCCTACTCTAGGATTGTGCATAAGATGAATATTTATTTTGCTGCTTTAAAAATGTGAACGAAAGTCTATCTACAGACGAAACGGGCAATATTTCTCAAAAGAAGTTCGGCAAGCATTCATTAAAACAACAAGTCACTCGTTGTTTACACAAACTCTTGGTTGCCAAAACTAGCAGACAAAATAACTTGGTAAACTGTGCAGCCAAATTCCCTGTTTTTCTCTCCGCATGTCTTTATATTTAAAACATCGTCTTTGTCACAAGCAAAACTCACAATTCATTGCTATGTTGTTTATACTCAATGTTGGATAAAGCACATATATTCAAATTTATGATAAATTTATCCAATTTTGGATATAGCTCAAACAACCTTATTCAACGGAAGAGCTCGACTGAGTCGAATCTCTCCCTGTGTTTTTTAACCCATTCATGCCCATGTTGTTTGTGGACAACAACGTTTTTAACCAGCTATAACTTTTGATTGAGGCAAGATTTGCTCACAAAAAAACAAGTAATTCTAATAAATGTGACTATTGGCTTTCATTTGAGTATTAACAGTTACAAGGATCAGCTCCGGAACTGAAGTTATTGCAATTAGTCTGATTGAACTCCGATGGAGCAGTGCTGCCAGGGACAGTTTACGTTGACGATGAAAAAGTGAATTTTTCATATAACTTTGTTATGCTGCAATATTAGTGAAAACTCATAAAACTTATCAATTTACACTATTTTTGGCTACGTTTTCCACGCAGTTGGACTATTGTAAATATTCTAGGAGAATTGTAGTGAGCATTGGAAGGCAAAAATTGAGCAGCTTCTAGCACTGCGAGGGAAGGACCTACCTTTATGAAAAAGTTTTTCGTATTTCTTGACCTCACCTTTTTCAAGGAAAAATAGTTTTGAAACCCTACATGCACTAGAAAAAAGTTGGGCATGAAAGGGTTAAAAACACTAATACGCGCGAATGGGACACAAAACTCAGAACTGCCTAAATTTAAACGAAAAGAACCACTTTTTTAGGTTGTTTAATTTTCTATGAAAAAATGTTCGTACCTCACATAAGCTTTGTGTTTGCTGTTAAGGAGGTCGCATCCAAAACATACGAGTAGATTGGACAGAGGTAAAACAAACATAACAGCAATTTGCAGGCGCATAAAATGTAACGATCCCAGTCAAACCGAATGCAATGTCAAATCCAAACATAAAGGTGCGCGAGTCCTGCCAATTATCTGTCTATCTGTCTGTGATGATATCAGCTAAAAACTGTTTCATTCCAGCTGCCGTTCAAAGTAGAAGATAAACGACGAAAATGTTCATGATGGGAAATTAACGAATTTGAACTTGTTTTCGTTTGTCACGCCACTCTCTGATTGCAAAAGTTTGTAAGCCTTTTTATGTCGCCCACTCGAATCACATGTCCGTATAGTTTTAGTTTGTCATCCAATTTGCCGAATAAAAAAAGAACGCCGACACAAATACACTTTTTTGCTGCAATGAAAACTTGTGCTTACCATCCCATATGCGTCCGGTATAATTTCACACTTTTGATTGCAAATTCTGCTCACTTAACTTTCCCCGGACAATTTTGAAGCTTTTTCCATGTGCCTTTTCTTGTTTTGTTTGTTATAGAAATGCCAACAGCTGTCAAGAGCGGGATCGAATAACAGTTCTTGTGGGAAAATTGAACACGTGACGCACCTTCCTTCATCCAATAGCATCCGACGACGGGGAACAGAAAACATGCAACCGAAATGTTCTTTCAGTTTCGTCTGACGTTTCGATGACGATAATAATAAACTTTTATTAACATTGATCCGTATGACAGTTTATGCAATGTATGTATGGTAAATTACAAGCACATATCACGGAACGGGTTCATGCAAAAAAATAAAAATATCCCGTATCTACATAGACTCCATAGGGAGAGATTTGCGAGGCGACCATTTCGATTCGCTATAGAAGCCGAGGGAAGCTAAAGTGTCAGATAAAACTTTTAGATATAGTAACGACGGTAATGATGCTGATGATGATGATGATGTTTCGATGCAAACCGACACCCCTGAACCGACTGAAGGGATACGCACATCCCTTTGGTTCATTGGGTGACATTTTGCATATACACTCGGAACGGAATGGGATGGAAAACTTTTCCAATGAAACGTAAATGGTAATTGCGTTCATCAGCTTCGATATGGTGTATTGGATGCGTTCAATTCAATGGGAGAGGAGGAACGGTTGCCGGCATTCTTTGGACTACGAGCAGCGTGGCCACAATAGGACGTGTCTGTCTGAAATTTACTGTCTTTTTAATGTCACGATACCCGGTTATGAAAGGGACTTTCGGGTTTAATCATTTTTTTAGACAACCGAGCGGTATTCGGGCACTAAACGAGAATTACAAATGCCGAGCAATGAGATACTTGTTGTTCATTGGGCTGTATTCAGATACATATCGTGGCTTTTCAGAGTCAATAGTCGAATCGCATTGGCATTCTTTTCTACGTGATCGCGATTATTGAGTATTAGAATTCGATGTCATTCGATTAACTCCATATCTCTCTGAAAAGACTGTCGTTGAAGAAAGATCAAATCTTCAGTATAGCGATATCTTGAGCACCCAAAACTCGGCCGTTATACCTTTTCGGTAATAAGAAAAAAATGCTCTAATAGCAAAACGTTTTATACTAAAACGGTCCCAATAAAAAAATCCCCAAACGGCGATACCAACACATTCAAATCTTCTCTGCGTTGCACTCATGTTTCAACAATTCTTATACAATAAATATGAATGCGTCGGCTTGTCTGAAAGTGTGTAGCGCCTCGCCTGTCATTGTATTACGCATCAAGCAAAGTGAACACAATGTGGATAAAGACGAGTTTCGATTTTCTCTACACGACACATTCCGCATCTGAAGATCGGCTCACATTCGGCTAGCTTCAATAAAATTTTGAGTATATATCATTCAATACTTGAGAAATTTAAAAAAATAAAAAAATATCAATATTTTGAAATAACTTTTTGAAGTTTTGTCCGACTTCCAGCCACTGTGCAGCCCTGCATTCGGAGGTCGTGAGGGGGTCTTCCAAACTCCCTTCTCAGGCGTATTTTGCTTTACATGACAGTTCGCTTTCTGAAAACCTGGTTCTGGTTTCTAGCGTGCCATCGGGTACAATACGTTTGTGCAATCTGCCGCTCTTTGAACGAAACATAATTCCCATGTCATCACCGAGACTATATCTAGAAACTCACTCTGCACTGCCTTCACCGAGACGCCCGTTATACAGTACTATGGAAGCCTACGAGCGCTCCGACGCAGTTGCGCTTTCAGCCAGGGACCAGCTTTTGGTTTGCAAACACGTTACCGAGTTCAACACATGATTCACTGTCCGTCTACTATCAGAACGTTCGTGGATTGAGAACAAAAACTCAGACCTTCTTGCTTGCCCTCAACTCCCGCGACTACGAAATTATTGTTCTCACCGAAGCTTGGCTACGCGATGATATATTAAACTCATAGCTAACGACGAACTACGAAATTTATAGATGCGATCACAACTCTTCTACCAGCGATCTAGGGCGCGGAGGTGGTGTTCTGGTGTTGCGATAAAGAAACATCTAACTGGGACTGTACTAAAAATACCAGCATATGAATGTTTAGAACAAATTGTCGTACTCGTTTTACTACTAGGTCGATTTTTATATGTTTACTGCATTTATCTGATGCAAAATAGTGATCCTGACTTGTATAACGTTCACTTCTCTGCGGTCCAGAGCCAGCAGGCGAGATAATGTATTTATTGTAGGTGGTTACAATCTCCCCGTGGGTCTTTCGATGACGATATTAAGTACAACATCCCTGAAAATAAGACATCGGAGCAAAAGACGTCCATGAAAGATAAAATGGAATCATAAAATCTCGTGGGGTGCCTTTCAGTCTAACCTCTTCAACAATCTCTGAGCAGCTCTTCGAGACAATACTACGAAACTAACCTGCTATGGCGCTCCAATAATCCGTCCCGGTCAGATAGCCGTTCGATGGGCCTGCATCGGTTCCAATATTTTGAGACACGCATGCTGAAATGTAACATTTTCGCCGTGACTCTGAGGCAGAAGATAGTTGATCTTTAGAGCAAGAGCTATCAGGTATCATGCAGTATTTCCGGTTACAAACCAGGAAAGATGAGAATAGTATAGGTCACAGTAGATTAGGCATACGGAGTAGCTGTTGATTTAGCACTGCTCAAAGTCTCTGATTCTCTGATCTCGTTGTATACGGTGCTGATCCGATTTCCTGCGAGTTCTGTCGCTCTGTCTGGTGACATAACTTAGATGTTTCTCCTGGTGATGATTCCGAAATTAGATCAGCCGCTTCTACTGAGGGGTTCATTCCCTCAGGTTCCGGACAGACTATGAAATTATTGCGACACATTCAACAGGGCATAACTTTTTTACCATTGGGTAAAAATCAACCAAATTTTGCACACTTTCTTATTGATGTGTATTGTTTACATGCTGTCAAACTCGAAGTCGTGTTTTTCGATTCAACGAAAATGGAGGTGAACCAACGCGAGTCGAGAGAACAAATTCTTTCCAAACACCTGGAATTTCCTGACCTGTCGCACCGGCAGTTGGGAAAAATGTTGAACATTCACCATTTAACCGTCTCCAGAGTGTTGAAGCGGTTCCAGGAGCGGTTGACGTTGGACCACGGCAAAGGAGCTGGAAGAAAACCGGGACCGGTGAACAAAAAGACGGAGGAAAAGGTGAAGCGGGTGATTCAAGCAAATCCCAACGTCTCAAGCCGTGATTTGGTTAAAAAGATCGGCATGTCGCAGAGCTACGTCCACAATGCAAAGAAGAGAGAGCTGGACTACATACATACAAGGTACAGAACTTCCCAAACCGCGATGAGCGGCAACAATCGACGGCTAAAACTCGGGCACGGAAGCTCTACGAGAAGATGCTGACAAAATATGGCTGCTGTGTGATGGAACGAAACGTTTATAAAAGCCGATTTTGGGCGAATTCCGGGGTTGGAGTTTTTCATCGGCAAGAGCAAGTTCTATGTGAACGACAAATTTAAGAAGAAGAAAATGTCGAAGTTCACTTCCAAATATCTCATTTGGCAAGCCATCTGCTCTTGCGGACTGAGGAGTGAACCTTTCGTGACAAAGGGCACAGTAAATGGCGAGATCTACAAATATGGGTGCCTCGGGAAGCGCCTTTTGCCGTTCGACGAAGCTCCGCTATTTTGGCCAGATTTGGCATCATGCCACTATTCTAAAAGTGTCCTGGAGTGGTATGAGGCCAATTCTGTCCATTTTGTTCCAAAGGGCATGAATCCGCCAAACTGTTCGGAGCTGCGCCCGGTGGAGCAGTACTGGGCAATGATGAAGTGGGAACTTCGGAAGAGCAAGAAGACAGTCAAAAACGAGAAGGACATGTTAAGAAAATGGGAAAAAACTGAGAAACTGGTACCGGATGACACTGTAAAGACTTTGATGGAGGGCATCAAGCGAAAATGCGTTCAATTTTACACTCAAGTGACGTTGTAACGAGATACAATATCCCAGCCGGTATCACACTGACAGCATTGCTTACTGCGCCATCTCTCCGTCAACAGGAAAGCTGCGGCTCGCGGAAAAGTTTTACTTAACACGGGCTCCACCTCACCCTCCTTTGCCTTTTCCATCCGATGAACCCCAGAAGGATAACTCCAACGAGGATCGTTTAGATCACGTTAGGTAGGCATGCCGGCAAGAGTGAGTGAAATGGGTAACTCTTTTGTTTTCCGGGAATCACGCCACTATACCAAAAAGGGTATTTGTTCTCACTTCAAAAGAGATTGTCGAAGCCATCAGTGGGATACGTACCAAGCGGTGTTCATCGGTATTGAATAGTGACCAAATTTAAACGTTAAATCAGCAAGCTAGATATTAAAATAAAAAGTTAATGGTTATAGTAGGCGGAGAGCAGCATATTAAGTGCACAGATGCTGTTAGTAGATCGTAAGTAGGCAACAAAAGCCACCACGTGCTGTTGGTATAAATCAATGATCTCTTTTAGGCCCTCTTGATCAAAAAAGGCTGAAATAATATGTTTAAAAACCCCTACCGATTGATCACAGAGCAACCCTAGTGATACAAATCAGGTAAAATTGTAATTGTCGCGAAATTAGACTTCCGTTAATGATAACCGTTGAACAGGTAGGCAACCCGCTCAACGTGGGTTTTTCTCTGGGAGCCCCATCCAGCCAACTTCAGCCTGGGCAAATCGGAAAACCCGCCAACCAGCCAATCACCGCCTAGCAGATATTACGCGCCGATCCAACGTCTCCAAATTCACCATCCTGTGACGTTAAGACGGAACATCGCCCGGTAGGATACCGTTGGGCGTATACGACGGAGAACAGTCCGACAAATTCTCGTGCGCATTGCCATCTCACGAGCACACTCGTCGTCCAGGTAAATCGTCAACCGCAAGGCAGATGTGGGCGATATGTTGCAGGCGCATGGTCGTGTGTGGAGTCCCTAAGCGAGCAGTAAGTACGACTAAAATTGCATCGTCAGCGAGGGAAGGAAACGATCGTTATCAAACTGGATATTATCAGGTCAGGTTTAGAAGCTAAGAGAGACAGGCCAAGATTGTACTTAGATCTAAGCGTCCCGGGACAAGAAAACGCATCCATATCAATATAGACATGTTTGTTATACAGCTCCATAGTGTCTCTCTATCTCTCTGAAGGTTGAAAACTATATCGATTATAGTGCGTGGTTCGTTCGTTTTACTTTTTTATTGTTAGATTTTTACGCGAAAGATTTTCTCAATGAACTTATTCGGTTTGGCTATTGTTTTGGGGTCTCGTCGGTGGATTAGCTGAATAAGAACGGTGTTTGAGCCACTTTAACATACCCGCCTTGTGGATAGAGTCTCTGGCCGGACTATCGTCATGCGTCGGCAGCCTTCCTAACGGAAGTGGCGCTTAAGTTGTCGACTGTTTTGTGCGCAAGTAATCCGTTACAACGTTAGCGCCACTTTGGTTAAATTTCATTTTTTCATATTTCTGAGTTCTCTACAAAAATCCACGTCTTTCAGCGTGATTGTTCTTCAAAAATTATGCAAGGTGATCTTTTAAAACGCGAAAAACAAAGTGACGTTAACGCCATTTTTTACCAAAGTGACGTACCGGTGCAATATAATACGATACGCGTATTGGACAAAGCAAAACAGTTTATTCTTAAGCTGCTGTATCATAAGTAATGTTGTGGAGCTAGATAAGCGCCATTATGTGATGTAATTGGCTAGGGTGGTATTACAATGAGGCTAGGGTGGTATTCAAATTAGTTTTTTAACACGATCAACTTCCAGCAAAGTATCGATAGAAACTTATTTTTCAACCGTTTATATTTTATAAAGAAGTCTCCTGTGCAAGTTAAAATGTTGCTGTAAAGCAGCGAGCTTAGCCTTTTTCAACATGGCTTTTTGATACCACAATAATATACGAATGTATCGTGGTGGAAACTTTTGTTAAAAACTTTGACCGCTGTTGTATTATTTCTCATTATTGCGGTGCATAATTGGTTCCAATTATCAGATTTCTAAACCAATTCCAACCAAACCACCTCCTAATGATTCGGAATTTATTCAAGTTTCATAAACCGTATGAGTTGAACTGTTCAAATATCCAACTACGAATTTATACAAAAAAATCATGGGGCTATTCCGAGGCAAATCTAAGTCAGTTTCATTGATTTTTCAATGTATAAGTTGAAGACTGGCATTAATACAACATTAAGATTTATAAATTGTATATGAAAAGGTTTAAATTAATTTTGGAACCATCTGAGAGACGTAGTGGTAACCCATACATGTGAAACGTTTGTACCTGAATACCACGCATTGTAATTCTCTCTCACTCACGCGAGAAGAAGCTTATCCGATGTCCAATTCTCCGTCTCCACAAATGGCGTGAGAAATAATTTTGCGAATAAAATTTATTTGATTTTTTCCTTCTCACCGGAGAAGGTGATAATATTTTAATTTCATGGAAAATCAATAAAAGCGTCAAAATATTCATTTAATTTCAAAGAAAGGCGGCAAAGAAGCACGATAGATTTGTTTTTTCGTGTTTTGGAATAGTGACAGCAAGGCATGAAGTAACAAGTTACTTTACGCTTGTTCGGACATGCCGTAGACTCAGGTGATTCGCATTTCTAATGCCAAAAGACCCTGACTCCTACGGTAGCAGACAAAAGGTTAAGTCGCCGGTGAGCTCTAAGCTTGCATATATGATCCTTCCACGCTTTCTAAACTTTTTCCCTTCAACACCTTGCTCTCCCTTGAGTACTATGGCTCTAAATATTGAAAAATATACTTCACCTTCCAGTCCCTTGTTAATTAAATGCCGAAAAAAAAACTGTTGACAAATCAGAACTGGTCCTGACGTTATTCCGTATAGTGCGTGAGTTTTGCTTAATTGGCAGTGGACTACACGATTAATATCCAAGTGACCGCCATAATTATGTTGGGATTTGCCAGAACAGAGGCTATAGTTTTCTAGCGGATATTAGTTCAAATGACAAAACTTGTTAGTTCGAAGTCGGATGTCTGTTTTCTGTGAGATAGTTGTAACGTATTAAAATTTTAAATATAATAAGCAGGTAGTATAACCAAGGGGAGAGTTACACTAGTTAGGATAAATAGGGAAGAGCAGTTTTATTCTGTGAACTATACCACGAACATGATTTTTGGTGCTGGAGAGAACTTTGGTGGTGGACGATTATATCTAACAATTGCCATTATATTAAACAAGCAAAGTGGTGTTGCAACATGATAATTTAGTGTGGCGCAACAATCATCAAATCAATCGTAATTGCACACTAGAACAGGAATACTACCTGGCAGAATAGTTGCAGGAAAATTAGTATTAGTGGAAATTACGGTTACCAGCGCTCTCTAATTTACTTAACCCCTTCATGTCCTTGTAGTTTGTGGAAAACAACGTTTTTAAACAGCTATAACTTTTTATTGAGGCAAGATTTGCTCACAAAAACAAGTAAAGCCAATAAATGTGACAATTACCTTTCATTTACAGTTCTAGAACTGAAGTTATTGAAATTGGTCTGATTGGATTCCGATGGAGCAGTGCTGCCAAAGACAGTTTTCGTCGACGACGAAAAATGATTTTTTGTATATCTTCGTTTTGCAACATCATTGAAAACTAATAAAATTATCAATTTAGACTGATTTTGGCTACGTTTTCCCCGCAATTGGACTATTGTGAATATTCTAGCAGAATTTTATTAAGCATTGGAAGATAAAAATTGAGCAGCTTCTAGCACTGCGAAGGAAGCACCAATCTGTATGAAAAAAGGCTTTTCGTGTTTCTTAATCCCACCGTTTTCAAGGAAAATTAGTTTGGAATTCTGTCTAAATACCGTTACAATAGATAGTGATACGGCCCATTACGCAGATAAGATTAGCTTTTCTAGGCAATACTACCAAGGTCAGCTGTGTGGAGTTCAAATTGCTTTTATTTAGGAAATATAGGATATTCTCGGCAGCCGGCTGCCCAGAGTTTAAAAAAAACCAAAAACTAAACAAGATCTTTTCTTTTTTGAGTGATCGTGTACTGGAAGAGTAACTAAACAACTACATAATAAAATATTCTTTACAGGTCGCATCGCTTGCTTGGAGCAAATCCTAGACCTTATACCCTTCCAAACCACCAACTCTGCGACACCTATGGAAGAGTCTGATGAATCGTCGTCCTTCCGTTAAGTAGATGGAGCATTAACACTTCCTGTGTACCTTATCCTTTATCCTTCCCCGTGAACAATGGAGATGGGGCGGCCAGCAATGATGGCTATCATGTGTTTAGGTTTTAATATGGGTCGGATTGGTATGAATTCCTAAGCAACGCTTATTAGATAATCAGCAGTCATACATGATGAAGCCAGTGTGCAATCCGCCAAAATCATCGTCACAACGCAACGCAACACTTACATGCACTAGAAAAAAGTTGGTCTTGAAAGGGTTAATAGTCGATTGATCCGCTTTGGACCTAGGAGACCCAAGAGAAAATCAGGAAGGAAAAAGAGGAATCACTTCAAATTTTTTAATTTTATCATGCATAATACTTTGAACTATAGTATATATGTGTCTACACGGAAAAAAAATTGTTCTCAAAATCGTGAATGAAGTGCCATGAATTCCGGAACAATCACGTTTTTACGTTACGAAAACAGTTAAATTTGTTGTTAAAGTTAAATTGTTAAATTTCCCTTCAGTAACGGCGGAATAACGCTTTTATTAGTGGCAATATTTGTTTTTGTTCTATGAACGTCAGCCACTGTTTCCGCCATGTCGTTACCAAATAGATTTTCTGTACGTAAACTAGTTCTCAACTTTATGAACATTACTCATTAAGCCAAAGGTTGACTCATGGTTTAATTCGCAGATTTAGAAACATTAGTTTACAAAATCAAAACGTTCTGGATTTTTTCTTGTAAACTCTTTCACGAAACTCGAAATTTTATTCATGAATCCATTCAATCCATGGGAACAAATTCATGATTCCTAATATATTAGTCACGATCCAATATCCGTGCTCGTGAAATTGTTCAGAAAATCATGAAATATTACTCGTGTATTCGTGAACTGCTTTATGATTCCTAGTATAATAGTCACGACTTGAAATTCATGCTCGTGAAATAGTTCACAAAATCATCAAATATTGCTCATGTATTCGTAAAATGGTTCGTGATTCCAAAAATATATTATTCACGATCCAATATGCGTGTTCGCGAAACAGTACACAAAAGCATGACATATTTTTCATGCATTCGTGAACTGGTTCATGATACTTAGTATAATAGTCACGACTTACGATTCTTGATGGTGAAATAGTTCACGAAATCATAAAATATTCATGTATTTATGAACGGTTCATGATTTCTCGTCACGTCTGAACATTCGTACTCGTCATATAGTTCACAAAATCATGAATTATCATTCATGGATTCATGAACTAGTTCATGATTTTTAGTACATGATTTTCACGTGAACTCTCACAAAATTTGGAGTTTTATTGGCGAAATCATTTTTGTTCTGTGTACTTTTTCATGAAATGTCCAGTTGCTAGCGATCAGTAACAGGTACGAGCAGTAGATGTAAGAAAACTATTAGAACCTTGAGCATCCTTATGCATTTGATGAGGTTCAGTGTGATGTCTTGACAGAAAACAAAAACTGCGTTGAGCACCACAAACCATGTTCGTGATGTAGTTCACAGAATAAAACTGCTGATATCATGAACATGAGTCACATCACTCCACGTATCAAATTCGAAAGTAAGCTCAGTATACCACGATAACGCGTACAGAAATAACGAAAATCTTAGATTCTGAAATCATTAACGTAAACCACACCACAACTCGTGACAAAAACGTCAAAAATCGTGACTAAGATCATGAAATCAAGACAAAGTTCCTGAAATCCTGAACATAAATCACATTACACGTGGATAAAATATCAAAAATTGCGACAAAGATCCTGAGATCATGAACATGAATCACTCTACTCATGACTAAAATATGGCGATAACGTAAAGAGAAGTTACGAAATTTGCGACTGAGATCCTGAAATCATGAACATAAATCCCGCCAGTCTGTCAGAAAAATACGACAATAAACTCTTGAATGAAATAATACTAGTTTTTGGAAACACAAAAGTTTCATGAGCACGAGGTTTATTATTTATAATTTCAACAACTTGGTCACGATTTTCGAAAATCGTTCAGTTCACGAAATTGTGATCTTATTCATGAATTCATGAACGGATTTTTTTTTTCGTGTACGCATATGTATGTATGCAGATATGCGTATATGTATGTATTTGTGTATATATGTGCGTATACTGGTCATCTGAAAGTAGATCGTGATCGGCCTAAGAGGCTGGAGCCCACGGGTGCTATGACTCGATATACGGAAAGACAAAATTGCGGCTTGATTTGATAGTGTTATTTTTTTTGCTCTAAATATTCGTATCCTCGGGTACTAACCATCCCACTGCATAATATATTCATTTCGTGGCCGTATTGACTGGTTGTGGCAAATCCTAGACCTATACATGTAGCTCAGTCCAACGCCGTTATACCTAAGCTGACCAACTCTGACGAACAAATCCGTACACTGTGCGGACTGTTTGCCTGAGCGTGGTGAACGATTGCGCTTCGTTGCGGTAAGGTGTACGGATTTTTTCGTCAGAGTTGGTCAGCTTAGTAATACCCATGGAAGCATCACTGAGTCGGTGGCCTTCCTTAAGTAGGTATTACATTAACATTTCCTACCCTTTCCTAAGTATCGGTAAATATGGTGGTGTCCGGCAATGACGATTCTCATGCTAATGGTTTACTGAGCTCAAAAGATATAAAGCTCATTTCCGATCATTTATCTCACAAACAAGATGAGTTAGACTACCTATAGGCAACATGAAATCATTAATATAGGGGGTGGGCGTAGCGTAGTTGGTAAATCGATCGCCTTGTACGCAGCGCACTTGGGTTCGAGTCCCGACTCCGCACATAGGATTAGAAATTTTTCATAGGAGATTTTTCTAACCCAAAGAGGCGAATGACCTTAAGGTTAAAACCTCTATAATCAAAATAAACATCATTAATAGGCAATGAACGAATAGCACCATGCTTCGCAACGCAATAGACATTCACCTTCACTTTGTCGAAGATGAATGACTATTTTATAAAAAAAATCAAACCTCAACAATACAGATTAGGAAAAAAGATGAATACATCAAATGAGCAATTTTCAACCCACATCCCTGCACGAATCTCTGCCTCCCACCGACTGATTAAATCATGTAAGGTTGACTAAAACAAAGTTCAATGCTACGAGGAGTAGAATCCAATGTTTGCCAACGACGTGCTTCACAGAATGCTGAAAAATACTTTCAAATCCTTACGATGTACGGTACGCATGCACTTGTTAGAGATCGTGAAAATTCTCAGCACGTCGGTCGTTCGAGTAGGGTAGAACACAAATCTAATAATCACTTCACGTATGAAAAGTGGTGCTGCTGCCGCCGACAATCCAACTATAGAGATATAACAGGGTGGAAAGTCCTTATCCCAGGCCAACCCAGCAGGAACTTACGAATGGTGCTCGCTGCAGCAGGTTTATCACAACTTTAAAGAAGAGATTTTGCAAGCACCGGTGAAATTCAATAAGGTCCGCATTAAACATTTATACAGCAGTCAGTGGAAGCCAAACCAAGGCCGGAGGCAAGGATGGTTCCGGATTTTCGCAGGGATATTGACAGGAAGAGTGGAAAATCGATCGGCCCAGCATCGGTTCTCGTACAGGGGTCCTATAATTCAATCGAGATAGGGACGAAGGGAACAATAAGATGTCATTTGCCCGCTCTGGCGCGACGGCAGAAACTTCTTATCTCTGGCCGGAAGCGCCAGGAAGTAACAACAAAAGAAAAACGAGCGGAAACTATAACGAGCCGGCGAAGTGTCCAAATAAAGACGCTCGATGGCGATGGCAAGCATCGAACCCACTATAAAGAGTGAGTCGAGCTGGCAATTCAAAATTAATGCTACAACTTTTAAACTGCTTTTTAATGTCTGTTGGACGAGTTGTCGGCTCATCCTCGAACACATCCGAAAAGGGGATTTCTTTCTAGTCATGAATTAGGATTAAGGGTCCACTTCACGCTGTCATTCCGGAGGGACGGCACGAACGCAAGAAAGCGATTCTAGTTAAATATTCATTGTGATCATTATTAGTTGCTAGTCCAAAACACTTTGAAAAATGCCTTCAAGAAACTGTCATCTATCATCCGTGCTGCTGGCTAGCAGGAATGTGTTCTTCTCTACTGGCGCACAGTAAAGTGCACCCCGGAGGGACACAGACTATTTGTCATCTTTCGCGACATGTTTTCCTTCTGGGATGGTGCATTTGGCACATGTTTACTTATTCGTTCAAACGCTGGATCGCCTCAGGGTAAAAGGTGCGGGGGGGAGTTCTACCCGCTAAGCCATCTAAGATGGTTCATAAATTTTGTTTATTACCCTCGAATAACGCACTCACCATCACTTAGCTGCCAAAGTCAGCAGTGATAGGAAGCACAGAGCGAGAGAGAAAGAGATAGCGAGAACTAAAAAGATTTTCGCTGTAGTTTCGCTTGAAGTGTAGATAATTTTTAATTTTGAATTATTCCCAACGTCTGACTGGCGTTTACGAGCGCAATCCATTGCCTTGCAAATGACGCTTAATGGCGAGTTGGAGTTCGGTAAAGTGCACTTTGGAAGACGAATGATAGCTGGTTGCCCTATGGCAAGAAGCGTGCGCACAGCTGAAGTAATGACCTAATGATTTGTTGTTAATTACGCAAAGGGCACGGTGGAAGTTTACTACTAATAGTCTAGTTCAAATACAGAATGAGCGGGAGCGACTCTGTTTTGGAACGGAATCAGTTAAAATTGAATAGGGAATCCACAGTGTGTTAAAAATTCACCACAATTCATTTGTGTGCGTTTGATTACCGATTTATAGAAATTAAATACACTAGCACATTTAATAAATTTTAACTACTTCAAACCAAGAGCTTGTCTGAAAGGAAATTTGGGAAAGTCAGCTAGAATATCACTGAAAATAGACTAAAATGTAACCCGACGCGTGCCTGGGAGTATACGAAAGTCAAAATTCGCCAAAAACTTTTCCGGCAAGCGGTCTGGGAATGGAGCAAAATGTTCTAGCCCTTAATCGTATCTGAGACCACCAACGAGGACGAATGTCTACAAAGGCGACTTTTGTTCTGAAATACCACGAAGACTCGACATTGTTTCGGTCGGTTTTGTTATTCTGCCACTTTACCCGGATTGTTTCAAAGATTTGTTCTCGTACTAAAACAGGGTTAGCTCTCCAAACACATAGAAACATTGCGTTTCGGGAAAATTTAGGCCATTAGGTCACCGATCAAGACAAACTCCAAAAGTTACTGAAAATGGAACGGGATTAAAAAAGTGTAGAGGAGTCCCTAACTGGTAAGTGGGGATCAACGAAAAGGTTTAGTTTAGTTTAACCTAACCTTTTCCCTTCAGCGCACTTCTCAGCTCGTCTGTTGTGATCTGGTCCAAGTTCCTGCACCCTATCACTATCTTGTTGAACAGAGCCCTTGCGGTTGCTTCCTCGCCCTTGTAGTTTAACGTATATCATTCTTTGCTTGATATCGACGAACTGTACTATTTTGTTTCAATTTTGTAAGGTTTGTCTCAGAACCAACCTGGTACAATATTTGAGATAGTTATGCGCACACGAATTGTAACAAACTCAGAATAAAAGAGAAATTCAAAAATATGCATGTATTGCTATTAATGTAAAGTTACCACCACAATAATCTCTACTCTGTACATTCTAAACCCGCACCAATGGTAACTTATAGGTCACTTGCCACTGCGCTTCTAATAATCTGATGTACAGTCGCACGTATGTCTTCTTTATCGACATTTTCGAATCCAATAGCAAAATAATTTTTCATTTTTCTGGGAATCAAACCATAGAACTGTCGGATCATAATGCGCACCATTTTACTGTCTACGCTACGAACTCGTTCGTGATGAAGTGGATAATTGTTCCAATGTAATGTTTTTGCTCAACTAAAAGTAGAACAAGAGAAACCAAAGACAAATAGAAAACCTGTTTTAATCCACCTAGTGGTGCAATTGTGCCTTTCTCATTTATCATAGCTATGATTTAATAGCAGGGTACGTTCAATATAACATTGTGAAAATGTCTATTACATTCTTATTAAACTTGGTAAGTAAATATAAGTGCAGGACTGCCACGAACCTGATGAGTAACATGTCGACGCTGACACACTTGAAACAAACAAAAATATAAAATTTAATTAGCTTAATCAGCGTGAGTTCAATGTTGTCTTCATGTTAACATATTTTGAAATGCGGGGTGGTAAGGAAGTGGAGGATAATTAGTGGGAAGGGGAGGATACGTCGGGAACAACCTAACGTATTTTGGGATACAGGTGGGTGAAGCGAATGCGGGTGTGTGAGGTTGGTCTGAGAGGGAGAGGTGTGCGAGAGATGGAGAGGAGTGTGAGAGGAAGGAGGGAAAGGGATGGATGGGGAGTGCAACACCCAACTTCATATTATACCTTCCATTTGAGACTAGGTAAATGATAATTGATTCAGTCATCACCGAAGTGGCTTTAGTTCTGGAATATGCCCGAGACCCAGGGATTATCGATAGTGAACAATATATTCCAAGAATCTTTGATTCGCCAACAGTGGTCTAGGCCAGTTTAAAAAAAATCGGTTAAGAATTCGGTGGAAAATAGGACATTAGCTTAGGAACTTGGCGAGCTCCCCTGGGGCCAATGTGGACAAAGTTACTTTGATTGGTCATTAGTGATCTAGAACCGCTAATCCAAGTAATGTTGAATCCATTTATATATGTATTATATCATTCGGACACCATGGTGTTACCAGTTTATATGGGAATTTGCTGTGTGACCGTACTTTTCAACCCATAGCTCCGGAACTGGAAGACGGATCAACTAAAAAACAATGGCAGCTTATGTGAGCGGTACCCGACCAGGAGAAAATACCTGTTCAATAACTCGAGCATACTATTTGGTGGTATCATACCAAAACCTGGTATTAATTTATTATTAATACCTCATTGAGGTATTAAGCTGGTATTGAAGACACATTCTTCAATACTTGCTTAATACCTCAATGAGGTATAATACTTTATTTTAGTATTAATTATGTACTCCAGTTATTTTTACAAATACCAAGTCAATACCTTAATAAATACCTCCATACAGTGAGTTTTGTTAATGGAAGGTTGAAAAGGTTTTGTTATTATTCAGGTATTATAATAACTCGTTTCATTATCAAGTAGTTATTCGTAGTACATGTTTCAGTTATTATTTCAAGTATTTTACCTTTTATGCAAGTCTCCTCAATACCTTATTCAGTATTGGGTACAGTATACATGAATTTGGTATTCTAAAGTTATTTTCTTCTGCTCGGGTATACCATTCATTTTAAACTGTTAAAATCTTTGAGAAAATTGAGTGACATTATTTGACACACACAAACGTACATATATACATACACACACACACACACACATTTTGCGATCTCGACGAAGTGAATCAAATGGTATAAGAGAGTCAGCCTTGCGGGCCTCGGTTAAGTTTCGTCGAAATTTCGACCGAATGCATAACCTTTCTAAAAAGTCCCGAAAAGTCGATTATCAAATTATTTTTTCGGGATAACATAAAATCTCGACGTTTCATACATTTAAAAGAAATTTGGCATCAAAAATTCGAATTCGGTTTCTGCAATTTGACGTTTCGGAAATTTTGGTTCCGGCTTATATGGGGATTCGTTATGTATGTACATAATGTAGATATTCATTTGAGACTAAGTTTGTAAAAATCTGCCCAATCATCTCCGAGAATCTAATGCGAGTTTGCTAAGGGAGGTCTGTAAAGTGCTCAAACCGAAAGTAATTTTGTTTCAGGCAAGGACTAAAGGAGCGACACTAACTCTCTTAGCCAAGTCACTTCCAACGATTTATCAAACCCCCATCAAATTGAACCGGACGGAACGGTTGTTCACGTTTCTTCCTTATCCATGGTTCAAAGTTATTTGCTGATTAAATTCTTCATTAAATAAATTATTTGATTGCCATACAATTTTGAATCATCTTCATTTTGTACGCTGCACAGTTGGCCTAGCCGCTTTAATTATTGTATCATATACCCCATGTGCCACAAACAATAATATTTACAAGAAAAATTGTAGGCGAACGTCTGCAATTTTCCAGGACCTCCAAATGTATTTATTTATTTATTTATTTATTTATCGCACGCATCAACAGGCCGCACTCGGCCCCAATGATGGAAACTTAAATTAATTACATTTAAAAAACTGCAGGAATCGCTTTCTTAAAGTTATCCGAGACAAATGAAAGTCGAACAGGTGCGACACACGATTGAAGAGGCGTTGTAGTCCCGTGATAGCGGCATTAGCTGTTTGAATAGTTCGTCGAAACGGCACTCTCAGAAGAACGTTTCCGCGTAACGTTCTGGACCTTGCTTGGATGTTGACTCGCTCTAATAAATCTGGAGAATCGATGCGTCCTGACAGAAGATCAGAGATGAATAAGGCTCTTGCAGTTTCTCTACGGCGCTGAAGGGTATCGAGCTGGATGAGTTGACACCGACTCTCGTAGCTTGGTAGACGAAAAGGATCGCGCCAAGGCAGGCGTCGAAGAGCATACCGTATAAATTTTCGTTGAACGCCTTCAATTCGATCGCTGCTGTTCATGTAATTCGGGTTCCAGACTGACGAACAATACTCCAGCGTGGAGCGCACTAAAGAGCAGTAGAGGCTTTTGAGACAATAAATGTCTGTGAAGGATTTAGCCGTACGGAAGATGAAGCCCAGGCTTCGCGATGCTTTACCAACAACATACGAAATGTGATTCTTAAATGTAAGTTTCGAATCTAACAGCACTCCAAGATCCTTAACGCAGCTCACCCGGGAAACAAGAGCTCCAGACAAGTTATATTCAAACTCAATGGGATCCTTTTTTCTGGAGAACGATATCACAGAACATTTCGCCGGATTCAGATTCATTCGGTTGTTTTCACACCATCTTTAGCTGGCATCACTGTTTGCTATATTCCGGTCGTCAGTAGAGCTGATAGTTTTTTTTTGATTTTTTAGTGTTTTACACTCGCGATTATTTTTATTCTCGTTTTATCTGTATATCGTTTTATTCGGTAGTACGTGTGCATTGAAATTTCGTGACTTCAAGCACGATTATATCTACCGGTGTGATTCGTGAAAGTGATTGTTTTTGGTTGTGATTTTTGTTTTCACTTGACATTATCACTGCACAGACGTTACGCTCAATTTTTTCGCCAAAAGCGACATCTGCTGGTGGGTAGTTGAGTTGTCGCACGTTGCGTGCAAGTTCGCTTCCATTGACGCACGTTACCCGTTAGCGTTTTCCTGCGCATATTGCATACCCGCTAGGCGTTATTTCTACATCAACAGCATGGCTTGTAAGAACTGCTCGAAAGTGGTTAATGATTCTGATCGAATCACATGTCGTGGATACTGCGGAAATTCGTTCCACATGATATGCGTCAAGATGGATTATGATGTTCGTGACGTCCTGGGAACCCACCCACGGAATCTATTCTGGATGTGCGACGGCTGTGCTGACTTATTCTCGAATGATAATTTTCGTAGAATGGCTTCGCGTTGTTGCGACATAGTGCCTGACAACAATTCTCTGAAATCTATAAAGAACGACATAGCTGATTTGAAAGATGTCGTCAAAGCTCTCTCGGTTAAAGTTGACTCAAAACCGCTATCCCCAACTATAACGCCTTGGAATCGAATTGCTGAATATAATCCAGTTTCAAACACGCCTAAGCGCAAACGGGAAGATGATTCGCTCAAAACAAAAATTCCAAATATTCGTGGATCCAAAGCTGCGTTTGAAACAATAAAAACAATTTCACCACCTGAGGAGCTGTTATGGGTTTACTTGTCAGCATTCGATCCCAGCACGACGGATGATGAAGTTTCTACCCTTGTGAAAGATTGTCTGGGGGAGAATCTGCAACCGAGAATAGTTCGTCTAGTTCCTAAGGACAAGGATCTCTCAACTTTGAGCTTCATTACTTTCAAAGTTGGCGTTAGCAAATCATACAGGGATAAGGCTCTGTCCAAAGACTCTTGGCCGGAGAACATCTACTTTCGTGAATTTGTGACCAATTCAAAAATCCAACGACCTATCATCAGGATTACGGCGGAGAAGAATCCATCTGGTGGTGAAAAGTAGCGCCAAGCTGTTCCGGATAAACTCATCTGTCCAACTTCTTGTATCCCGGCGAGCGATTTAGGTTTACCTGGCGAATCGGCGACTTCTTCTGTGTCAGGTAAAGCCAAGAAGGGTATATGTCCTTCCGAAGCAATACAAGATGCTGCACGCCCTCAATGTAAATTTCACTTACAGTCTGCTGATGAACACAACTCTACCGCCGCTGTGAATCTTCAATGTCAAAAACAAAATTTGGATCCCATCGTAACGAGCACGTCTCTTCATAGCACATTCGGCTCTACAACGATCACAGAAGGACTAAGCACTCTATGCTATGCTGGTATGACTCATCGCACCCTGGGACGCACTGCTGCTAGCACTATGGAAGCCCTAGATCCCCCTGCCACAGTCGAGCCATTGCAGCCAGCGTTCACCAGTCGTCCCGGTCCTGTGTGCAGGAGTGGTGAAGGGGTCTTCCAAATCGATACCAACGGCAAGTACGAACCTGATTTTGTTAATGCAAGCATTGATCAGCTCCTCGCTTCCAGTCAATCGCGGCATTCAAACCTACAAATATATTACCAGAATGCCGGTGGTATGAATTCAGTAATCGAAGATTATTTGGTGGCAAGTTCGGATGAATGCTTCGACATAATCGCCCTCACAGAGACGTGGCTTAGCGATAGCACTCTGTCAGTGCAAGCATTTGGTGCCAACTACGATGTTTTCCGAACTGATCGCAGCTCACGTAACAGTCTCAAGGCTACCGGCGGCGGGGTACTTGTGGCTATCCATCGTCGATTGAAAGCGCAACTGATTGACGATACTTTGGGGGTCTGTGTCGAGCAGGTGTGGGTGCGAATCAAACTGGCTGGCTACGCACTTTTTCTTTGCGTGGTTTATCTTCCACCGGACCGCACTCGCGATTCGACATTGATTGATTCACATACTGAGTCACTGGAACGGATTTCCGCTCAA
The DNA here is from genome assembly GCF_030247195.1 of Topomyia yanbarensis. Taxonomy (NCBI): domain Eukaryota; kingdom Metazoa; phylum Arthropoda; class Insecta; order Diptera; family Culicidae; genus Topomyia; species Topomyia yanbarensis. The sequence continues at coordinate 378,253,593 of NC_080671.1, forward strand.
GCAAGCCCGGTTGATGAGATCCTGATTGTTGGTGATTTCAATTTCTCCGGATTAAAATGGCGCTCTGCTTCTGACGGATTTATGTTCGCTGATCCCGAATTGTCATCTTTTCATGCTGGTATCACCAGTTTGCTTGACTGCTACAGTCTAAATCTGCTGCGCCAAACGAATAATGTGGTGAACGAGAACAACAGAATCCTTGATCTCTGTTTTTCGAGCAAATCTGACTACGCGCCAAAAGTTACCGCAGCACCGTTCCCCCTGGTAAAGACTGTTAGACATCACCCTCCCCTGCATATATTGCTTGAAGCGATTCGAGTGAAGCATGACTGCAATGCTTCTGACACCGTCAGCTATAATTTTAGAAAAGCCAACTATAGTAGCATTATTGACTTCCTGTCGAATATCCACTGGACTGAAATTCTCGACAATGATGATGTCAACGTTGCAGTGCAGACCTTCTCCAATGTTATGAGCTATGCTATCGATCGCTATGTACCCAAAAGAAGTGGCCTTCAATCTAAGCACCCAGCGTGGCAGACTGCCGAGCTGAGACGGTTAAAAGCGACTAAAAGAGCCGCTCTGAAGAAGTACTCCAAGTTTGGGGGCTACGTGCTGCGACAACACTACGTTCATGTTAACCAAGTCTATAAAAAGACATCGAAGCGTTGCCATGCCGATTACTTGCGAAACGTGCAACGTAAGTTGAAGTCCGAACCTAAAACATTCTGGAAGCATGTAAACGAGCAAAGAAAGGAATCCGGGTTGCCTTCAACGATGAGCTATGGAGGACGTATGAGCTCTAGTTTACAGGAGATCTGCCAACTATTCTCTGAAAAGTTCGCGAGTGTTTTCTCCAACGAGAAACTGACATCGACCCAGGCTTCACGCGCGGCTCTCAATGTACCTCAATCATACCAGTCTTTGAACTCTATCAATATCGACAATAATATGGTACAACTGGCGATTAGCAAAATGAAGGCTTCAACCTCGGCAGGCCCAGATGGTATACCAACTATTATTCTAAAAAAATGCTCTGCCGGTCTAATTGAACCTCTTTGTCATCTGTTTCAATTGTCGCTATCAACCGGAGTATTTCCCGAACTCTGGAAATCCTCCTTCATGTTTCCAGTTCACAAAAAAGGTGATAAAAAGGTAGTTGACAATTACCGCGGTATTACAACGCTAAGCGCAGTTCCTAAGCTGTTTGAAATGGCTGTGTTGGAACCCATCTCCAGCCACTGCAAACAGTATATCTCCGAGACTCAGCATGGATTTATGCCGAAACGTTCAACATCTACGAATCTTCTGTCGTTCACAACATATGTTACAGATGCTATGTCGGACGGCCTTCAAACTGACGTTATCTACACGGATCTTTCAGCTGCTTTTGACAAGATAAATCACGCTATTGCAGTGGCAAAATTGGATAGACTTGGCTTTGGTACTAATATTCTCCGTTGGATGCAATCGTATCTCAGTGATCGTCGTCTAGCAGTCAAGATAGGTGATTGTGTATCCGAAGAGTTCTTTGCTTCATCTGGTATTCCGCAAGGCAGCCATCTCGGTCCATTGATTTTTCTTCTGTATTTCAACGACGTTAACTTTTGTTTAGAAGGGCCACGGTTGTCTTTCGCCGACGACCTCAAGTTATACCATAGAATACGGAATACTGATGATGCAGCTTTCCTTCAACGCCAACTGGAAACCTTTGCGGAATGGTGCGAGATCAACCGAATGACCCTAAACCCCAAGAAATGTACGGTCATTACGTTCTCGAGGAAAAAAACGCCAATTCGATTCAACTACTGTCTAGCTGAATCCACAATTGACAGAGCGAATTGCGTCAAAGATCTCGGAGTTTTTCTCGATGAACAACTGACGTTTAAACAGCATATCAGCTATATAGTCGCAAAGGCATCACGCTGTTTGGGGTTCATAATGAGAATATCTAAGCACTTTTCAGATATTTACTGCTTGAAATCTCTCTACTGCTCACTCGTTCGATCAACTCTGGAATATTGTTCAGTTGTGTGGAACCCTCAATATCTCAACGGTGTCCATCGAATTGAGACAGTACAGCGCAGATTTGTTCGGTTTGCCCTTCGTCGATTGCCTTGGAGCAACCCTCACCAGCTGCCAAGTTATGAAAGCCGGGGTTTGCTTATTGGACTCGATACATTGCAAGTGCGACGGGATCTATTCCGTGCTATGACAATTTCGGATATTTTGCAAGATCGAATTGACTGCCCCGAGCTTCTCAGTGCGATAAATATGAATGTTCGCCCTCGCGCCCTTCGCAATAATTTATTCCTCCGATTACCTCTTCGCCGGACTAACTATGGAGTAAACGGTGCCATCATTGGTTTGCAGCGGACCTTCAACAGAGTGTCATCCGAGTTCGATCTTCACATTCCACGTAGCAGATTACATGTTGACTTTTTAAATAGATTAAGAAATTATCATTAGGACCACACTGTGTCTGTTGATATTAATTAATTATAAATAAATAAATCTGCTGAAAGTGTCAAATTGCTGCTGCAAATAAAGTGCGTCCGTTCGGCTCTTAATTCTGTTGAAAATTTTCAGGTCATCTGCATACGACAACCGTGGCCCTTTCAGCTGATAGTTTACATCGTTGAAATAGAGAGTGAATATCAAAGGTCCGAGATGACTTCCTTGCGGAATTCCAGACGTTGCGGAGAATAGTTTGGAGTATGCATCACCTATGTTCACACTGAGTTGACGGCCAACGAGATAGGATTGGAACCATCGCAGGAGTGATCCACTGAAGCCAAGTTTTTCCAATTTAGCGATTGCGATATCGTGATTGATTTTGTCAAAAGCTGCAGATAAGTCAGTATATATAACATCAGTTTGTTGACTCGCATCGAACCCTTCGGACACAAAAGAGGTTAGAGATAGTAGATTCGTCGACGTCGATCGATTCGGCATGAATCCATGTTGGTCTTTAGAAATATATTCCTTACAGTGAAAAAACACTGACTCCACCACGACTAACTCAAAGAGCTTGGAAATGGCACAGAGCGCAGAAATTCCTCTATAATTGTCAATGTTCCTCTTATCACCTTTTTTGTGGACAGGAAAGATGAAAGCTGCTTTCCACAATTGAGGAAAAATCGCGGTTGTCAGTGACATTTTGAATAGTTGACAGAGTGGTTCCACCAAACCAGATATACACTTTTTCAAAAACACAGCAGGGACACCATCTGGCCCGGGAGATGACGATGCTTTAAGCTTGGATGCTGCTGATACAATATCCGAGTGCTCTACACGAATCTCATTCACTGACCGTTCGAGTTGGGCCACGCCGCTAGCTGCAACGTCAATCTGCTGCGAGGACAATGTCTCACTGACGAACACACTCGCAAATTTAGAGGCGAACAATTTGCATATGGCTTGTGAATCATGACCAGCTTCGCCATTCAAAAACATTGCAGAAGGCAAGCCGGATTCTTTCCGCTGGTCATTGACGTATCTCCAAAACGATTTAGGATCCGACTTAAGCTTACGTTGCATTTTTCGTTGATAGTTTGAAAAACAAAAACTGTTCAGTTTTTTAAAATCGTTATTGAGCCTTACATAATAAGCTCTCAGTGACAAGGTACGGCGTTTGGTAAACTTTCGTAATGCTGCTCTTTTCGCAGTTTTTAGCTGACGTAGCTCGGCTGTCTGCCAGGGGGATTGATCACTTCGTTGATTACACTTTGGGACATGACGATCGATAAGGTAGCTCATTATGTGGCAGAACGTTTCAGCGGCGGAGTTCACATCATCCTTACTTAGCACAGAATCCCAGTTAATACTTTGTAAAATATTCAAAATGCTGCTATAGTCGGCCCGCTTATAATTGTAACACACGGTGGGCGCGTGGCTCGAAAACTTCATAGGCGGTACGTCCTGGAGTGTAAGATGAAGAGGCGGATGGTGGCGAACATACTTTACTAGCGGGGCGAGGGCGGTGGAAATATGCGGCGATTGATCTCTGGCATTAACGAAGCATAGATCTAAAATCCGGTCGTTCTCGTTCGTTGTGCTGTTAATCTGCAGAAGTGTAGCCGTGCTATAGCCATCCAGAAGAGTAAAGCTGCCAGGATGAAAAACTGATTCGTCTGGGTCGGGTTGTAGAAATCCGTTATGAATGGAACGCCACTTTATTGTAGAAAGGTTGAAATCGCCGAGGATCATGATTTCGTCAGTGGGTTGCGCCATCGCAACAACAGAAGTCAATGATTCAGAATGAGAATCAACTAGTGCTGAGTCGCGAATTTTATCGGGAGGGAAATAAACCACACATATATATAATGTTCGATTTCCCAATTTTATCGCTGCCCATACTTGTTCGATGCTGCTCCAAGCATCATTTGTTATATGTTGAACTTTTAATCCACGACGCACAGCGAGCAAAACACCGCCTCCGGAGGATTTGTGGCTGTTGAGAGGACTCCGGTCACATCTGAGAACCTCGTAGTCAGAGCAAATCACCTGGCTGGAAAGGGTCTGCTCATTTAGCCATGTTTCTGTCAATGCGATAATGTCGTAACAGCAGTCCGAGGTAGCTAGGCGATAGGTATTTGCACAGGAATTCATGCCACCCACATTTTGATAGTATAAGTGGATGGGTGACGATTTTAGACACGAAAGGCTGACCGGCACTCCTTGATTCCGTCGTCTGGAATGCACACCGGGGCGACTGGAATGACTGCTAACAGCAGAAGGCGCGGGTGAACTGCATGAATTGGTAGCACCCGTGATGGAAGTTGGAGTGCTCCTCAGGAGGTTTCCAGCTGACGGCTGACATCGTTGACTTATTAATTGACAGTCGGAAGCATTCGAGCTAGAACAAGCAGTTCCATCAGGAAAAACGGTTGATTCATCAAAATTATTTTTAAAATACTTGCCAAAGAGGGCAATTTGGAAGTCCCCCTCTCCATTCCCAGACACAGGGCCGGGACGACTGAAGATACTGCTGACTGCGAGAGGCACGACTGTGCTGGGAGGATTGGGGGATTCCATATTGCTTTCTACGGTGCGTCCCGGTTGCCGTTGATCAACAGGCGAATTGTCGGTGCGTAGTCTAAAATAACTGCTATTTGCGATGGATTTATCCCAGTCGAGGTGTTTTCCGAAACCCCTGCTTCCCGTCATTAGTACGTTCTTGCCGAAAGTCGATGAATTGATTGACCGTGTAGGTGTGGCCTAGACTAGACTAGACAAACCGAAAGTAATTTTGTTTTACGTTATCGATGATAAGGCAACAATGTACTTGTGTAATGTAAGGATTTATTTATACATTCAACATGGACGAATTAGTATTTTTCAGTCATGCAGAACCACACATACGAGCGTGCCAAGAGTAGATGTCTAACCATTCCAACGTCGAGGAGCGCCACGGCGGACATGATGACTTTTGATACGATTGTCTGAAATAGGAAATTCAGTAGGATTTTTAAAGCTTAAACTTGTAGTTACTAGATGATCCAAAAAATAGAAAAAAAAAACTCTGAATTTCGAACAATGGCTTCATAAAACCCGAAAAAACTCATATTTTAGTGTAGAATTCGCTCACTATAATGGGGAGAATCTTTTTTTATTCAGTTTCCCGTGGTTTATCGGTTGGCTACACTAGGGCATGGCAAATTTTTTTTTCTTGAATTCGCAAAGCCCCCCAATGTGGACAATTCTAGACTCTCGCCCACTTCGATTGAATTTTTGGAAATTAGTACTATGAGAAAATATGGAGGAAAAATATATTAAATGCTATAATTTTTGAAGTAGCAATCAGAAAATTACAATTTATGCCTCTTTTCAAAGGAAATAATCTTAGTATTTGAATGGAGATATTCCTGTTTGTACAAAAATACGGGAAAGTGTTGTACTGAGTCGTTTTGACCCCAAAATCCCATATTTTTAATAATATTTCTGCTCCGTCATACAAATCATACATATTTTGCGGTTTTTCTGATGTGAAAAAATCGCAGAAATCGAATGGAACCTTTTTGACCTTTGTCCGAATACGAAAAGTTGGCGTTATCGGGCCTTTTGTCATTCATATCATTCTTCACTCAATTTTATTAAATCGTACCTTGTTGAACGTGGAAAATCTTTGGAATAAAATAAAAACAAATTCGTTACCGGTAAAATTCAGAAACTTCAAATTATCTGGCATATAGTCTCGATTTCACATTTTTATCATAAAATCGCACATATTAACTCCATTTAACAACAAGATTCTTGTTTAATTTACTACTTTTAGTGTAAAATACGCATAGAGATCACATGAGAAAAGTTTCATTCCTGGAAAAATAGCGAAAGTTGAGGTATTAGGAGCTTTAATGAAAAAAAAAGTGATATCCCAGTACCACTTTCCCGTATTTTTCGAGAAAGAGTGTCTCCATTCAAATACAAAGGTTATTTTCTTTAAAAAGAAGTAGGAATTGTAATTTTCTGAGTGCTACTTCAAAAGTTATAGCATTTAATATATTTTTCCTCCATATTTTTCCATAGCACCAATTTCAAAAATTTCGAGCGAAGTAGGCGGGGGTCTGAAATTGTCCAAATGATGTGAAATTTGGCATCTGAGCTTACTTTGATATTTGTCACAATATGAGACGGGGGTCTTTGAGGATTTAAAAAAAACTTTTTTTTTTTGCAATGCCCTATGGAACAGTGCTATCAGTCAGTGGTACGATGGTCAAGACCAATTTAAATCTAGCTGCGTCCATTGATATTTTCATTCACCGTGAAATTGTCCAAGTGTTTATGAATGACTTTTATCCACTCATATAGCTATCATAAGTACATCGTCTTTGATCATACTTCTCGCTAGATATCGTCATAATCCCAAATTTACGAACTGGTACTTCTACGACTAGGTTTCAGGGGTATCTTCTAAACATAAAACCACTATATGTGTGTTTATGAAACAAGAAGCACTTTCATGTGCATTCCGTCTTAAAGTTACTGGGCTTTGGAACAGTAACCCAATAATAGATCGTGCAACTAGCCACACAAGACTGTGGGCTCAAACGATTACTTGGGATGAGTTTACACTCAATATGAGAATTCCTCATCGCGAGGAATGGCTGTCTGGCTGGACAGAGCGACAACTTGAAGATTATGTAGTTTGTTATACTGACGATTCTTTGTTGGAGTGCCGAGCCAGTGCTGGTTTCTATTGTTGTGAAATAAGCTTAAACCATTCTTACTCGCTTGGTAGAAACTGTACCGTATTCCAAGCAGAAATCTTTGCGATTCTGTGTGGCGTACAATCGGCACTTCAACTGCGAATTTACGTTAAAAAATCTATTTTTGCTCTGACGGTCAGGGAGCCCTGGAAGCATTTAGTTCGACAGATTCGGGATCGACATTAATAAGTCGAAGAATTTAGAATTTCCGGTCATTCCGGTATTACTGCAAATGAATGAGTAAACGAATTGGCTAAAGCGGGCGCTGCGACTGACTTCGTTGGTCCAAAACCAGTTCAACCACTGTCGATAAAGTGGATAAAGCACAAGATTCACTCACCCCCAAACATGCCAACCATTGACGTAGCTTGCAAACTTGCTTTTAAAGGAAAACTTTTCTGCCGGATGAGAGTCCGAAAATGTCAAATAATTTGCTGTATTTTTGCAAGCACAATTGCATTATTCAGACTGGACATTACAAACTCAATTATCACATTGCCACCATTCAGCGTACTGAGTATTATTCGTGTGATCTTTGTGAATCCGATTACAGAACTTCATATCATTGGATACATAACTGCCCTGCAATAATCGTATCCGGATTTTTGGATCTCCATACATTGTCAAACCTATGTATAGAAAGCAAAATCTCAAGGATACGCTATTCTTCCTAACCCAATGTGGTAAAGAGCTGTAGGCTTCACCAGTGGAGTTCATTATTCCTTCGGGTGTAAACTGTTTACTGTTTTGTGTTGGGATTATATTTTGTTGGCACTTTCTATTACCCTACCTTTTTCTTTCACCTCACTTCCGCCTTTCCACCAAGAAAATGATGAGACAACTTGACAAGACAGACTAACCGATTTAACCGTATGTTTGATGAGGACTGAACGATGAAACGTACCAACCTCAAAACAGCTAAGGCAGGACGTGCAGCAGTGCTTCGTTGTGGAACTGATACAGGTAATTATTGCGACTTTGCAAGAATTGGCGCACCTCTAGCGAGCCAAAAAGAAACAAAAGAGAATAATAGATTCCATTCTCGCTAAGTTCAAATGACTCGTTCGTCAAGTTGAAATCGATACTAGTATCAGCAGTAAGTATAGTGATGCACAGTGGAGTAAGGTGCTTCCTACGACGATCAAAACCTCTAGCACTCTTGGACAAAAATGAACATTATTTTGGAAACTTTGGTTTTGATCTAGATAAGTAGGAACTGCTCTGGATAAGCTCTATCTTCTGACAGAGGCGTCCCATCAAAAACTTTCTTCGGTACAATTGTTTGTTTTGACATTTTCGACATATGAACCAAAAACACTTATACTGCACAACTTATGAAGATGGCGATACATAATCTTTAAGCAAAATTACTTGAGAAAATGAATTTGTACATTTTTATGTAAAATTCTTTGCAAAAAAACCTGTTTTAATCCACCTAGAGGTGCAATTGTGCCTTTCTCATTTCTACAAACTATGATTTAATAGCTGGTTCGTACAATATAACATTATGGAAATGTCTTTCATTCTTATTACACTTGGTAAGTATATATAAGAGCACCTTTTTGCATTCATCGCGGTATCGGTTTGAATCGGATTTTTCTATGTGATCGCACTCCACAACCCGTAACTCCGGAGCCGAAAGTCGGATGGAGATGGAATTTAATATCAGTTTCCAGGGACGCAACACCTTTCATTTGATATGTATTCTGTTTGTTGATTTTTCTCGGTGAAATTAAAAACGATACTAGTTTTCTTCGTCGTTATGTAACGTTTCGGCCTACTATGCTTCAGCCATCGTCGGACGCATGAATTCACTCCAAACACACTCCATTCATACACATCTTCTGCTGACTGACGAACGATTTGTCCTGTTCGGCAGTCTGCTGAATACATAACAATTTTGCGGTGACAAATAAACCCTAAAACCTTTCATTTGAGACTAAGTTGATCAAATCGGTCTAGCCATTTTCGAGAAACCAATATAACCGTTATTCTGAATTTGGATGCTTCCGGATCCGTCGATGGTGGCCAGTGTGGCCAAAGAGACTTTGAATGACTGTTGGTGACCTAGATCTACAAATTCAACAGTTGTGTTTACATTTTGGAAAAAAATCACCTTTTTACATTCATCGCAGAATTCGTTAGAATCGGGATTTGCTGCGTGATCGTACGTATCACCCTATAATTCAGGAACCAGAACTCGGATCCATACAAAATTCAACAGCAGCTGATGGACCTTTCATTTAAAATCAAGTTTGTCAAAATCGGTTCAGCCATCTCCGAGAAACCGATGTGGACATTTTGTTAACAAATCCGCACATACACACACACATACATACATACATACATACATACATATACATTCACAAACACACATACATACATACACACAGATATTTTGCGATCTCGGCGTACTGAGTCGAATGTTATATGAGACTCGGCCCTCCGGGCCTCGGTTAGAAAGTCGGTTTTTGGAGCAATTGCATAACCTTTCTATATGAGAAAGGAAAAAGAATAATATTTAATTAGCTTAATCAGCATGAGTTCAATATTATCTTCATGTGATTATATTTTGAAATGTTGGTGGAATGGGTTTGAAAGTGGAGGGAATGGGGGGTTAGTAGAGTGGGAGTGAAGGATGCGTCAGAAATCCTTCATCTTATATCGGTATACGGGGTGGATGAAGGAAATGCGGGCGTGAGGGTGGTCCAAGGGGAGGGGAGTGATGAAGGAGGGAGGTGTAAGGGCAAGACGGGGTGTGGAGGGCGGCGGCGCAATACTTAACTGCATATTTTGCCTTCCATTTGAGACTTGGTTTGAGAAAATCGGTTCAGTCATCACCGAAGAACCGATGTGACTTTAATTGTGGAATATGCCCGGAATTCCGGACTTCCGGAATCGTCGATAGTGGACAATATATTCAAAGAATGTTTGATTGGCAATCAGTGATATAGATCTGCGATTAGAAGTAATTTGGTGACCATTTCAAAAGTTTTTAGCCTTTGAGGTATTACGATTGTACCGATTTATATGGGAAATTCCAGTGTATCCTTACTAACACCCTAGTAACTCCGGAAGCAAGAGTCAGAACCGAATGAAATTCAGCAGCAGTCAATGGTATTACTGTATCTTTCATTTGAAATCAAGTTTGTAAAAATCGGTAGAGAATTCGTTGGGGAATGGGTGTGATATTAGCTTAGGAACTTGGCGGGTTCCCCGAGGGCGTCAGGATCCGTCATAGGTGGCCAATGTGGTCAAAGCTGCTTTGACTGATCATTAGTGTTGCAGACCCGCAAACTAGAGTAATGTTACATCAATTTTAATATGTTGTACATCATTTGAACATCATGGTGGTATCAGTTTATATGGGAATTTGCTGTGCGCACTCTTCAACCCGTAACTCCGGGACCGGAAGTCGAATCAACTAAAAATTCAATAGCAGCTTATGGGAGCGTTATACCTTTCAGATGAAGTTTGCGTAAGTTTGCGAAAATCGGTTCAGCCATCTCTGAGAAAATTGTGTGAGTTTAAATGACACACACATACACACACATACACACACAGACATTTGCCGATATCGACGAACTGAATCGAATGGTGTATGACACTCGGCCCTCCGGGCCTCGGTTAAAAAGTCGATTTTTACAGTGATTGCATAGCCTTTCTTTATATGAGAAAGGCAAAAAAAAACTGTTATAAATGTTATAAGAGCAAATCGTTGAAACAACAAATAGAATAAGAAAAGGTTTCTAAATGTGCTAATTTGAGAAGTTCTTCACTTAAAAGTAAAAAAAAATAATGACTCGTACCCAGGTCGGTTACCAATAGTCATGCAAACCATGACTTATCGTGTCACTTTTAGAGTAGGATTATTAAACATATTTATTAAACACTTAATTCAGCTAAAAGTCAAAGGTGGTATAAAGGCAAATGCGTTAGTAGAAACAACCTTTTGTAGTACAGCTTAATGAATAAAGGTAATAGTATTGGCAACTGAATCATTTATTCAACTCGTAATTCAGCCTAATTGGGATGGTTGAATTAAAGCATTAATATTGCTGCTGTTACATTTGTTAGTAGTATAGTTCAGCCTAGTTTGAACTGGCGAATACTGGAGTTTATATAAGCTGAATAAACTGTTAATGTTTAAATAATTCAGCGAAAGTTTTGTTCAGCTTTCATCGCCTTTAATCTGCTTTTAATCAGACAAGTAGTCTTATAGTTCAGCTCTTAATGTTTGTTGGGTAGTAACATAACAAGTATTTAAAAAACTATTTAGCGCCATCTGCATAGGTTATGGAGTATGAGTGTCTTTGGAACATGTATGCAAAATATCAAACCAAATAACTTTGCCGAAGAAAGTTTTGATAGAACGCTCCTGTCAAAAGATAGAACTAGATCAGTTTCTACTTATCCCGATCAAAACTAAGATTGTCAATTTCATCCAACATACTTTGCCGAAGACACCAATCCTCCAGGATACATACGTTAAGCGCTAGATGTTTTGGTCGTTAATAGTAGCATCTTGCTCCACTGTGCGATGGTGTCATCAGCGACGCCATAACCGAAGAAACAAACGTAGTGGAATATTCGATAGCGTTCCTATTGCCTTTCAGAAGAGAAAATAGCGGCTGACTGATTATCGCTATGATCGTATCAGAATCACCACTTCTGCTCTAATGGGACTTCATCCGTTACTAGACGTTTTATGTGAATACAAGCAGTGTTTTAATTTTCGAACTTCTCACCTATGCGGTGGTCAAGTAGGTTGCCATATACTGTTACTGAGTTACTGAAAAGATATAATCGATAAACCCAACCTATTGTTTTTCTAATGGATGGTCAATATTTTCCCAAGTAACAATTCCGATTTACTCCAACGCCCTAGACGTAAGTAAGGCGTACAAATCCCAACACAAATTCCCATAATCCAACGACCAGCAATTATCCGTTTGAAAGCAACATCATCGGTTATCGTCGATATCCTATTCCCGAGACTAGTGCTTCCCGACAGTATACAAATAGCTATCTTCCTGAGCCCCGTCGCTGGTGGTTAGTTTGCACGCGGATTAGACTTTCCACTTGCCACGTTCAGTCATTGCCGAGATTTTTCCTCCGTCATCCACTTGGCATGGTTTACTGTGGAGAAGGAAAAAAAATCCCTGCTTGGTCGGTCCTCGGAGTTGTAGCTTTTCCAACCGGCTCCCACCACCAGGTCCCTGACCGTGCTAAGCGCATTTGCCCTAGTCCAGTTACTACTTGAGAGCATCCAATCCTTTCATTCCGGTCTGGCGCTCTTCCACCGATGGTCACTATACACACAGACTGACGAAATGAACTGCCCATAGGCGGCCGGCCATATGTTACAGTGCACACGTGAGCCTTGTTACTCGTGTCCGGAACGTTGTTGATTATGATGAAAAATTATCCTAATTATACAGATTTACTCACTCTCGAACGAGCACAAACACGTAAGTGTGTGTTTGTGTACTCGGGTACATGTAGTTGCAGGACTTGAACTGTTTTTTTTCCTCCCATTAGCTCCTATCCATAAGTCCCGCTGCTCCCCCTTAACCATTCAGCGATCAACCACCAGCCGGCGAGAAGACGAGTGTTGCTCATCGATGTTTAATTTCGTAACATTACCATTACCATCAATCGAATTGGTCGGCTGGTGATGGTCGATGGTGATTTCGATGCAAAGTTCCACCAAGTAATCGCAATAAATGTTCGTTTTCATTTTACGTCCTTCGCATCGCATCGCAACGACTCACAAACAGAGTGGTCGTGCTCCAACCGTTTGTTTTTGGGGAAGTGAGTGGTTGGTGGAAAATGAATGCTCATGGTGGGTGGAATGATACATATCGTATCGTATTGTGTATATATCGCACTGATGAGTGTCTCTCGTGCACGACCAAGTGTCCTTTTTTTCGAACTCTTCGTTCGCCATCGTCACCGTCCGTCCGTCCGTCCGGACGGTGGAGGAGTTGTGGACAAAGTGTACTGAATTTTATTTATCGATTATGAAGTGTTTACAATTAAGTTTAATGGAAGGTGATTATTGTTCACGGTTTGTGATTGCTTGTGCACTGATGGCATCTGTCATCGGTTCGAACGAGGCAGTAATGGATCGTTCGTATTTAATGACAGTTGTCATTAGTGCACAATAAAGAAAAAGATTCGACTAACGTGTTATAGATTTAATGTTCGATATAACATATATGTGTTTAAGTATTGTCACGAACAGATATCTTCAAACTGGCGCCAATCAGTATTTTGTTAATTGCGATAATGAAAGTAAAAGAAGATTGTTTTAAGAAAATTTTATAAAGACGATACTTATAAATTATTGCAAATTTAAATTTGCATGTTGTAAGAGATACCTATTTGTATGGGAACGAAATTCAAAAGTCTATTTATTTGATTGCAACATCGGAGTAACAACAGCATCGAGGACGGGGGTGGAGGAGATGGCGAATAACAATGACAGCAAAGGAATCACATGCAACTTGATGGCAAACGGAAGATCAACGACATCGGACTACCAAGACATCACGCACCTTGAATCTGCGGGAAACCCTTCAAAAGGAGTTCTTTCTTTGGGTCCAAAGGGAGTCTAATTGTTGTTGCCACAATATTCGATGTTCAAACAACATGCTCGATGTGGTGATAATCGTCACCACTAGCGAGCGCACAGACCGTTGCGCTGTTCACATGTCCAGTATGCCGATGCGCATCCAACGTATAGTAATTTGACATGATTCGGGGTAACACATGAAAGAAATCTCTATCCCCCGTAAAACAAGGCTCCGTCGATCGTTTTGGGATGATAGAGCGTAGCCAGCGACCAGGATGATGAGATATATCAAAAAAATTGATTGCAGCCAGTTGGTTATTCGTAGATGTCCGCTTTTTCATTGCACGAAATGGAGCAATGCAAAAGGACGCAAAATAAGGTAATCTTGATTTTTTCGGGTAAAACCCGCCAGGACTTTCGTATACTTTTAGGGAGCGCTTTGTAGGTTTCACCGAATGATAGTCTCAATAGAGCTACAAAATGTTTAGGATCACCTTCGAGCGTAGGTTTCTCAGAAATCCGAAAATTTCTTCCTTATCTAAGAAACGAACGCGGTAAATGAAGAAAAATTTATGTACTGTGCCATGTAGTCGATGTACAAAGACATTAATCGGGTTTGTAAACTAATCTTGTCAAGCTTTCCGAAACTTTCAAAAATCGAAAAGATTCGAGATATCGCATCGGATGGGAGACCCCAAAATGGATTGCCAGGTAGCACTTGAAGACTAATAATATTAATCGAGTGTATGCGCCCTAAGGCGATATACTAACTAGTATATTTAAATCCTTCGAGCTTGATGAAATGTAGAATTTCAGCGGAACGACGCAGAATCATCCGACTGTATCATTGTTTAGTACAGCGTGATCAGGTCTTCTTGGCGAGCGCCCCACCTTGTCCCGGTTATTGTACGAAGAAAATTGCTTCTTTGTTGGCATTAATGTTTCGGATACCTAGAATGGCATCCCCAAGTGCGTTTCGAGTCTAACTAGAGCCCAAGATCTTTTACTACGAAGATCTGAGCGATAGCTTGACGCTTTAGTAGAAACTGTAGTTGCTCTGATTTCCGCTTCTAAGAGAATACAACTAGCTCAGTTCTTCGTGAACAATTCGATACCTCCCGGTTGAAGAGCTCAAGTAGACAAAATGTCTGAAATATCTTGCAATGTTCCTTACAAATCGGTAATTTTGGATCCAGTAACAGAGACCACCCTGCAATTTGCAAGTTGACTTAACCAGTATGCAATGACAATGGCATTCACATAAAAAATAGAGTCGCCGATTAAGACAAGCTCCGGGATATGCCCTGACGTTTTAGAAGTACCGTATGAATAATGTATAAGCTCTACAGATAACAAATTCAGCAAAAAAATTATATGAATTCGGTGAAAGAACAATCAGGTACAGCTTCTTTGAAAAAATCTTTATAGAAATGGGATCGAAAGCACCCCTATTATCCAAGAACACTATTGCCATCTGCTCTTTGCAAGCATTTGACATTTGAATTTCTATTGAAAGCAATGCGATACAATCGTTCGTCCCTTTTCCGTCGGGGAAACCAAATTGAATGTTTGACAGTAAGCCATTTGCTTCGACCCAATTGTCGAAGAAGAACAGGAACAACTTCAAAATAGCATTGCTTTTCAATCGGACGATACGCGTTATGATCGCAACTCGGAGATTTCCTGGTTTTGGAGTGGTAATCACTATCGCTGCCTTCAGTGGGACAATGTTACTCGCCAGGAGCTTGTTTAATACATTCGCACAATCCAGCAGATTATTCAAGAAGTTGAATTTGACTTCGTCTAACCTTGGAGCGTTATCGTTATATGACAAAAAAGCATGTGAGAACTCCACCACCGAACACGGTGATTCATTCGCTGTACCACGAGAGGGCGTGACTTGGTAGGTCTTCTATACCGGCGCAGGGTCCGGGCAGACCTTGTGGGCGAAATCGTTTTTTGCAACTGTAGGAATATTTCACACTTTCGCTGGTGTTGTTTCAGTCGCTCATTGCTCCAAAGCGTGCTCATCGATGTTTCTTCCATTAATCCGTTAACGAACCAGCCCCAAAACCCGCGATTTTTGTTTTCATCAATTACTTCTGTTTCGTTTCGAATCAACGCTCCGTGTAACTCTTAAGTGAGTTCTATTTTGTCGGATTTCATGGTCATGTAGTTCTTCCGGTCAATGTTTCGGCAACTCCTTGTTTGAGCTAAGATTTCTTAGACCAGAAGCAATTTGCTTCGGTTTTATGGCAGCCCTTTCTCACTTATTATATTTTGTGACCTCTTAAGTGGACCTTCTTCTGGGTTCGGCGGAAAATTAAGCAATATTTGAGAATTTTTTGTGAAAAAATGAAAAGATATACGAACTTCTGCTTTTGATCTTTTATTCGTTATTTATCGATAATCTTTTTTTTTTCGAAAATTCAAAATAGTGGATCTCGTCGGCCCCTGCGCTCGAAGCATCATTCTACTTTGTCAAGTGCAGGGTCTCTCGTAGATAAATGACAAGAGAAATGGTTATTTTTTATTAAAATGGATAAAAAATTTCTTTGTCTTATACCTAATTTCAAAAAAATTAGATGAAAAGAAAAAAAAGTTAGAGAAAAAGGAAGTGCAATTTGTCTCTTTCTACATTTCTTACAAAAGAAATGTGTAGAATTCGCTCAAACTTTGAAAAAAATTTTCCGAGGCCCGGAGGTCCGAGTTTTATATACCAATCGACTCAGCTCGACAAATTGGGACAATGTCTGTATGTGTGTGTGTATGTATGTATGTGCACTAATGTCATGTAATTATCTCAGCAACCGCTGAACCGATCTTCGCAAAACTAGTTTCAAATGAAAGGCCTAACGTTGCCATTTGACACTATTATTTTTGTTTTTCGATATGTTGTTTACTTTCTGAGATATGAGTGATTTTGTCAAAACACAAATGGTTTTAAACAAATAACTTTTAAACAAAGCTGTCACATGGCGCATACTTTATATGCATAGAAAGCTTATGAAAATACCTCTCTAACGAGCTGTAGATTGTCAAAATCCGTTGACGAGCGGTGGAGATATCAAACATTTTGTATTTTCATTCCTCGCTTACCAATTTCCACTAACTACAAATCAGACCGTTTTATACAGAGTATTGCTTTACGGGTGTTTTAAGGTCAAAACTAAACCGATTTTGAATATCCGGGTATGAAAACACATCTGCGTGATTCAAGGAATTCGAATCCGAAAACAATTTTTGAATTTACTTAATAATTAATCAACTATTTCTCAAAAATTAATACGCAAGTTCATTTCAAAGACAAAACAATGTGTAAATTCACTTCAAAGTGAAAATTTGTCCATAGTTGATGTATTTACCCGTTGGATTGAGCAATGCGTTCAATCGTGAGATAAACGTTGGATGGTATATGAATACACAGATCACCAAGTAATCCTCCTAGTAGTGAGAAAATAGATTTATAATATAATTCATATTCAGATTATACTCGTAGCATTACCGAGAGCAACTGTACTTTTGAATAACAAAATTCTAGAGAACTTCTTTTTGCAAGATTTATGTTATACTAATTATGGCGTAAACATTACCAGTTGCATTATTGATAATAAAAATGTAAGGAATTGAAATTTCGCCCTATATACAAAGATAAGGTCACAGCTCTAACCATCATTTACCATTCCTCACTTTTTTTAAACGCTACTGAATCTTGAATGAAACTAACGTTCAAATATGTCATTTTAAAATTAAGAATACCTGTTTTGGGTTAATATTATTTAAAATACATATTCATTGTATTAGAATGCACTTTTAACCCTCCGGCACTCTGGGGCTGAAAGAAAATTTCGCTAGAGTTTCTGAAGGTGTTGCACTAAATACAACAGCGCAAGTGCCGGAGGGTTAAGAAAAATAAATGATCAAATTCCAAAAATATGCACAAATTAGATCCGGGAAAAAATGGCGACCATAGTGCAAGTAAAATGATGCTTTTAACTTATAGCGATGGTTTCAATTGCCCAACTGTGCCTTATGCTGAGAACGCTTCAATTGAAGCTTCAATTACAAGAATTAGTAGAGGTATTCAATGGACGTTTCGTTTGAGTGCTCCGAATTCTACACGTAAACTAGCGAGAATTACAATCAGACTTTATGCATTGGACAGATAGTTGATCTCACTGAATTTATGTCACACATATTACTGTGTAACTACAACTAACACTAAGCTGTACTGAAAACCCCAATATACATTTTTCATAATCAATGTGACTAAAAGCCTATTTATTTGGGAAAAAATACGATATGTAATTTCAAACGTTCAAACGTTTGTCTCAAAGCAGTCCAGGGGCACTTTCATTACTAACTGGCTTCTCGATGAATTTAAATACTTATTCTGGTATTTTGAACCATTTCTTTGCAATTGTATTGTTTTCTATAGGACTCATTAACCCATATCTCCAGAACGAGAATTCCGAACGAAACAATTCGCAAGTAATAAGGATGGGTGGAAAGAGACTGCATTGTAATCGATTGAATGTACGACTTTTGTGCCATCGACAATAATATAATTGCCAACATGACACTTGACACTTTTTACTAGATATTTCAATGCAAATTAATACTTTTTACAGGTGGCCTTTTCTCAGTTTACTATTCCCAATTACGCGTTTAAATACTGGACCTGAAAATTCTATTCTGTACAAAAATAATTGTTCAGATATTTGTAACCAAAAAGATATCTTTTAATTCCAAAATAAATTGCTGATTTCTAGATTTCCTAATGAATAATTAAGGCCCAGTAGAAACACCAGATAATCCTAAAAACGCCGTCAAATAATCTAAACCGTTTAGTCAGTACTCTTTGTTATTGTATGACAGTTTGTTATCTTGAAACAATTTAATTTACTCTCTTAATTTCATAACTTTTTTAATATTCTGTAATTTTCATTTGGGCTAATTTGATTTATTTATATTATTGATTTGATTTATGTTAATCATTCTATCCATTTTACGAATAACTTTTTTTATTTGTTTAATACAACAGTGATATGTGTAAGAAATGTCTCATCCCACCGATAGGTGGATTAAATCGGTTTTTTACTTTAATCTCGTTTAAAAAATCATGAATAAATTATTTTTCATGCTAGTTATAAGGCAGACAAAAAAGTATATACGTCCAAATAATCAGGAAATCAGATCAATAGGACAAGACCTATTGTTGACGTTAGAAGAAAAAATATGGTTTCGAGAAAAACTCCATTTTGAGTTTTCGAAAAATAAAACATTTTCTAATTATCGTTTAATAACGAAAAAAATATCGCAAGCAGAAGTTTGGATGTCTTTTTATTTTTCCACCAAAAATTCTCAAATATTGCATTGATTTTCCGCCGAATCAAGAGTCCGACTTTCAGTAAGTCGCGTAAAAGACCAAACGCACGTCGCCTAAATATAGGTAATGATGCGATTGGAAACTGTTTTGACATTCACAGGCAATCTCTGGTGGGGAAATATTCTTCCTCTTCCTATAGTTTCTAGGCCTAGTAAGAGATGTCCTTCCATGGGAATTGTCAGATTCGCACTCTTCCTGATCAAGAGAACATAAAAATTTGTCATTTTAGTAAAAAAGTGCTTAGAGCATCTCTCAACCCCGTCATGCCCAGGTTGCTCCTAGCACTCTGAAATAAGCACATATCTTCATGAAAAAATATTTTTTGTGTTTCTTGAGCTCACCAGTATTTGGGAAAAATTGTTATAAAACTCTGTATGTACTAAACAAAAGTTGGGCATGAAAGGGTCAAGAGATCGCATCAGTTTTTCTTCGTGGAGTTTGTGCGCCGCACATGTCCAGACCTCAATAAAAGTCTCTTCGCAGTTGAGACACTTTCCAGCATTTCAACTGCAAGAAATATCCTCATCTTTCCTTTCGCTCTTGCCACACTGGGACTGGCTTTATAAATGACTGTGTGGCTCAATAACTTGCATTTGGTGCAATTTCTGACAAAAAGGCGAACGATATTTATGAGTTTGAACAGACATAGGATTTTTTCCGGTCATTTGCGACTGAGTATGACTGCAATCATTTGCAATCTGAAATCTTTTCTGACTGGTGCAAAGGGATTTAGAAACTGGCACGCAGTGGGATCAATTCAAAAAAGGTTGGACAAAACTTATTTGAGGTCTTAGATGTCATTTTAGAGCCAGCATTTCTTCGTAGGTTA
The DNA here is from genome assembly GCF_030247195.1 of Topomyia yanbarensis. Classification (NCBI taxonomy): domain Eukaryota; kingdom Metazoa; phylum Arthropoda; class Insecta; order Diptera; family Culicidae; genus Topomyia; species Topomyia yanbarensis. The sequence continues at coordinate 378,273,596 of NC_080671.1, forward strand.
TGTTCACAATATTATTCTACAACTTTGTAAATCCCTCGGCATGATACTGTACCTTGATGTGGTCCGCGGGCTTTTCCACCGAAGCAGTATTACAGTGATTATATCACAGAAACTTGGGATACGAATATTTTCTTTTCAGTTAAGTTACATTGTACTCAATTTTAGTACTTAACTTGGCGACCTTTATTATCCACTGCCATGGTCAAATAATATACAATGTGGGTTTAGGGCCCAATTCTCTCTGCAAGCAAATTTCTTATTCTCTCATATACACTATCAATCTCTCATTCCAAACGTACAAACGTGGCCTACACGATAACACAAACCTAGTCACAAATTTGAACGCCCGCGTTCTCGCCAATATTCAAACATCCCGATTGATTAGGTGAACGTTGGAACCTAAGAACCTAAGCTCGCGTAATCATGAATCGGTTACGTCCGAAAGTCTCCGCCCTTGATCCTAGCAGCCCAAATTCATGCCTTTAGTTGGACCAATAGAAATAAAAACTAGATAAGACGCCCACGCGCGGTCATTGAAGAATACGCGAACATGCGAATGGCCACACGCTTACAAAAATAATGTGCCCACGCGAAGTTACATACTAGCACACGCGACAAAAACGTCCACATACAAACGCTCGAGTCCTTCGCGATCATCCACGCACGACCACACTCATGATCTCGTAAAAAGTATAACACCCCGGTGACTAAGTGAATGGTGTAGCACTTATAAATTAACAATCCCGGTCTCGAGAGTGAACTTCCAAATGCCCGTGTTCGCGCGATCATGAATCGGTTTCGTCCGGAATCCCCTATTCTAGGCCCTAGTAGCATAAGTCCAATGCCGTCAGGTGGACCAATCAAAAATATAATGCTCATATTCACTAAACTACATAAAAATCAAATGTAGACACACAAAGTCACATACACGTGACAAACAAATATAAAAATTCTTGAGCCCTTCGCGACCATCCACGCAACCTATACTCGCGCTCTTCCAGACATTATAACATCTCGGTGATAATATGAACGTCTCAGCACTTGTAATCACTCAAATGTAGTCTTAAGCGTGCACCTACAGTCCCCCACTCTCGCGCATTCATGAGTCGTTCACGTCCTGAAGTCTCTATCCTCGATTCCAGAAGTCTAGGTCATGCCTTAATTGAATCAATTAGCTCTACAGCTCCAGTAGAACAAATCTCGAAAAAAAATTCGGCCTATTATTAATACTCAATAACAATACTAACTCTTCTTTTTATTTTATTTTTATTTATTTTCGGTCTCATGCGTTATATTCTTGTGATGACCTTTTCGAGCTCATACATCCAAGAAGAGCAACATTGCTGCCAACAATGATTCTTCTCTGCCATCAGACGTCGCCAGGTTTTAGAACAATGGAGAAGTATTCTCATACTCGATGGAATCAGATAAGTAGGAACGATCAACAAACTGCAAGTAGTACACGTTTCTTATTTTAACAAATACAATAATATTCGTATTAAAATATTATTTACAGGCTCCACATATATCTTAACACAAACAAATACACAAATGCTTGACAGGTGACTGGGCCAAGTGCATTCACTCGTAGGATCTATCATTTCGAGGATCGCCTCGATTCCACGAAACCAGTGCACAAGTAAACTGACATAAGCTAGTCTCATCTGGTGAATGCATGCAACCTGGAAACCCCAGACACGACAGGACGAGACGGACCGACTGGACTCGACGAGGCCTAGTTCAGAGTTTTTGGGCATTCTGCAATGCACGGTTAGTGACCTAAAAAAGAAACATTCGGCATGTTATTTTTCCTTTTATTACTATATCTTAAGTTAGGTTCATACTCACACTCACTAACACAATCAATTGCATATTCTCTTATATATACTCACATCCAAAACGCCTAAACGCCCCTTTCGCGATAACACAAACCTGGTCAAAACGCGAACTTACATTACAATTTCAATCATTCACACACACCTACGCTCGCAATTTCGCCATCATTAAAACACCCCCTTACTTAGGTGAACTTTTCAGCACCTATAACTTTACAACCGCGGTCGCAAGCATTAACCCACCACTCGCGCGATCATAGACCGGTTACGTTCGGAATTCTCTACTCTCGACTCATGCCTTCAGTTGGACCAATCAAAAATGATGCTCATATTCGCCAGACAACACGTTCCTCTACCATACACTAAAAATTAATTATCATATTCACGGTCCGCGCGCGATCGTTCAAGAATAAACGTGAATATGCGAATGGCCACACGAATTTAAAATCGAATTTATGCACGCAAAGTTAGAGACACGCTAGCATTCAAATGCTCGAGCCTTTGGCGATCACACTATTACACAATTAGTAAACGCCCCCGCTAACCCAGACAGATATGCACTCCTGGACTCGAACGCTAAAAACCACACCTTCCACGCATACACCACCAAGGACTGAACATTAGATTCATACATACAAAGCAACAAGTAATAATTACAGGTATTCGTCTGGCAACCGGGGGAAGTACATCTCAAACGCAGAACTTATCATTTCAATGATGGCCTTGGATCTGCGTTGCCTGTGTTCAAGGCACCATAGCTTTGTCCGTCAGGTCAAGGATGTATGAAACCCGCTAGCCACCACCCTCGGCCCTAGCTGCCCATAAAGGGATAAAAAAAAATATTATTCTACAACTTTGTAAATAAAAAAAATGATTAAGCCAGTAAAAAAATCAAAAACAAAATTAAGAGGGTACATCTCCTCGGAAAAGTTGCAGAATATTATGTTTTAAATAACTTCGTCGAAGATACCACAGGCATCAGACATCATTTTCGAAGCGAAATCGTCGTTTTTTTGTAAATATGATCTAAAATCAGTTTTTCCAACTCTTCACCTTCATTGATTAATCTATTATGTTCTACAAACTTGCAGGCATCACTAAAATACAAATTTTTGTTGAAGGAACCAAAAATTTCTGTTTTCAGAGGCACTTTGGAGCAGCCAAACTTTGACTATTCCGATACTCTATAATTTCAAGAATAAAATAAATATTACATAGGAACAGGATATAGTTGTACCCATTGTTTGAATGTCCATTCATGAATGACGGTTTGTAACATAAAATGTGTTCATATTATATTTGATTTACATACATTTTTAGTCATTTACGAAATATTATATTTTACACGCACCCACAAATATGTATTAAGCATATTAAACTGATCAATTACGATTACAATATGGAAAAGTTTAAAAAATACAAATTTTGAAGTTAACCCTTTGCGACGTAGTGGGACGTATACGGCTCACCTACTTCTCCTAAGTTTTTTTTGGATTTCTAGTTAGCGTTGACCCTCAAAAAGGCTCGCGGGCCTCAGAGGCCCGGCATAACCTAACTTTGTCGTTATTATTTTTGTGTTGTCTATTCTTTGTGTTATAGTTGTCGTAATTATTCAAATTGTAGGATCTAGAAGCAACAAAAATTTTAATGGCTGTAAGCCCATTTTTTCAATCGTCTCAAAGAATCTGAAATAATGGAAGAAATTCGAGCAAATTCAACAGCAGACGATTCCGAAACTGATTTGCAAATCAAGGAAGAAGATGCGAATGATATTGCTTCCTACGATGAATCTGATGCAGACTCGGAAGAAGAATCTGAATATGTACTCCGGTTATGCACCAGAAGAAATTTATACCAACCCAGAAACATTTATTGGTCGTGTTCAAACGAAACGGAGCTCAGAACCAATCGACGGTCGACGTGATCTTCCGAATACTCACCTTTTGGAAAAAAAATTCACCTCTTTACATCCATCGCCTTATACGCTGAAATCGGGATTTGCTGCGTGTTCGTACTCATCATCCTGTAATTCCGGAACCGGAAATCGGATCAATTAGAAATTCAACAGCAACCAATGGGAATGCTGTACCTTTCACTTGAAACCAAGTTTGTAAAAATCGGTAAAGAATTCGCTAAAAAATAGGTATGACATTATCTTAGGAACTTGGTAAGTACCCCCGGGGCATCATGAACCGTCGTGGTCGAAGCGCGTTCGGTAGGTCATTAATGATCTAGACATGCAAAGCCAAGTAATGTTGCGCATATTTCAATATATATTGCATCATTTGGACATCATGGTGGCACCAGTTTATACGGAAATTTGCTGCATGATCGTACTCTTCAACCCGTAACTCCTGAACCGAAAGTCGGATTAATAAAAAAAATCAATGGCGACCGATGGAAGGCTGTACCTTTCATTTAAGACTAAATTTGTGCAAATCGGTCCAGCCATCTCTGAGAAAAATCGCTGCTGCTACACAATGACAGCCATTTTTACGAAATTTGCGAATTTTGTTACAATGCGCATAAAACTCGATTTTCGAAAGTTTTTGGGCTCGCTGATTACGATTCTGAATTCGAAAATTCAAAATGGTACCTACAAAATTGCAACCATTTTTTACAAAATTCGCAAATTTTGTTACAATCAGTATTAACCCTTTCATGCCCAACTTTTTCCTAGTGCATGTAGGGTTTCAAAACTATTTTTCCCTGAAAACGATGAGATCAAGAAACACGAAAAGCCTTTTTTCATAAAGATAGGTGCTTCCCTTGCAGTGCTAGAAGCTGCCCAATTTTTACCTTCCAATGCTCAATCTCCTAGAATATTTACAATAGTCCAATTGCCTAGAAAACGTAGCCAAAGACAGTCTAAATTGATAAGTTTCATCGATTTTTAAAAATATTGCACGATAACGAAGACATATGAAAAATTCATTTTCCGTCGTCAACGTAAACTGTCCCTGGCAGCACTGCTCCATCGGAATCCAATCAGACTAACTGCAATAACTTCAGTTCTAGAGCTGATCCTTGTAATCGTTAATGTTCAAATAAAAGGCAATAATCAAATTTCTTAGTCTTACTTGTTTTTGTGAGCAAATTTTGTCTCAATCTAAACTTATAGCTGTTTAAAAAAGGTTGTTGTCAACAAACAACATGGGCATGAATGGGTTTAAATCGATTCGAGGGTTTTTTTTTGATCGCTGATTTCGATTCTGATTTAATTACAAACCAGTCGCCATATTAGATCCGCCATTTTCAATTTGACAATTCTAACGTCAGAATCAAAATCAGCGACCCCGAAAACCCCTTTGTAAGACGTTTTAGGCCAATACAAAAAAGATGAAATTTAGCCAAGCACAGTCGCCATATTGGATCCGCCACTTTGAATTTTACTGTTTCGATGCCAGAATCAGAATCAGCGACCCCGAAAACCTATATAAAGCTAAAAATAACAGTATTAACAATGGAAAAAAAAATTCGCGTCGCAAAGGGTTAAATTTCTTAAGAACGACGTGTTCCGCTCAAAAATATATCTACAGTATCTCTATGGTATTTCCAACAAAAAATTTTGGAATTTAATATTCTACAACTTTGCTGAAATTGAAGAAAATTGTGAATATTTTTCCAATGAGACCTGGGTTCTATAGCGCTTCTAAAACTTCAAATATGTATTGTTTTATGGATTTGTGTATCTAACCTTATTGGTAAAACTAAAGTAGAATCTTTGGTTTGGTCCAAAATAAATATTATATTTGGAATAATTCTATTGAAAATACTATATACAAAGTATAGATTTAACCTCAAAATTAATATTTTTAAACATTTCCAACCGTAATTGATCAATTCAATATGTTTTACATACTTGTAGAAGCGCATAAAATTAAACATTTTGTTTATAGCTATACGATATAAACTAGAATTAATATCACAACATTTTATGTTATGATCCGTCATACATAAATAATCATCCAAACAATGGATCCCACTTTATCCTGTTCCTATGTAATATTTAATTTACTGTTGGAGTAACAGAGTTCGGAATAGTCAAAGTTTGGCTGAAAAACAGAAATCTTTGATGACAATATTGCAAATTTATATAGAAAATAGTTTTAGAAGTCAAGACATTGATTTGACAATATTGGTTCCTTCGAAAAAAGTTGTACTTTAGTGATACCTGTAATTTTGTAAAAGATATTTAAATAGTAATGAGAGATGGCGTTTCGTCACAGCTTTCTTACAATAATATTTTATTGCGTCTATCTACGTTTCGAAGACCCATGCCTTCATCTTCAGGGCAATAAACACTAACAATATTATCTTAATCAAGTTGATTTGAACTTTTAAACGGTTAATGTTCAAACCAACTTGATTAAGATAATATTATTAATACTTTTTGCCCTGAAGATAAAGGCATAGATAGACCTTCGAAACGTTGGTGATAGACGCAATAAAATATTATTGAAACCCGTGACCAAAATCCATCTCTCATCACTGAAATCAAAGTGATCGGTAATCTTTCTATCGAATATTTAAATAATCAAATCAGGTTTTAACATAGAAAAATCGAAAAACTGATGTGTAGGTTATATTTACAAAATTTCGTCTCGAAAATGAGGTCTGATGTCTGTGATATCTTCGACGATGTTATTTAGAACATTATATTCTACAACTTTGCTGAAGACATTTACTCTCTAATAAAGGTCAGATTTTTTTTTGCTCGGGTACTCTGCTTTAGTCTAATCAAAAATCTTATTTTCAAGGTTTCTGAAAAATATAATGAACATATCCTACGAAGAAATGCTGGCTCAAAAATGATATCTAAGACTTCAAATAGATATTGACACATCTTTTTTGGATTGGTTCCACTGCGTGGCAACTCCATGCTTCAGTAGATCCATGCATTTCAAACTCGAATCGGTGACTACGCCATTAACCGAAACTGTGTGGGCGGATGCGTAGAGACGGTACTCCTGCTGAAGGATCTTGTCTCCAGCAATATCATTTGCTTGCATTAGATATGAAACCACAACCCGGAGCTTGTTTAGGAGGACTTCTGAAATTTCGGTCATGGCCGAATATCGTACCACTAGGATAATTAATGAACCAGAGAATAGGAGTCTTTTTCGAAAGAGAGCAGAAATGTGAATTGAGAAACATGAATTGACAGCTAGCATAAAGAACGCACAATAACCTTGAGCGGCAATAATCACTAAAGCGTCTTCGTTTCACTCACACAATGTACAAAAACCTTGAAGAGGCAAAAGCACCGACGCACGTTCCAGTTCATCGAGTTGAGTCGACTTGTATATATATATATATTTATATAGATATATATATATATATATATATATATATATATATATATATATATATATATATATATATATATATATATATATATATATATATATATATATATATATATATATATATATATATATATATATATATATATATATATATATATATATATATATATATATATATATATATATATATATATATATATATATATATATATATATATATATATATATATATATATATATAGCGCCGAACCTCGGACAAATTCATGAATAAATTAGGTATATGTCTTATACAAGATGTTTCGTTCATGGTTAAGAATCACTTGAGGAATAATAGAGGATCATATTTGGGGAGAAAAATCGTTACCATATAATCTCAACCACCACAGAGTTATTGAATTTTGCTCTATTTGTTTTGTTTGTCTTCAAATAGCTCTAAATTAAGTACTCTGCGCTAACTACTTTTTAATTTAAATCTTTTATTTTCTTGTGGAGAAAATTTCCTATGGTTCTATGATTTTCTTATATCTCTAAGTGAAATTTTCTTAGCTTTTCAATGAAATTTTGTGAATTAGAATGAAAAAGGAAATTATTTTGTGGTGGAGTCTTTTAGGTCATTTTCAGAAAAGTTTAATAATGAAATAGAAAAAAAAATCAGAAGGGATAGGACTATGATGTACCCATGCAATATTTATTCCCATAGGGAAAAAATTGACCTTCGCCAATTCGTGCATTAAGAGCACAAGACCTAACATAATTTAAGTTGGATTTTTGTGCACACCAAATTCTTTTTTTGCACGGGGGATGCGTTCCTTGCAAAAAAAACCGTGTAAAAAAATCCGTGTTATTTCGAGAAACCGTGCAAAAAAAATCCGTGCTATTTTGAGAAACCATGTAAAAAAAATCTGAAATTTTTTTTTAATTAGCAGCTATTTTCTTATGGTATTTAACAATGAATACTGTTGGACATTTTAAATGCACAAGGGGGCTATCAATGTGCCCAGTAGAAGTTTTTTAATTTTTCGAGGAGGTTTTTTTTTTGAAAAATGTAAGTTTTTTTATTCGTTAAAAGAAGTTATTGTCCTTTGAAAAGCAATAGTTAAAATGGTAAATTGTTTCAACTATTTAGAGTTTGTTAACTTTTTGTAGATTACACTGTGCTACAGTGATTTTAAACTTTTAAAATGAACTAGTATAACAAATGCGATACAAAGTAATGTACACACGAAAATTTGAAGCAAAAAAACATTTTTTGGGACCTTTGCCACAACAAAGTTAGCTATGTTGTCATTTTCAGCCGATTTTCGGTTTTGTAACATTTTTTGAACGAAGAAAACTAGACCTTTCGAACAGTATGCGGTCATATACAGTTTGGTAAGAAACATTGTTCGATTCTGGGACAACAACATCAAAATTGTATTTTTTTGCGATTTTTTCATGTAAATGGTTATCTTCTCATTAAAAGAATTTTCATGAAAAGTAAAAAAATAATTTTGATACAAAGACTCTTGCGCAATTGAAATGTCAGAAAATGTCAATTTTCAATTGCCTATTGATTGACTTTTACTTACTTAAATACTCTTTCCTGAAAAGAGGCAGCATTTGCCATTTTGCAATTAGGGTTCGCAGTACCGACCCTTTTTGGCGAGAACCGGTACTACGGTACTGAAGCCCTCAGTACCGGTAGTACCGGTAAAGTACCGGTACTCGAATATTTTTTTTTGAATATTCGAAATAAGCATCAAAGTGAAATTGAATGCTCAAATTGATGACCTTATTCTCAGATGATTGATTTGTGCTGATCAAAAAAGTATGTTTATTGTTTTTAATTGATTCGGAATTGCATGACTCATTTCAACAGAAAATATTTTTCGTATCAATAACTGCTAAGCGGTGCAACTTTTGTCGACTTCAACAGATGGTAAATGTAAGAAACACTATTAACAACAGTAAATCAAAGCGAGAATGGCAGTAAATCCGAGCAGGTTATTCGCAGTTCCTCTCTTGATTTTCTGTAAATTGGTTTCGACCTGCATACCAAGGCTTCTTGCTTTCCTGTAAACTAGGGAGTTTTGCTGAATTTCCCGATCACCAATAATTACAAATCGCTCCATTTGGAGTAGTTCACCAATTCTAAAATTGTTAGCTACTAAATCGCTGTTCGTTATTTTATAAATAAAGGTTAAAGAGCAAACCAAAGACATGACTTAGACCATAGTCTTATTACGCGCCACCCAGTGAATAATGAAACCTATCAGAATGTCGCTAATGAAAAATTCTAATACAACGGGAACTAGTAATGTTTTACTTATAGAAGGTAATTAGTATAATTAAAAGTCATCTTGCAGACCGATATTTTGAAACAGGTCCCCCTAGAGAGTCCACATATTTTTCATAAAAAATTGTATGGTACCGAAAATACCGGTACTGGCTTTTGTTCAGTACCGGTATTACGGTACCAACAATGGGTCGGAATTCCCGGGATTTTCGGTACCGGTATTACCGGTACCACAACCCTATTTGCAATGTTTGATTAAAAATTCTTTCCTGAAAAGTTGAAAAATTCGCTATTTTTAACTTAGCGAATCTAGTTTTTTTAACGACTGCAACCTATGCCTTGGTGGATATCGGTCCGTCCCGCGAGGCAAACTTTGCAAAATCGTACGAAATTGCGACTATCTGCCAATTAAACACCGATCTTCAGGAGGACGATAAAGTTTTGTGCATGTGTGTCTCAAAAAGTGTGATGTCCTCTAATTTGTCTACTTCTAAAAAATATTCTCCTGCCAGTGCGTTTGAGTCGTCTATATCTATACTAAACCAATTTAGAATTAGAACCGCCTTTGTTCCTTTTCTTTTCTTTCGTCTCCTAGGTCTGAAGCGGATCAATCGACTATTAATAAATATGATAAAAGATGCCAGCAGTATTAGTCCTTATTCGCAAATACTTTATTCACTACAACTGTGCTATATTTCTTCTCGATCTTATAACAGAATTTGATAATCTCTGTTCTAAATAGTCAATATTGGTAGTTGTTATGATGTACAATACATTAGGAAAATATGCTAGAGTAGTGACAATATGACTTGTGCCTGTTCCTAACTCTTTGAAAGCTCTATTTAATCAGAGATCACTAATTGGTTGATAAAAAGAAACATCAGTCGTTATCTACTCAGACCAAACAATACGTATTGCGTATCCCTGCATATTATCATCCGCTTAATTCTCCGCTATCAGTTTCTAGCTTATCAAACTGAACAAGCAAATTTAATATACTTTGTGTAGTGGCACTACCCGGGGGAACTTGGCCATATACCAATTGCTCCATTGCCAATGCGATGTGATATATGAACCGGAATATTATTTGATGATATCTAAAAAGCATACAATCCTATAAAAACCATTGCCCAACATTATTGATTTTCAACTACCATAACTTGAATTTTGAATAACAACTCATTTCCTAAAATTGAAAAATAAGCGATTTTTACACATTGGTGGATCATCCCCATTTGCATTGCAAATATCCAATGCCATTTATTTTCAGCTGCCGTTTCTAAATGCCTATTAAAAATATTTTTTTTTGCACGGTTTTCGAAATAACACGGATTTTTTTTTGCACGGTTTCTCGAAATAACACGGATTTTTTACACGGTTTCTCGAAATAGCACGGATTTTTTTACACGGTTTTTTTCACGGGATGATCAAATCATTAAACTGGTATATCGAAATAGGTATTTTATACATAAAAATCGCGTTATTTGGCAAAACCGTGCAAAAAAGTCGTGCAAAAAAAAATCCGTGCAAAAAAAGTGCGTGCGAAAACAGAATCCGGTGTATTGAATTTATCTCGTCAATAACAAGCATCAACTTGGGGCAAGTTAGGCGATGTATCTAAACTAATACCCAAATAAGCACAAGTTATACACTATATCCAGCTGGCCAGTTGCTTTAGGCGTCATATATGTTGTGTTGCTGGGCACTAGTTTAGATATATCGTGTAACATGGCCGCAGGTTGGTACTAGTCACTGATAATATTAATTCGAAAAACTCTAATTAATCTCATCAGTAACTAGTACCAACCTGTGGCCATGTTAGACGATGTATCTAAACTAGTACCCAGTCACACAACATATATGAAGAACAAATGATGGATAGAGTTGAAACTCAACTTTTCCATAATATGATTTAATATATTTATTATTTATTATTTTGAGCAAATTAACAAAAGCCGAAACACTACCTTGTGACTACCACACCACAATAAGGTTACATAGCTCCATTAATAAAATATTTAAGGGCTTTATTTAACAGTATACTGCCATAGCTTTCAAATGGACATAAAAAACGAAAATGCAAAGCGTACAAAAAAATTATTTACAGAAAAATTACAATCACACTGTAACGGTTGAGATGTGATAGTATGTGCAGAACGATTTTTCCCCAAACAGGTTTCTCTATCACTCTTCGAAAGGTTCTTATCCAACACTCTGCAAAAGAAATAAAAACATATGGAAATTTACCGGACATAAATTTTAATATTAGCTCAAAATGTATTTCTTTATGACCTGGAACTACGTTTTGCTACAAAATGCGCATAAAAGAAAAGGACAAAGAACAACAACATTTCTCCCGAGAACCTTAATAATGGACTCTGAAGTACCCCTCCATCCCGCAATATCCCGAAAAATAAACAATATTAGTGCTATCCAGCTGTGGAAGCATTGGTGATTGAATTTGGAGAGTAGGCAACAAAGCATTGGCTTGAAGGGAGAACACTGAAATAAACTAGAAAAAGCGATGCATTCAAACGGCTTTTAGGCGTAAGGAAAGAAAAAGGGACTATAAATTGTCGGCATTTCCGATGTGCGTGCTTATCGCACAGTAATCTATCTCAGTGCCAAAAATGTACGAGATAGTGCTTATCGAATGTTTGCTGTTGGGTGAACAAGGGGTTAATTACTAGCACCGAGGGACGGTAACTAGGGGAGTCGGATTTAATTGCGCCTAATGCATATGCTTCGTTAGCATTACTTACTATGTAATAGGTTACCATAAATATGAGCATCGTTACTGAAATTTAAGTAATTACTCCAAACTCGTTCATTATTGGGTATTGCAACCAATGGTGCATGGGGTATACAAAAGCAATTAAATGAAGTTGTCTAGTTGTATTAGGAACAGTTTTTATAAATAAGTTTTTTTAACAACCCGCGCTCGAAACACGTACACTCCACGATCCAAACTACGACATAGTTTAACATCAATCGATATCACGTGTACCAGTGATTTTCAACTAAGGGTGAATTCCTTCCCAGGGGTGAATTTGTCAATCTCAGAGGGCGAATTAAACAGCGCCAGAAGGATCTTAACAAACATTCCTCTGAGATCAAATAACAGATCATGATTTGATACGAAACCCCTTTCAACAGCAACAAAATACCAGGGCGCTTTCTGGGATACATTTGTTTCACATATGTAAAGTTTAGAACGGTCAAACATGGACAAGTGCACTTGGATTATGTTGTAATATAAATGGACAATCTATGTTTTTTTTAGTTCAGTGAATACAAAATACAAATAAAATATTTAATTAGGCTTCCAATGTCCTCATCTCGAATTGAAGGGCTTTACGATCGGTCAGATTTCAGCTGTTACAAGGCCGGAGCGTGGTCTTCTGGCGTCCTTGGTCGAGTCTCAGTTTTGCGCCCCTGTGGTATTTATTTTGGCTTACTTTTTCAGTTCGACCTTCAAACAATAATTTGTGTACATGGAAATGGCACACCTACTCCCTACTTATTTCATGTTTGACTATCGTTCATTGCATGTAAATTCCAGCTACAAATCTATTAATGTATATTTATAAAATTAGTTGACGGCGACGGAGCGAGCATCTATTCAGAAGTCTGTTCATTAGGGTGCCAATGACATGTATGGGAAACAGGTGATCATCAAATTTAATAACCGGACGCATCTCGAAAAAAGTCTCTTTGCACAAGTTTAGCTCAATCGGACAAGATGAAAAGATAGCGCAAAACGGCCAATGTGCAAAAATTTTCACCCGTGAAAAAACAAAAGGAAAACAAGATTCAAAGATTGAATTCAAATTTTTGATGCTAAATGGCTTAAGATGTAATAAAACGTCGAGATCTAGTGCCACCCAGTCTTTTTTAAGATAACCTTTATGGAACATGGATAATTCTGGGTTTGAATTGATACTGGGGCTTGAAAATGCTGCTTTTAATTTATTTTCTATGCTAAATGTCTTAGTAATGCATAAAACAACGGATTTTGTATCTTCGCGTAAAAAAATTGTTTTGACGAAAGTTGCCTCTCTGGTATTTTTATTTTTTTTAACTAATATTTTCAAATAAAAATAAAAAAATAATTGATTTGTCATATATTTTTTCATATAGAAAGGATATGCAATCACTCCAAAAATCGGCAACCTAATCCCGGCCTAATTTTTTTTTTCGATTGACATAAGGTTTCTGGGTTTAAACAGGAAAGGGTTACACTCCCCTCCCCCTCACTGGTCACCACCAATTTAAATTCCCCTTACCACTCATTGCACCCCGCTCAGACCACCACCCCATCCATCACTCATACCCCTCCCCCTCTCAACCCCATCGTCTTTATACCATCGCTATAACACAAGGCATCCTGAATTAAGCTGGGGAGTGGTTCGTTCATAGTTAGCAACATTGAAATAACATTGAAATAATACTGATTAGGCTAATAAAGTATGATATTTTTTTGTTTCAAGTGTTTCACCGTCGACACATATCACATCAGGTACGTGGCTGGCGAACCATTGTGTGTAGGTGTAAAGTGTACTAAGAATGTATTAGATATTTCCATAATTGAAACGAACATAACCAGCCATAGACTCATAGTTTACAGAAATGAGAAAGGCAATTGCACCACTAGGTGGATTAAAACAGGTTTTTTTTGGATTGACGACAGATTTCGACATTTTATGGATTTCTAAAACATTTGGCATACAAAAAAAAATAAAAGCTTTTCCAAACTCAAGTCCCATCTAAATTCAAGAATTTTCCTTGCACCACAAAGGCATTTTTTAACATTACACCAGATCTCGACACTTCATGACATTGTTTTTCGGTTGCGCTCGAATGTCCCCATGCAACATGGGAGCGCAACCGAAAAACAACTTTTTCGAGGTAACAAAACTTTTGAGGTGTGTTCAGTTTGAAATTTCAGGAAGTCCATAAATATTGGCACTCTACCGTATATCAAGTATACTGAGGAGACAATTTTAGGAACTGGTTGGTGGATTGTTGATTACGGTGCATATTATTAGATTTGAATCACCAGTCCAAGGGCCGTCAAAGCATTTCGGGCATATTCCAGACTGCACTCACTCATCTTTTTGCACAAGCAAATGAAACAAAGATGCTTTTATGATCTATTGCTGATTAAGTTTTTCACATGTTCTTCGTTCCAGTTTCTAATAAAAAAGTTTGCGACCAGACATATATCATGTGAAGAAAGATGACCACGTTATTTCTTTACCATCAAATTCAGATTGTTCGTGTTTCCTGTTGCTTCCTTCCTATTCTTCAGTTTTCACTTTACGTCTGGTTCTAGGTCCGTGCATAAATATACTCTCCTGAATTGGCCCAAATAATCCTAAAATGGATGTCGAACAAGATTCGTCGCTAAAGATTCCAAGCTTCCATTTAAAATAAAACTCATTGAACTGGGTTTGACCATATCCGATGTTCCTTCGGATCAAAGATAGTCCGCGAAGTATTCTAATATTCCACAAGACGCAGGTATATTCAGCTGTGCCAGATATCTCGAAAGTTCGACTAGATAAGCTCAGAATTGTGATATTTTGTCTAAAGCTAACAAATGACGTTACTGGCGACAAAATTCATAAAGAACTAACGCGTTTACATGCCACCTCACAAAGTTGAGATCGATAGTGTAGTTATCGATTTGAACTTGGCATGCGTGTATCTACTGAAGGACGGGATTGGGTGTTTCAATAACCCCTTACTCCAGTGAGCGAAGATTTTGAGTGACAATCGCACCTGGTGGGACTGCTTTGCGTTTTCTCCGATAAGGATCGTCTGCATGATCGGTTGTTTTTGCCGCGCGTCATGCATACAGTATTGTACTAATTACAAGCAAATCGGTCTTTTTTACCCCTTTATGGGCAGCTAGGGCCGAGGGTGAATTACAAACAAATCGTTCTTTGTAATAATAAATTTTTTCTCTCTTGAAAGGCCACCAAACATACCAGCATACAAATCCGAAGCAAACAGCACCTGGTCTTAGACAAATGAGAAGAAATAAAGAGTTTCCAACGTTTCCAGGAACACAGAAAATCTCATCTGTCATATTAACCAGAGATTCAACTTATTCAACTTAGTGCAGGATTGCTTGGACCTAGATTGGGAATCGACAACTTTGTAATATTGTGGAACACCTCCCGGCATCGAGGAGACTTAAATTTTCATGGTACGGAATGGAGTTATCTTTTCGATGATTATTGATCTCGCTTACTCTATGATCTTTGCTACAGCTTCAAAAAGGTGGCCTTTTTCAGTTCGACTTTCAAACAGTAATTTTGTGCGTACCTGGGAATGATATTCCTATCCTGAATTATTTTATGGCTTAACCTCACTTATTTTATAAAGCAGATCAATTTTTAGCACCCCCTAAAGTTGGCGCCCTTAGCGGGGGCCACCTTGGCCAACCGCACGCTACGGCTCTGCGCTGTTATATCCACTTTATTTGATGCCGAGCGACAGTTTATTTTTAATTGTTTCTTATTTCCAACCATGTTCTCAGTTTTACTGAGGTGCCGCTTAACGATAGATCTTGAATGCGACTTTGTAGACAATGGGACCCTTGAATATGACTTGCATGTTATTGAGCCATTTTCAAGTAGTAGTGACATACAGTTGAGTTTCTTGTGATTTCCCCAAGTAGTTGCCGACACCTCTAATGGAAAGGTTAGGATTACATTTGAATGTGCTGACCAAACTTGTTCCGTTTACTGAACTGAACTGATTTCTGATCTTGGTTTCCTGGCAGTCGTAAGACGTTCCCCGAATAGTTCAATAACGTTAGTCACAATCGATTTGGTAGCTTATAGCGATTTTGCCAAATTTTCATTTGTTTTTTTTGAATTTTTCTTATAAGCGTACAAAATTTTGCTAAACAACTCCTTTTTGACAACTCAATTAGAATTAGCCAAAAATAAAGGTAGCATTCCAACTGCAAAAAACAAAGTGTTTTAAAGGCATGGTTAAAAATACGCCAAATTAAACCGAGCTATTTCCGATCGTGTCACTCTTTACTTAACTATTTTACAAAAAGAAGAGAAAGAAATAGTGGTATGTGGTATAAGCTTGTAATTAGCTTATAGTTTTTTATTAGTTCATTTGACATGGCTGAAATAACTGAGCCGTGGATCTTTTATATTTTTACAATATGTAAAAATAAAATATAACACTAAAATTACTTTTCCAACGGGTCTTGTTGAAGCAATTCGCTGCCATGTGTAATGATACTGAAAAGTTGGCTGCTGCGGCTGGTCACATAATCTCTGTCTATATGAAACATGGTATCCACTTTTATTTCTTTTGAAAGGTGTTGTTCGATAACGTTAACATCCGTACGCGTTGCCAGGTCATGTAGCCTTACTTATATTGCGTCATCGCCTATGTATTTTTATACTGGGATGCTGTATGGTTAAAACGTTACCACGTTCGATAACATTAACAACATAACATCGCATGTTGTTCCGTAAAGCG
The DNA here is from genome assembly GCF_030247195.1 of Topomyia yanbarensis. Classification (NCBI taxonomy): domain Eukaryota; kingdom Metazoa; phylum Arthropoda; class Insecta; order Diptera; family Culicidae; genus Topomyia; species Topomyia yanbarensis. Next base: position 378,290,530 of record NC_080671.1, read on the forward strand.
AACTTTGTCCGAAATATGGTTAATTATATGTAGACCCACTAAATCCTAGCAGTGCGATGGAACCTTTCTCATAACACTAAATGTATTAATTATTCGAAATTATGCAGTATATATTTTACAGAACTCAGTAAAAAACTATATCAGCAAGCGATTGGAAGAGGAACTGAGGGGTAAGACGCTATGCTATGGTTTTATACACAGTATCTTTGGTGTATATAGGATGACAAAATAGGGACATTGACAAAATCGGATCAAGTGATTTTGTCTTTCTTCTTAATAAACCAACGCTGTTAAAATATACTCCCTCAGTCCCTAGACATAGCCTCATAACCTATTCTGATTATTTAATATGCACAATTAAAAATGCATTTATAAATTTTTATTTCTGCGTATTTTGCGTCTTTAATATGAGGAAAGACAGGGTCCGGCACTCAAAGATTCCAATTCAAAATGACATGCATTCGGTTTGCAAAATTACTTTGATTTACCACCACCTGATATGACCACCTTTTACCTTAACTTGAGGACCTTGAGACGGTCAAAAAACGAATCGCAAGCTGGACAGCTGTGGCTTGCCTGTATTTTAGCCCACTCACGGACAATAGTATCTGTATGTCGGTGTAGTTTTGCCTTTCCCATATAGAAAGGTTATGAAATTGCTCCAAAACCGACTTTATACCCGAGGACCGGAGGGCCGAGTGCCATAACGGATTTTCAATAAAAAAAAAGAGAATGATTTCAATACCTTTCTGCAAGACCGTACATTTTTTTATCTCCAAAAGAATTGCTCTCTGGGCTCCCTAGAAATGAGTAGCATGTTTCTTTTCGCTCGGATGCTGACAGTTCAATCGAAGATGGTGTCGAAATAGCAAGCACTCCGCGAGCGTGTTGTACGGTTTTACGAAACGCTTGCCCATCGTGGAAAAAAAGATTTACTGTAGACCACTTTCGAGACGAAAACGTGCCCGTGAGTACAGTTTACCGAGATCCCTGAGCGTGGAGCGGAAGGAACATCAGGCAGATGGGAAGTATGTCTTCTGGCCGGACAAGGCGTTTTCCCATTACGCCAAGAAGACGCTGGAGTATCATAAGCAAAAAAGGTACCGTACATGCCGAAAGAAATGAACCCGACCAACTTGGCCCAATGCCGTCCCATTAAGGATTTTTTCGGCTCCCTCAGTATCCTAGTGTACAAAAAAAATTGGCGTGCCAATGATACGAAGCAGTTGACCATCAGGATCCGGAATTGTATTCGGAAAATTTGAGGTCAGTGCCGTCTAGCACTCCTGTTAGAGCATCGCGAATAAATTGCGTTGTGTGGCTGACCAGGGACCCTTCTTCAATATTCATTGACGTTTTTTTTGAAGAATAAACATTGTGTTTTTAATAAAAAAAAATCCTGCAATCGTTGATTTTTTTTGTTTTTTAATTACACGACAGAAAAAAATTCTCATTTTTTATTGAAGACCCGTTATACTATTCGACTAAGTTCGTCGAGATCAGAAAATGTCTGTGCGTGTGTATGTATGTGTATGTGTATGTCTATGTGTATGTATATGGCTGTATGCGTTTACGAACGAGGAAAATAAAAAAATGACAAATTCGCATCGATTTCCCGAAAATAGGGAAGCCGATTTTCAGAAACTTAGTCCCAAATGAGCGACCGAAAATAAAAGTCGCATGTACAGAACACGCTTCGTAAAACCCGTTTCAAACATACACATTAGAATATAAAAATCGGAAATAAACTTCAGCATAAGAATCGCTTAAAAAGTTCTCACCCGTAAAACTCGGCAAGGTTGTACCTCCAGTATAAAAATATACAAATAGTGCGCAAAAGCATTCGCCTATCGTGATGTTCAAGATTAAAAGTCGGCCAAAAGAAACTACTTAGTAAGAGTTGGAATTGTTTTATTCCGGTTTATATACTGAAGATTTTTTATCTGACTCTTACAAAGGAGAGTCACTGTCCGATTTTTATACTTGAAGTTTATATCCAGTTTTTATGTTCTAATATTTTTGAAGCGGGTTCAACAAAGCATATTCTGTATATATAGGTATATTATCACCATAGACTGCTGTGAAATTTTGATCGGTTATATAGTTTCGGAAATATAGACTAAATTATTCTGCCACATATGAAATTCCCATATATAAGTAGGAATAGGATAGTCTTCAAAGCAGGTAGTAAACTAAAGTTCAAAAGTAGGATTTTTGAAGTCAAATGCCTTTAAAATGCATGAAACGTAGAGATTTCATGTTATCTCCAACGAAAAATTAACAGAAATCAATTTTTTTGGTTGATTTTGCAGCTTCCTTCCAAAAAAAAATCCGTTCCATAAATTCATGAACAAAAGGTATCTATTTCGTGAACTCCATAGTGTTCCCTCCCAAATATATACATGGCTTTACATTCGAATGTTTAGTTGGGTTACTGTTGTTGTTCCCTGGACATGATTAGTTTTTGTTATGATTCTTGTTCGTAGTTTGGGAATGCATAACCGATAGTCAAACGATGTTCATGATTTTAGGATTTTATTCGCGATTTTTGTCATTTATCGTCACATCACCGTACTATTTTATTCATGATCTTACTATCGGATTTTTGTTCTGTGTTTTGTAATGTGATTTATGTTCATGATTTCTGCAACTTTGTCATAGTTTTTATAATTTCTATTCACGTTGTCGTGATATTTTAGTCACGAATAGAGATTTAAGTTTATTTATGTGCAGAATTTAAGCTTCTTAGTGACAATTTTTGATATATTTGTCACGAGTTGTGTGATTTGTGGTCATGATTTCAGGATCTCAGTTACGATTTTCGTAATTTCTGTTTACTTTATCGAGATATTTTATTGTAGAGCTTACTTTCTAAATTTACTCATGTTCGTGATTTCAGCAGTTTTATCATGGTAGTCGGAAATTCTCTTCGCCTTATGTTATATTTTGGTTAGTATCGGCACAGAGAATAGACGTCTTCTGCATTCAACTTGTGTAAAAATCTCTAACGTTTTTTAAGGTAGTTGGAATATCTTCACCAGGTGCGCTACTGTCGTTATGTTTTTTAGTGGCTGAGTTCGACTGAATTGACAGCGGTTATACCTCTACCCAGTCAAACCATTCCGGAACCGGTTCGTAATTCTGAGTGAATTCAGTGTCAACCGATTGAATCGGAATCGGTTGTTTTCTTTGAGCCAGATTCCATACTAAATCTGTTCAGGATTTCGAACCGGTTCCGGAATTAATTGGACGGATAGTTGGGATAAGTAAGTCTGGCGGCGCTAGAGTTTTATCGTACATTAATTCAAATGTTTACAAACGTTTTATTAATATGTTTGTTCGATCATGGATGTCTGTTCTCTGTGTTATCGGTTTTTTTACTCTGCGTAATGTAACAAATAAATATTTTCTGGATCATATAGGGTGATGAGCCTATTTGCGCCATGTTTCTATTATTACCCTACCCCTTTGAAGCCGTTGGTTAGAGCAGTGTCTGCTATCTTTGTTCAACGTATTGAGTCAAATGGTAGCGCAACAATAGGGGCACTCGATTCGAGTTTTAGTTGCGCTCAAACACGAGAATTTCACTGTTTTCAGTGCATTTGTGTTATTATATTGGTTCTTAACAACGAAGCAAAGCTGTTGATGTCAATTTTTACGTATTCTATTGATTGTAGGGCAAGAAATTAACGAATTAGTGAGGCACCTTGCTTAGTATGGTGAAAATAGGCACTTCACCCTAAGTGTAACTGATTTTCGGTATCTTGTACCGTGAACTTTATCACGAAGACCTGTAATCTCTAGCTAATTGAAAGTCATTAAAAAGTAAAAAAGATAATATGACACTGGTTGAAAAAAAGGAAAAAAGAAACAGTAACTGATAGGAATACATCGGCAGCGGTGGGTAGTCGCAGTAGACACTACCACAGTAGACGCTACCACTGCAAGCGCAGTGGCAATAGTCTAATAAAAATATATCCCGCCGTTCAGGGCCGGCGGAACACGTGGGTAGTATGGATAGTACTACACACTCGAAAATTACCAACGGGGGAATTACCCACTCGAAAGTTTGGAACAAACCAAAACCTGAGGATCACTAGGTATCTGTCTCGCGCACAAAATGCATTCGTCCGAAATTTCTGATGCACAACAGTTTCATATTTTTATTCAGATATTCCTATTTCTTGGAAATATGGGATCATAATTAGGATTTGTTTGAAATTTGAAATTATTTCTTATATTTTTGCTAAGGGGAATATATGTTGACACATCTGAAAACAACATCTAATGTAATTTTATTCAGACCAAAGTTAGCAATATTTTAAGGACAGAATATACAATTCGTAACTTTAAAACAAGAATAGTTATTTGATTAAAAATATAAACAAGGAGAACACTAGTAGGCTTGTTAGAAGGAAGATAAAAGACACACAAAAGAGGGATTGATTCCAACATCAGTAGCAAAGACCGTATAAGGGAAAGTGAAGAGAAATGACAAAAGAGAAGTGTCCGTCCAGCAATGACAAGTAAAAAAGAAAATATACTTACAACTTTTTGGAAAACGAAAGATTACCGTCAGGATATCATGTACCGGATCGGCGACTGGCGTCTTTGGATCCACTTGGAACTCTTGGGATCAGATTTCTAGGTAGTTGTTAGCATGTCAACCAAAAGGGAAGTGACAACTAACATCGAACGAGGCCGAAAGGATTCGTTTAACGGAGATCAGGCTCTAGAACACTAGACGCACGACCAGACAACATATTTAATGTTGTGATAACCGTCACCACAAGCACAGAGACCGTTCTCCACGGTCCCAATACGACGAAGATGCGCATTCAACGTACAATGATTGGACATGCCCCGAGATGACACCCGAAGGAAGTCACAGCCTTCATTCATCCCCTTTTACCAAGGTTTGTTGATTACTTCGGGATTCCTAAAAATCCATTGTCCCACGAAATTTGCCTATTTTAGAGTGTCCTCTGACAATAAATACTGAAAAATTCGTTGAAGCTACGCTATCTTTCATAAATATGTCCTTTTAATGCCTAACTGTCTGCCTTCTAATTACCCGAAATGCAGCAATGTGAAAGTATATTTGTAATATTTGTATCTGGTAATCTGGTACGATTTTGCAGATAAAGCACTCCCCAGATAACCAATAAGCATGCAAAACGCGCCTTAACGACTACCTGATAAGCATTTAAGTCTTTTTAAATGCTATTTAAAAGTTGCTATTGGCAAAATATACGGCTACATTACTGCTGTGCCATAAAAATGCTTCTTTACTGCTGTTGTGCATTCAGATTGCTGTTTACCGGCAAGAAGTTTTTAAACAGTTTTTTGAATGCTGATTAACAGCAGTTATGCATAACGAATGCTAATATACTGCAGGAAGCATCTGAAATGCAAATTATACGCTACTTTACTGCACGCACTAATGCTTACTGGTTACCTGGGTCTCCCTTAGTGTAGTTTCAAGATATGCAGGCCTTTGCTTGCGCATTTTTGCGCCAAAGTTTTTATATCTATGTTTTTGAAAATACCCATTTGGAGACGCCCTGTACCTCATAAATCTTCTTACAAATTGATTGCCTAAACAACATCATATTACGGAAAAATATGTGATTTTTACTAATTTTGTCAACCAGCATAGCGTAAAATCCAACCACAACCCTTCCTGAACCTTTCCACTATTCGGTATGATTGGCTACTATTATTAACGTATATATTAACCCTTTAACGACCAACGCCTTAAAATGGGTATACATAAAAATAGTCGAAAAAAGGAATAATAGAATTTAAACTCTGATAGTATAAATGGATTCAGCAAGCCAAAATTAATTAAAAACTCGAAAAATTTTAGCCACATAAGCAAATTATTTTTAATTTTGTCACAACTTTGAATGGACAGGTGCCACTATGCGACTTCCGGTTAGACACGTGCGCCGCCTCCGATTATTTTAAATATACACCGACGCCGAACGATACGCCAGCGGTACTCCACCGAAACTTTACCCACTTCAATTTTTTACGAAGTCGAATATTCCCAATATATTTGCTTTGACCACAAAAAAGACAAACTACTGTTATACAGGGCCGTAGATAGAAAATACGGGCCCGGGGGTCCAACGTACGGGCACCCACCGCTGTATATTGCCCGTGCTTGCTGATATTATGTATATTATACTGAAATTATATTGTTATGTGCCAGTTTTTTGCTCTAGTTGTTTATAGTGCCAATGACGGTAAAAACGGAGGGCTGTTAATACTTTATAGTATTTTGAATACCTCTTCGTACGTTTTGGTGACTTTGAAGAGGCATTTTTCGTCAATAGTATTAGTAAAAGTAAAGAAATGGAAAGATTAAAAATGTAGTAATTGCAAAAATTATAAACATTATCTAATCAAAAATAAATTCCAAAATTTCTTTTGTTTAAGGCTCAAATGCAAATCAATCATAGTAGTGGTGGTATAAAGTAGTTTACTGTTGTATATGCAGTATAGCATCATAGTATGCATTACATTGAACTACGTGAAAAACTAATACAAATAAAGGCGAAAAAATCGTTCCGATATTTTAATGGGTAGTATTGAAATTGACGAGAAAACTTTTACTGATGTTGAAAGAAAATATTAAGAAGGGATGAAACTAGGACTAAATTCCCCGAAATATATATATTATATATACTTTTAATATGAAAATTGATCCATGCCAGCGATTGCTGCCAGAAGGAAAAACCTCCCGGTGACGGCTAATCCGGACAGAAAGACACATCGTAGTTATTACATTTACGCCCATTAACATTACATGACATGGCCAAACCATTTTTTTTCTGTGGGCGAAAGAAAAAACGGCCTTCAAAAGTGAACCATTTTTAATTTGCATTAGTTTTTATTGAAATTATTTTTTTCTGAGAATTTCATCTTTGATCACTTTTTTCAAAAAAAAATTGTTAAAGAAATCTATAATTTTTTGCTCAATCTTTTCTTTGAAATATTTGTCATCTTTTTCTACTTCCTTATATATGTAATCGTTCAAGTTATTGGCACTGATGAAAATTATTAATGCTCTGGATATGTGACAAATGTTCATCGCAGTTTGTGCCTCACAATTCATCTTCTTATCAAGCACTATATTTTGATCGACAATTTTGCATGCAATTCCATTTTTGGATGACTTTGCGTGTTCCAGTATTGTTTCTGATCCTTTCAAAGCTTTTTTTTTTCTTATTATCAGAAAATGTTTTCCGTCTTCCGAAATAGCTGCAATGAATTTTATTGACTTCAAAACATTCAAATATAATAATGCAAACCATCTGGTACGCAACAAAGGAAACTATGACAATCGTCGATAAACATTCGGCTACCTATCATTGAATAACCGTGATCATTTTTCAATTTAGCAGTTACAGGCCCAATAACGGACCTGTTTGATTTGATCGAATTCCAAGTGTTGGTAGTTAAAAGAATTGTTGCACATTTTTTTTCCTACGTTTTTACTGTAGATCCAATAATATCCGCTACATATTTGGATAGTATCCGACCTTTTGCATATTCCTCCATCTGTGGTAGGCTCAAGCTTCCTTCTAAACATGCTCTGGACTCATCAGACACCTAGAGTTGGGATACATATTCTGATATTCTCAACAAATAAAGTCGTCGACAAATAACTATTACCACTGAGAACTGACATACAAGTAAAATTTTCAACTTGTGTAAGAAATTAAACTGTCGCTTTGAAATGACAACAGCAAGTAGCAACTTGCCACTGGTCGGCACTTCGATCGGCCAGCAATCGCTATACGGGACTTGTATGCAAACTTGGATACAATGGTGACTCACGCATGCGAACCTGTCGTTTGGAAATATAAAGGAGACGCCCTCTCTCTATTGCTTTCTCCATTCAAAGGCCAAATTAATTCAGTAGAGTTTGACCCGATGTGTGTTTCGTCCCAATCATCTCCACATGTTGTTTCCATGAGACCGATTTCAAACTGGTCGTACATAGAGGAGTCGTTTGTTTTGATAGATCCGTTCGAATAATCCATATCGCTGTTATAGTCATAGTTATAGTCGAACGATTCATCAGTATCGCTATCAGTATCGTCCATATCGAATAAGTCACAGTCATCAGAATCAAACTTTTTATCGGAGTCACTATCAGTATCGTCCATATCGCTGAATTCTTCGTCAATATCAATCAAGGCCTAAACGCAATGGCGACGGAAGCGGAACGGAAACGGAAAGCGGCTGTCAATTATAATTTTGAATACATGTAAGTCAATGCGGTTGTCCGCAATGATGGCAGAACGGTAAACGCGGCGTTGTACTAAAAGAACAAAACCGCGTTTTTTTTAAAAAAATTCAAAAAGAGCGGCAGTCGAAAACGCGGTAAACAGATTGTTTTAGTTCAAATTCACCGGATTCCATATTCAGTGGAATCTAACGTATTGTATTGCGGATATTTAGGTTGGGCAGATAGTGAACTTAATTGCAGCTTTTTTGTTTCGTTCAATTTTAGAGGTTTTAACCTCAGGGTCATTCGTCTTTTTTTGGGGCAGAAAAAGCTTTTTTCTAAATATCTCCAATCATATGTGCGGGTTAGGGAATCGAACCCAAGTAAGCAATTTTCGTGTGCCGTACTAATGGACCAGATGAAATTCAAAAATGGTGGCATGAAAAACATGAACGAAATTCACTGTTAAAACTGTACGCATTAGAAAAGATCTCTGTTACTTTTTGTTCTTTTAACGAACAGTTTTGTGAATTAGTGCATACAAAAGATAATCAAAAGCTGGGAAAGATAAGAAACGATTGTTTAACAAGAATAAAAGATAGTTTGTTCGTTCTAGCATATCTGGTACAACGTCAATACACTTTGGATTTTGCGTACTGTTGATTTATCGACGTCTACCACACGAACCATTATACAGATGCCACTAGTGTAACAACGTATTTTAATTTAAACAATTAGGACAACTGGCGCATTATTTACCTTTGGCAGGTCGGTTCGTCGGTGGGCATACTACGGACCCGTGGTTATTTTATCTACTAGACAGCTACGTTTCTTGTTACTCTAGTTTTGTTCACAGTTTACGTTCTGACGAACGCGAAAAATCATTTGGATGCACAGACCAACTTCGTGAGCCACTTTGCAAGCAAGTGTACAAAGCAAGCGTTAGCCAGGATAAACCAATTGACATTGATTGAAAAGGAGAAACCCGCTACCGAATACGATACGTAAACCATTTATCTGCAGTATATCAAAGATACCGGTTCATGGTTGGGTCTTTGGTAGAACATTTTGAATATAATCAAACCTGCGATTCTAATGTTCTCAAGATTCGGTTACAGGTTTGGTCAAAAGATCTGAAGTCGGTGCGTTGGATGCTTTCGAATCAATGGCGTTCTTCATTGTTCGTTTGTTTATTGGCGTTCTTTATTATTTTAATCAGTTTAGGTTCGGATTCCCTAAACGCAGCAAAGAAGTTGTATGACCAACTATTTTGAAAAATGCGATGTGAATGTCTATGTCCTTCGATAGCACCCACTTTGTAGAATTGACAACCGTTTTTCTTTAAAAAACATAGATGTCATGCAAATTGTTCTACCGAATTCCGACATGGCTATACTCTTGCCATGACCTGAATATTTGGCGTTACGCTAACCATAATTTATATTTTTATCCAAATCTACATTGCGACCCCGCAGCAGATGAAGCGATTGCAATCAATCACCAGATATCTAATCTATTCCCCCTTCAGTGAAAGCATCATGGACAGTCTAACAAAAATATTTCACATGATTGAACTAGGTTTATATTATTCGAGCATGCAATGATTAAATCAATTTTTGTATTAGAATCCGTGAACAAGGTTGTCGCATTGTAGTTCGGCTGGATAGTATCGGTAGTCCTGTGTCATTATTTACTACATCTTTGCTGTATTAATGAAGGAAACGAGTGGACCGACCACGATTGGTAAAGCAGACATTCACTGCAATGAACTTTGTAAAAGGAAAGTCACTTTGATTTGGTCCAAATTTGTCAACAAAGAAATGTCAAGCGCTAACCGCGCTCTAACCGCTGATGTTCATTGCGTTTTGAATACGCGGCAATGGTCGCGGTTTGTTTTAGTACAAACCGCGACAATTCCGCGTACCGTTTCCGTTCCGCTTCCGTCGCTATTGCGTTTGGGCCTTTATTGATTAAAGTCCATGAAGTTACTAAGAAATTTGCCGCCTGTGCTAAAAAGTGATAGCTGTTTAAAATTCGATGGTCCGAATTATAGGACAAATCTTTTTTTTTCTGTCAGCGCTCAACAAGATGAGAAACATGAAAAGTATTAGTTTGTAACTTTTCTTCAGGCAATAAAATTTTTGGCTGAACTAAACTTTTTGAATCATTAATATGAACATAACAAATCAAAAGACTCTAAGGAAGTGCACAACTAAAATGGCGAGTAAAATGTTTCATTCGCTTAAGTGAATTTAATCTAATTGATTTCAAATATAACATGGATTGAGATTAAAACTAAGGACATTTGAAGTAAAATTAAGGACGCTTTCCCAAATCATCGAAATTAAGGACATGTCCTTTAAAATAAGGACGGTTGGTAACCCTAAATTTATCCAATGCCGTTTTAGTTTTTTACAGTGCACTACACCGGTAAAGTCGGTGCCACACTCATTCAAACATGGGTGTAATCAGCCTGTCTCTTTTATTGCACTACACTGGTGTAGCACCAGGTAAAAACGAAAACGCTACAAGATAAACGAGTTGCAATATAATGTCACGCACAGGCTCGCACCTGCATTTTCGTTGAAAAATTCCATTCAAAGTTGTTGCATTAGGTAGGTACAGCTATTAGCCAAATTGGAGACTGTGTGCGCAATATAATTTCAATGGAAACATGAAGCACTACCACAACCGTAATGTGTTGAGAGAAGCACCTGCTAGAATTAGGCACATTCATACGTTCAGCGCTGCTAGTTTCTCTCAGTTGCAAATATTCGCGAAAGGAAAATATCTTTTTTGCCCTACAAATGCATTAAAAAAAATCTTGATGCTTGATTTTATGTGGATATCTCCTATGCTAATTGTTTTGGTTGATATACACCGAAAATTTTCTAAAAGTTTGATTTTCTTTGAGAACCAATATTCATGGATATTGGCATCATTTCTCTGATGCCTGTTTTTCAATTCAATACAATTACACAATATCTGCATGTGTTCACTCGATGTTTACGGTTTCAGAGAAATTAAAATGTGGTGCGAAAAAAGCAGCGTTACGAAAAGTAAGTGCAGTTTACGTCAAATTTATATTTTTGCGACATATAGAAAATATTTGTGAGTGATATGATTTCTTCGATTAGCCGCCAAATGATGCAGGATAATTTATATAAAAATAAAACTAAACGCGTGATAATAGCACAAAAATGTGTTGAATGTTGGTTCACTGTGTTAGTGTAACGATAAAATTGCGTTTTTTTTTGCAAACCACCATATGAATAAATGAAACGTTTATCTACTTACTTCTTTGTGAAATTTCAACAATAATGAGCATTAGAGGTGAGTGATTTTCTTATTTCACAGTTTAACGAGAGTTTTATAAGGTTAAAAAGGTTTGAATCGAAGGATATGTTTTGCACGCACACACAAATGAGATTTTTATTTCTTATGCACACATTGGCAAAGTTCTTTGAACCTTAATTGTACAAAAACACAATAAAGGGAAAATTTTATTTTGACAGAGTGTACAGAAAAACTAAAAACCGCAAAATCAACCACATAAGCAAATTAAAGACAACTGTCAAAAAATGTATAATCGAAAACAAAAACCAATAAAAAACCTATAATAATTAATAAAAGAAAACAGGAAACTAGACAATGAAATTGCAAAGATTAAAGAAGTCGAACATGGTTAAACAAATGGTGAAAATAATAAAAAATCGGCTGATGTTGAAAAATTTTGAGAATCAATGAAAATGAAAAAAAACAGCTAAAAAAATCGAACATTGATATAAAATAAAAAGGCATAAAACTGAAAAGCTCGAGAATAATAAAATATATTTAACATTAAAAACAAGAAATATTTAAAGCAATAGAAAAAGTGAATAAAGCGTTAAGAATGCATAAAAGTAGAGGAATAGATATAAAAGACAGAAATAAAATAAACATGAAGAAATTAAAAAAAAATGAATTGAACAAACACAGACAAAATGGATAACCAAAAAATAGTAAAAAACCAAAATGGTATACCATAGAAACACACAAAATTGAAAAAATAACAAGAAGAAGTTGAGAAAATAGATTAAATTATTTAAAGAGTGGAAAAAAACATTAGAAATGAAACTTGATAGAAATTCAAACAACAGCCTAAATGTAAAACGAAGAAAAAATGAGCATAATGGCAAAAAAATAAATCTAATGTTTTCTAGAAAAATAAAAAAAATGAAAAAAACAAACCTATTGGAAAATGGCCAACAGACAAAGCATTTTCAAAATAGGTTATATGGAAAAATGAAGAATAACAAAAATGAACAAAATGAAAGATTAAGCAACATGCGTAAAAAATAAAAAAAAATTATAATAAATTAACAATGAGAAAAAACAAAACTACGGAAAGCTAAAACCTAGAAAACATACCAAAATACGAGAAATGTAGATAAAGGGACAATGAGACATTTTGGAATGAATTTAGAAAAGGAAAAATGCAAAAATATATAGAGAAAAAAGAAAATAGTAAAAGGGAATGATAAAAATGAATGGAGCAAATAGACGAATTTTAATAGTTTGATAGAATGACAAAAGAAACAAATAAAAAAGTAGGGTATTAAAAAATGAAACAACAGAAAAAATAAAATAGAATGGAAAAATAGCAAATAAAATGGAAAAAACTCAGCAATGACTATAAATTAAGGTAAGTGGTAGGGATAAAAATGCAAGAATAAACAGCGTGAAAAGCAGAATAAATTAAAAATATGGTAACAATGGAAATGATGATTACTACCACCTATTGTAGCAAAACAACAAAAATATGGTAACAATGGAAATAGATAAAAAAAGACAGAATATTGAAATTTCAGATATACCACGACTTGCACCCTTCATCAGTGTATGTATCAATATACGAAAGATATCAAAAAAGAAAAGTGTTTAATATAACATTTCACTAAGTCGCCTAAAAACAGCACTTTCTAAAGTGTCGAAAAAAAACAATCAACTAAATTTTAACAAAATTTTAAAAAATCCACGTGAAAATGGGGAAAATAGCGAAACATGGATCAAATTACAAATAAGGGTTGTGGTTGGATTTTACGCTATGCTGGTTTCGAAAACATTCATAAAAGCTAAATAGGCTCTGCTTTATTTCTTATGTAGTTCGTAGCATAAAATATATCATATATTCTTCACATTCACCGCAGATAGTGCATTTAGGTGTATTTTTTCGCATTTGTGAAAAGTTTTGTTGATTTAGTGGGGGCAGTACTTCACATCCTTGAATATCTGCAAAAAATCAAAAGGCACCAGCCGATTATAGAAATTTTAACCTTAGGGCCATTCACTTCTTCATTCAAGTTAGAAAATTTCTTTAAAAAGATGGGTGGGTAATGTCAGAGACATAACCGGAATGAAGTAGGATACACTTTAGGCTGTTAATGCGAATGCTACAATTATGACTATATTCTGTTAGGTTATATTAAAACCAACCATTTCGTTATTTGTAATGGAAATACCGAAATATCGGTACACGTACATCGAAACCTAAAACACAGAGAACAGACATCCAACAAGAGAGCGCGGTTCTTGCACCAAACCACCCCATCGCCAATCCATTTATTCAGCTTTGAAAAAATTAAGTGTTGTGTACAAGACACGACCACGATGACATTAAGGTGAAGATATATGGAAGCCACGTTGCTAGGCACCGACTCGCTTCTTTAAATTAGGAAAAACTGAAATCTGAAGTGAAAATTCAAACGCACAAATGAGAGTTTCCGAACATTTTCCTTTGGTCATCTGTACATTGGCAGAAAATTTGAAGTTTTGTTAGTAAACGATTAAAGTTTCGCGAGTGTTTTTGCAGGGGTGTGTGAAAAAAGTGCATTTGAAAAATTGCAATGAAAACGAGAAGAAGAGTTTTTCGAAAAGAAACTCCAAGTGAAGAGGGGTGATATTTTCGCACAAAGTAGGAGCTACAGATGGCATTCCGTCAAAAACTCGGATTAATTGTATAGGAGAATATTCTAGCTTCCTTAAGTAGCAGTTTCGTGGCACACCAGCAAGGTTAATGTGTTGAAAAACGTATTTTTATATTTGCTCATGTCAGATACATGGTTAGGCAGGGGAGGGGTGTGTGTGTGGCGTAGCAGCTATGTTGTGGCTCGCATGTATAATGTCCTTAAAAATGCAGCCAGTTTTATAAGCAAACAATGTTATCCGTGGCCAAATTAAATCCCGTTAATACCATCGACTGTTTCAGAACTACACACAAGACGCTGTTCTTCACTAGAGATAATTGTTGAATTTTTTAATTAAGATCAATAACCTGTAGTGTGACAAATTCAAGTTTTAAAAAGGTTTTATTCAAATCCATGAAATGGGAACATAAATTAATGATGCTCACAAACAAAACCTTATCTTTAAATACCTGCTATCAAATCAAATATTTGCAAGCACGATAGAAAAATAACTGGTCATAAATCAAATTATTCGTAAACGAAGAAAGTATAACATATGTATCCTTATAAATTCGGTGGTTTAATTAACATTAAGTCTGAAATGTTCTACATTTGGGGTCCTAAAAAGAACGATTTTAAGGGAACCATTCAAATTAACTGTTTTGTATGCGGGGTCTTGAAAAGGACCATTGGTGGAATCCTGAAAAGGACTATTTGTGGAATACACAAACACGCGTGCTATGGAATGAAAAATACTAAACTAACTAAGGGCTTTTGGTTTAACAAAAATAACATGCAGAATGGAACAATTAGTCAGCTGCAAAAAAGGTTTGCCAGCTCTTCTAGCCGCACGTTACTTACATCAGATAAATATTTCGAAATGAAAAGAAACAACCTTTCTCTTCAGCATCGAATATGAAATACTGATAGCTTGAAACGTGACATCGGCTTTTATCACTTTCGCACTGATGATGGAAGGACTGCCTTCATGCAGAATAACGGAAAAATATTTGCGGATTCTTTTTGGTACGGCTTTCGCTAGCTAGCAGTGTTGCCACATCCTCCAATTTTCTGAAAAATTGAAGAATTTTGGATTATGTTTCCGAAAGACTATTTTTAATAAATCACAGGTTTTCGCTAATTTCAACCTGGAAATGTACTCTAAGTAGCTGCACATTTTTGTATTGGAAGGATAACTTTAAACAAATAACAGATTGTTGCAAATTTCAGATTGTCTATATACGCGCAAGCAATTAATAACGAATATAAACAGCGCAATTGAATTATCGCTGTCAATGATTGGAAATATTCCAATTTGTTCTTTATTGTTTGTTATTGTTATAGCTCTTAAAAGGACTTTTAATTTAACAATAATAACATGCAGAATGGAACAATTAGTCAGCTTCCACTCTTCCAGCCGCGCGCTATTTACATTGGATCACCCCCAGCGGTAACAGTGATCAAATGCAGCACTGATCGCTGCGCATTGTCAACATGCATGATTGCTACTGCTGTTCTTTACGGCCCGACGTTCGACGGGAGAATGAAGTCGCTCGAGGAATGATATTCTTTAAATTGTCGAGGATGACGTCATTCATAGAAGCGTACTGTGCTGGGTGCTCAAATCTGTCGTACGAGACGCTATAGGCACGATGTTACTTGTCTGGCAAAAGAGCAAGAACTGATTCAAACAGGCACGCGGCACATTTATTCATAACTTTTCGTGTTCGTTTGAATCACTAACCTGCTCCCTATTGACGGCTCTGCCGGGGATAGATTGATTGATGTATGGGAGTTTTCACGTTTTCAAGATCTGCTCATTTTTGCTTGTTTTTCAATAGTGTGCTATTGAAATACAAAAACACTAAAGCAATAAAACATAATTTCAGTTAATTCAGAAATGTTTGGTGATAACCAGACGGAAATCCGTTCATAAATAAAAAAGCTATTGGCGTTCAAAATAGTGACGCAAAAACGTGACATCGTTTGATTTTAGATTTTAGAATGACACCCTGCCCCAGATAGTGCAGTAAGACATTTTCAATGTCAAAAAGAGCTTTCACTGACACGTCATTTCATGATTAGAATCATCAGCACCTGGTAATAGTCATGGTATCTATTGCCTACCATCGAAGAATGTGAGCTGACATGAAACGAACCAGCTGCTACGCTTACAACACAGAACACAAACTAACGAATTTTTCTTGTGTTCTCTTTTTATACGCATCGCAGTTCATTCGATGTTGCAGTTACAGCAACGCTTGTTTTTTGAGCGAATTGTACCAACCAATCACAGATCAGATAATTACTACTTTCATAAAATCCATCAATTCCCCTATTTGTAGTAATTGTACATACTACCGAATTGGATACAAAATTGTTGTACATATTTCCAATCAAATATCGTAATAATCTTATTTTTTCATTCAGTACAAAAGCAGATATTCACGTTTAAAAAATCGGGTAAAATGCTGGCAGAAAATTTTGAAACGGGACCCCTATATTGAAACGTTAGAAGTATTTTATTTCAAAAATTCTCCATTCCTATGTGCGAGGTTAAGAATCGAACCCAGATGAGCTGCGTACATGGCAGTCGATGTACCAACTACGCTATGGCCGCCTTGGTCTGATCTTCTAATTGGGTACAAATACATATATTTGCTATCCAATATGCAGTAGTTTATAATTTTCGCTATTTTAGTAAAATCATACACAAAATATTGAATTTTTTTTCAAGAAATTGACCAAAATTTTAGTTTCTGTTAAAAATCCGGGCCCCCTTCAAAATTCCGGGGCCGGGGGGAAACACCCCGTCCCCACCCCCCTCTCAACGGTCCTGGTTATATATACTAGTTTACAACTTTATAAATATTACTCATAATCCAAATGTTGACTCGCTATTTTATCCATAAATTTACACTGTTCACGGTCCAACTATATGACGTGTCTGATTCATGATTTTTTACATCTTGATCGTGGTTTTGAATTAGATCACAACATTTAAACAGTATTGATGTTTTCTCATGGCTTATTCCATAAAACTTGTAATGTTATTCAGGGATCCATTCATGCCTTGTGTATATAATCTGGTATTGTAAAGGTTAATAATTTATTTTATAAGAAAGGTAGAACCCAAACAACATTTCATTTATATTTGAGGGCATCAAAAACGACTAATACTAATAAGCGAATTGAGAATATTTTGAGGTTTCTGAAATCTATTGAGATTTTCGTTTCAGAGCATGTTTAATAAAGAGAAACACTGACACCGAACGGAATAGATTTTCATCCACGGTACTCTTTAAATCATTCCAATGTTGCATATACCCAATGTTGAGAACTATTCATCAAATTAAAATTAACCAACTGTTTTTACCATGCCCATGTCTTCCAAAAATCTCGAAAAAATATCATGATTTGCTGAACATGGTTGGGTTAGAGCAATCATAAATCACCTAAATATTCAACCCAGACGTTTTCGTTGAAAAAAGAACCCAGAAACGACAGAAAACGATCAGAATGATGATGACGAACCCGGCTTCGCATCGCTCCACAGACTGTACATCGCATCGTGCTAACCCGAGCCAACGTCAGCCCCATCCTGACGGGACAATACGGATTGTATCGAAATCAAATGAATGGCTAATGACTGTATTCAAGTGTTTAATTTCCTGACGTTAAATTAGCAGTTTCTAGCTCAATGATCGCGTCTTTTCCCTTAACCGTCTCCGCGAATTTCGTTTCTGGAACAGGGGAACCTACCAGTACAACAATACCCATCCCGATCCTGCAGAGCGGCAAAAGCAAACGCCACGCGGAGAAGATGAAAATGAACTGATAAAAATTGAATTTATTCGCTAAATAATATCGGCGAGACACGCTGCCCTGCTAGTGCTGGCAACTGGTTTCTTTTTTTTGTTAAATACATTAGAGCCAGAAATGGTTTGGCAGCTTCGGTTCGGTTAAATTGGATCGGGGAATAAATAGCGATTCATTTGTAGCGATAACCTTAAATAGGGAGAACAAACAGGCACCGATATCGGGATAACAGACTGTTGCGCTGAAATGATGATGGAAAAATAGTGATCCTTGGCAGAAATTTGACGTTGCACTTCGCTAAGAAGCAAAATCTGATAGTTGCAGTCGTAGAAAGAATATGTTCACTGTTCGAAGACCAAATGTCCATCATCAATATAATAGCCATTTGTATTGTAACTAAAAACAAAACTGCAGTAGCAGATTATCATTTCGAACGTAATGGTCGCAGATATGATCTAATTCCACGATATGTTCGAAGTTCTACTTCACCATTCAGACGTGGACTAAAACGTCAACAGCAAAATCCGTGCCGACTACCGCCATCGCATGTGCATGTCAGAAACAATAGAAAGTCGTTCAGCTTTCCACCAGAAAGTGAGCAACCGCGTTCAAGTCAATGCGAAAATAAATGATATTATGCGATATTAAATTTTATTATGTGTATTATTATTTTTTCTTTCAGCCCAACTTCAAGCCTCGTTTGGCGTCGGCTCCTGTTTTTCTTCTCCTACTTGCGCCTGATGATGTTGATTATGATGGTTGTGAATGGGAACCCGACTGGGGAAGGAAGAGCACAAAAAACGCTTTTTACTAGAAACTGTAGGGTGGAGTACTCCGCTACCCGCTCAGCGCCAAGGAAGCAAAATTTCACATATAAGCGTCTGCCGGGCGGTATTGTGATGAAGTTCTTTAGTCGATGGAGAAACCATTGAATTCCATGGGGCTGCCGGCTCTTGAGAATCAAAAAAAAAATCTCAACCAGGCGAGCGGCACTTGTCGATGCCAGCTGACGAAGATGGCAAGTGAGGTCTGCGCGGGAACAGATTTTGTTTATGAACTCCGACTTTTGTGGGTAGTCCGTAGTTCTACGGGAGGACACAAATCAGAAATGAAAAATTGTCATACATTGTGCCTCTGTGTGACATCGAGGAATGAGTTTCATTGAGGTACAGAGGCTCCACCTGACAGTCGGTGAATATCGTTCAGAGCAGACTAAACCTTCAACTGACAAAGGCGCAGGATATAATCGAATGAGCTTACTGATATTGGCGTAAGCACTGATAATCCGTACCAATTTTTCATCTCCCTGCTATTCTGTGCTTCCGGTCGGGTATGCATGGAAATTTTACTCAACTTTTGCTCTCGATTGTGTTGGGTTCTTGTTTGGACAATTGAAAAGTTTTCACATGATGTTGAAATATTTATTGGGCTTATATCCTGTTGGGACTTATTCGTGCATCATATCCTTCTCGGTGCGCTTGTCCCGTCACAATATTGAATGGCATAAACTCAGCTATATTTACGAGGATAAAGTCAGTCTAGGAGTGCAAATCTGCACGTAACTTTCAATACACAACAGCCCTTCATTTTGAATGTCATTTTTTAATATTCAAGAAGATTTAAGAAAGGAGCATAAATCTACTTGGAAATTCATGCTGGGTTGTTTTATAGATTGAAAATGTATTGAAATTTCCGGAAAGAAAAACTATTGTGTTATTCTAACGATACACCCAGATTTTTTTACGCGGGGGATACATACCGCGTAAAAACCGCGTTAATTGGAAAATCCGCGTAAAAAAACCGCGTAATTCGAAAATACGCGTAAAAAAATTATCAGCAAAAGACTTAGAATATTTTTGGAAGTTTTTTTTGCGCGGATTTCGCAATTAACACGGTTTTTGCAAATAATATTCTAAGTCCTTTTGAATGCAAAAGATTTAGAAGATTTTCGGATAGATGGAAGATGGGTCTGGAAGACTCCTTACGGCCCACACCCCAACAATATGGGTATTTTCGGAATGGTCTTGAAGAGTAGGCGCCAGAAATTGATTTTTGACGTCATTTTGAAATCAAAGATGGCGACTTCCGATTTAGCGAAAAACGCTATAACTCAATCAATATTGATATTTTCGGAATGGTCTTGAAGTGTAGGTTCCAGAAATTGATTTTTGACGCCATTTTGAAATCAAAGATGGAAACCGGAAGTGATCATCCTTGATTTCAAAATGGCGTCAAAGGTCAATTTCTGGCACCTACTCGTCAAGACCATTCCGAAAATACCCATATTGTTGGGGTGCGGGCCATAAGGAATCTTCCAGACCCATCTCTTCCATCTTTCCGAAAATCTTCTAAGTCTTTTGCATTCAAAAGGACTTAGAATATTTTTTGCAAAAACCGTGTTAATTACGAAATCCGCGCAAAATAAAATCTGCCAAAATTCTTCTAAGTTCTTTGCATTCAAAAGGACTTAAAATATTTTTGCAAAAACCGCGTTAATTGGAAAATCCGCGTAATAAAACCTCGTAAAAAACCGCGCAAAAAACCGCGTAAAAAAACTGGGTGTATATATTTTATCAGATGAAGAAATCTCTTGACATAAGGATCATTGATTTATGTTTACCCAATTTTGAGTAAATTTTCATTAGGCACTAAGTAATGACGAGTGTTTTTTAACAACATATTTTTCGTTCATTCCGGCGCGATTATAAAACTTCCTAAAAAGATCGATCGACGATTATTCTGACCTGCTTTGGTGAGAATTATCTCGATTCACAATGGACCGGAATAAAAAAACACGGTCAAAATTATTTACCGGCTTTCGATGATAGCTTCGTGCTTAGCAGTCTTCAGCAATATTTCATGAAGCTTGATTACACATTTGAATAGGTTAGCACCTTAGCTTTCCTTAATGGGGTACTTCACAGAAATCTTTTGTTTTTCAACAATTACCAGTATTTATATTATGTGGTTCTAGACGCATTTTAAAAGTATGTTTTAATGTTTTGTGTATACGCTGCTTGCATTTATTCTAGATCTTTTCAGATCGTAAAATTTCAGTGAAATTTTGTAAAATGATTTCTTTTTAAATTGTGAAGCTACGTGACGTACAGTGGTCCCAAAACCGAAAAAGACGCCATTCTTTCTCTGTCTATTTTACATTGGACACGATCTCAAAAACCTTGAAAAAAGGAAAAAAAAACATGACACACGTTAAAATAAGGACTTTATGTAAATCCCAGCATCGGCTGGATTTGCCGTTACCATCTGCCGATGGGCTTTGAGGGCAGAATGCAATGCGCTTCTCCATAGCTCTATTCACCACTAAAGTCTAACGGTGTCTGAGCTAGCTAACGGGACGCAAACAGTAATAATAATAATAATATCTGAAGCCTGAATGCGATCTACTGGAGCTACAATTAGAAAACGAAAGAAGAGGCAGTGACGGTTTGCTTATAGGAGACATTGGGGTTCGATGGGACCCTTGATTGGTGTTGGGGCTGTGGCGGTGGTCACGATACTGTTGGGAATCTGTGATGAAAGTTTCGTCACAGTTTCTCGATGGCGGAGTGGTTAACGCATTCAACTAGAGACTGGGAGATCGCAATTTCGATTCCTGCATTCTCAATGTGTCCAAAAAAAGCTAAATTGTCCCGGTAATTTTTTTTCTGTCTATTTTATTATTGAACATGTTCCTAAAAACCTTGAAAAAAGGGAAAAAATATGACGTACGTCAAAACAACGAGTATACGAAAAGGACGCTCAAAAGTATATTTTGGCTTTTAGTGATATTTTCTTACTTAGGTGTCTTCAGCAAAGTTTCATGAAACTTGTTAGAACAGCCAAATCGGTTAGCATCTTTTTTGCTTTGTAAGTATTCCAATTTTTAGATTACTTCATTTATTCAATAATGACAATAATGGCCTCATAAAAGAATTATTTTGGAGTAACTTTGCTGAAGATACTATTTACCTTTTGCCTTTGTCATATAGAAAGGTTATGGACTTGGTGTTTTTAATAGGTAAGGATTAAAAAGCTTTAAAAGCCTGACTTGTAGTATATTGGTGTATTGGCACTGTGTGGGACTCACGACTCACTTTCGTGCCTAGCCAGTAAAAACACTCCTTACTCTTTCGCCCCACGGAGCTACATCAATGTATTACTTCGTGGAGGGGGTCTCATCATGCTTTCATCACACCTCTTTCTTCTGCCCTATCTCGGAGTCTCCCTTGGTCCATGAAATAGCTCGACCTTTGAGGTTTGATTTAGCTCTCGACTATTCTCTTGCTTCTTCTCTCCATCTTTTACGTCGCCATTTAGCTCTCGTCCCAGTGAGCCGTCTAGACGCTAATTCCATAAGTCATTTAGCTCCTGTTTCCGTGCGTCACTTAGCTCCCAGCCTTATCGCGATCTACTTGGTTAGTCCCCGGCGCTGAACTCACCCTACTTCGACTGAGAGTTCCCCGACGGGGAAATTTCTCCCGATACCGATTCCCGCTTCCTTGATCCATTTGGTTTCCAACTTTATCTATTCAGATATTATCCGACGGTGAACTACCCTACTCCGACTGAGAGTTTCCTGCTAGCGGAATTTCTCTCGGTATCGATGTTTGTTTCGTGAGCCATTTAGCTCCCATTTTTGTCAAAAATAGTGGAATAGTCCACGGTGGTAAATCTATCCTACTGTGAGTTCCCCGGCGGTAGATTTCTCCCGATACCGATGTTCGTTTCCGTGAACCATTTAGCTCCCCGCTTCGTCCCGATCTACTCAATCTAGTCCATGGTGGTGGACCTAGCCTACTCAACAAGTCAACCAGTAGGTGCTGAGGTCAGTCCAGCTATTCCAGGTGGATGGTAGCTTCCGGTTCACTGGCGCCCCAACAATCCTCTGCTAGCTATTCGACGCGGTTTAATCCCCGACGGTGAATCTAGACCACCCACGATCTACCCGGTAGGGTGTCGAAGTTTGTCTGGCGATTTCGTGTAAGCCTGACGTCCGGTTCACTGGCACCCCAATGATCCGAACCCGGTGCTACATTACGTACTACTCAACGCGGTGGACCTAGTGTACACCGACGAAGAGTTCCCCGGCGGCGGAATTTCTCCCGAAACCCGATTTTTGGTTTCACGGCGGCTTTCTAGTCGCCAGCATTAGTTTGTTGGTCTCTTCGCCACTTTCTCTGCAGCTCGGAGGGTATACTTGTTACCACTCTGTTGACAGCATCCCAGATATGCTCATCGAAGCACATATTTTCCTCAGCCAGAGTGATGCAGGTGGGGTTCATCCCGGCAATTACGCATACCGCCTCCGACGATATCGGTCTATACGCGCTCGAACAGCCATTAAGCGAAATGTTTTTTTTTGTCAACTTCGTCCGGTTCCGTTTTGAGTTGAGCGCAGCAGCCCAGGCCGGTACGCCATACTTCAATATTGAGGGTGAGACACCCACCAGAAGATACCTCGTGCTGCATCTTGCTCCCATGATCCTTACCAATACGTTAGTTGTCCTCCCAGCCTTCTCACATATATAGTCGACAGGGCTGTTGTAATTTAACCGACCGTCGCGACGACCATCAAACTCAGGTGCTTCAGCGCACGCAACGATGGGATGAATTGTCCCCCGACATTGATCACGACGTGCTGGATTTTTTTACGGTTGCTGACCAACACTACGTTGGTCTTGTGGTGAGCCAACTGCAACTTGACGTTAGCCATCCAGGTTTCCACGATGCCTATTGTCTCTGCCGTCAACATCTCTACCTGCTCAAGGGTCTCGCCTGTTATCGTCAGGACAACATCAACTGCAAAGGCGACGATCTCCACTCCCCTGGGCAGTTCCAGTGTTAACACTTCGTTGTACATTATATTCCAGAGCGTTGGGCCGAGTATGGAGCCCTGAGGAACTCCCGCCGGAACCCTAGTCGACCTCTGCCCCATATTCGTTTCGTAGACTAGTAGTCGGTTCATATCTTTTCAGAACCTTGCACAGATAATCCGGAATATGCATTCTGTGCAGTGCTACGGCAATCGTCCCCCATGTGGCACTGTTAAACGCATTCTTCACATCTATCGTTAGCACGACGCAGTAGCGTATGCCACTTCTCTTTTGCTTCGATTCTTTTTAAGCGCTCGCGTCGACTGTACGGATGGCGTTTGTCGTCTAGATCGCTTTCTGGAACCCGAACTGTCGTTACGATGGTGCGTACCCTGATGGCCCTTTCCAGAAGTTTACGATGCTGGATCTCGTGGGTGGTTTCACTCATTTTGGCGGCAACACAAGCTTGGAGATCTTCCATCCATCCGGGTAGTAGCTATCATCCAGGCATATCTGTATGACTATCCTGAACGTGTCCGAAAACGCCAGGTTCGCGATCTTCAGTGCAACGTTGATGATACCATCCTGTTCGGGAGCTTTCTTCGTTTTCAACCCTTTCGCCACTATAAGGAGCTCATCGTTGGAGACTCGATTGTCGCCAACATTTTCGTCGTCTGCATCAACATACGGTGTAGGCGGCCATGCGGTTGGGTCGTGCTTGCGGACAAGACCCTCCGCGATAATTTTCAGTTTGTCAACGTACATTTCAGTTGGCGTCTTTGGATCCTTGATATTGGCCACGGTAAGCGTTGCCCAGGGGTTAGCGTCTACTTCTCTGTGCAGCTTCTAAGAGGTAGACTTGCTTAGAACTATCTCGCGTTTAAAGTGGCCCTGGCCACCCAAAATTTTACCTTACACTTTTATCTGCCTCAGAGCTGAAGGTGTTTTCTGGCTTTCAGGCAGGCGGCACGCAGGATTCTGAGTCTTTCGTTCCCCCAATACACTGGACGCCGACATTGTTACGTCAAACGCCCTCGCTAATGCTCATCGGCATTTCAAATTGGAGGAGGTTGTCACCACGAAGTGCTTTCGCTCGCCAGTCCTCACTCTCCACGTTGCAATGCAATTCTGCCGACCAATGGTGTAGTGGATCGCCTGGCGGTCGCTATGTGTGTACTGCTCACTAACTCGCCAATTCAGGTTATCCATCAGCGGCGCGCTGCAAAATGTTAAGTCAATGATGCATCCCCGGCCGACTTTACGGAATGTGCTAGCAGAACCTTCGTTGAAAGTCTTACATCCAGCTTCGCCAAAGCTTCCAACAAGGTGTAACCTCTTGCATTGGTAGCCTGCTACCGCACTACACGGCCTGAGAGTTAAAATCTCCTCCCATAACAACCGTAGTATGTCCGACTAACGAGTCTGTTAATGCGTCCAGCATCGGATTATACTGCTCTAGTATCCATCGTGGGGGAGCATAGCAATCTCTAGCAACGTGCCCTTTCCTCAGCAATTCTGTCCTGTCCGGGCCATTGCAGCTCCTCGCCTGATGTCCGGGGTTCAAGCACCTAAAGCATCGCTCCATCTGCTTGGTAGCTCGCAGAGCTAGCACACCGACCATCCGACTTTTATCTTGCCGGTCTCCGCCAGCTTGTTGACAACGGCTACCGGTATTCGAATCGCCACCGTTTGAGTGCCTTCATATAATTTCCAAAGCCGGATAGTCATCGTTATATCTAGTTTGCATTGCTCGATCAGTGTACCGTTGAGTTCTTCTACGGTCGTTATCTCGTCTAAACCCTTACACTCGACTACGGCTTCCTGCGACAGGGCTCTCACGTTCGCTTCGCTGCCCAAGGATTTATCATCGAGTTCGTGTTAAGTCAAGACGAAAGGAAGCTCGAAGATCATCTCGCCTTTCTGGGTGCGCCTCTCTCCCAATTCTTTCAGCTCTGAGTCTTCTCTCATTTTCTTGAGAGGAGCTGCGTAGGACGTCTTATCGTTTGCTTCGATGATCAGTGCATCACCCTTGTACCTCTTTCGAGGATGATTGCATTTCTCTTTCTTCTCTTGATCCTTCTGTTCTTTCTTTTGTTTCCGTTCCCCCCGCTTCGCCTAATAGCTTCGAGCGATGCACCAGCTACGGTCTTTCGCAACGCTCCTATAGTCGCTGGTGGTCTCTAGCTCGCTCTTCTGCTTTTTCGAGTCCGCTTGCGCCCCCGGCATGTCCCTTACTCTTTTTTTCCGAGCGAGTATTGTGGTGACTTTTAGATGTCACCCCAGTTTCTGCGTCCCGCGTTCTGTGGCTTCCATCGGAGCTTTTTCGGCTGCTTCAGCTCTCATTGAGAGCGCCTTCTGCTCGCGTTCAGCAGCTGTTACGGCAGATTTAATTTTCGTCATTTGCTGCTTTGCCTTGGTGTGCCCATTGTGCTTGTCCTTCGCGAACTCATAGAGCTCGACGATCTTTTTCCTCCACTCCGTCTAGTACGACTTTTGAAGATATGAGACATTCTGGGTGGTGTCGCTGCCTGATCTCGGGGTGAGCACTTTCAGTAACTCTCTCTTTCGGTGGTTTTCTCGTGGTTCACTCTATATCAAGCCGCTACTGGTACTTGCTATGGCTACTGGTGGCGTAACCGGTGATCTCTTACGACTCCTTGCAAACGCAATCGCGTCCTTCTTTGCTCCGCGTGCTTCTAAACTCACATTTGTCTTTTTAGATGTCCCCATGCTGGTGGGTCCCAACTCCAGGCCACTATCTCAACTCGTATGTAGTCGCCTATTGTGATCCATTGAAAGTAATTGAATACGACCTTCATGGAGATCGAGTTCAGAGCAGGATCGGCGTAAATCAGGAATGTTACAGATGAACCTACTATCACCGAGTCCGGTGACGAGTTTCGAACGTACCTGGAGGCCTGCCAAGGTTTTACCGGGACGGAGGCAGTCGCACCGTAGGTCCACTCGTCGTTTCAAGACGGTGTCACCCTTCATTACTCAGGGAGCAGAACAGTAGGACTGTCAGCCCAAAGTCGCTGTTCAATTTCTGGTCTATGTTTCGCCCATTGACGTTTGTCATGATCGGTATGCCGTAATCAGGATGTTACTGGTATCGATCCTGATGTACCGGTTGGACAGAATGGTGCTTCTATTCTTAAGATCGTGCTACCCCAAATTATGTGATGTGCATTGGCATCACATTTTTTTTTAATTTATTTCGTTTATTTGATAGGCACAAATGCGTTTTTACATTTTGGATATTTTAAAACTAGGAGGTTACAATGTTGAAATATTTTTTTTATGAAAGAGAAAAATTTTACAGCTATCTTAAGACTAGAAATAAGATTCTATATACAAGAGAGGGGGCAAAAAAAAATTTTTATGAAAAATTTTGAAAAAAAAAGAATTCAATAGTAATAGTTTTTAGAAAATATTTACAGTTATCTTAAAACTAACAATATAGTTTGGTACACAAAAGGGGAAACAAATATTTATGAAAAAATTTCACCGGTGTTTTAAAACTAGGGATACAATTCTATTTACAAGATGGGGGACAATAGTTTTAACAAAGAGGTAAAATTACAACTATCTTAAAACTAGGAATACGGAATACAAATTTGATTTTTTATCGGAGACTTATGCTTGGTCAAGATATTCAGAGGGGGTATTATTTACAAAATCGGTGTAGAAGCAGTTGTATCAAGGACAGGGGAGAGAATGCGTAGATGGTGACCGGGAGAGAAGAGCAAAACTTGCAACTCTCGGACAAACGGGAGATCAGCGAAACCAATTAGCGCCTCAGTCTAGTAGGTCGGATTGGCGGATGGTATTCTTCGGACCCGCAGGGCATCCTTCAAAAGTCATCGGACCTCGAGTCGCTCTCGGTTCAGATTCCGTAGTGATAAGGGCGACGGCGGTTACATAGTGGCAGTCTGGAGCTGATCGGTTCCACACGGCAGGAGGAAACTTCTAAAAACGAGAAATAAAAAGAGAGGGGCTAAATTGGGATCTTTATCGTTTTTATGAAAGTATAAATAAGGGACATATAGGGGAAATCACGATTTGCCAGCATATCTCGGGCTGGGACATGGGGTGGTCTACCTCGGGCCCGAAGGGAATCCTTTAACTGAGACCTGGCGTCCAAATACCTGGCGCACACCCAGACAACGTGCTCGATGTCGTGATAGCCCTCGTCACAAGCGCACAGACTACTCTCCGCAAGCCCAATACGCTGCAAATGCGCATCTAAGGTGTAGTGGTTGGATATAAGTCGGGACATTACACGAATAAAATCCCGACCCACATCCATCCCCCTGAACCATGGCTTCGTTGATACCTTTGGGATAATCGAATGTAGCCATCGTCCAAGTTCCCCATTGCTCCACGAGGTTTGCCAACTATTGAGCGTCCTCTGACGACAAATACTAAAAAATTCGTTGAAGCAGATTGGTCTTTCGTATATGTCACCATTTAATGCGCCCACCTTTGCTAATGAGTCGGCCTTTTCATTTCCCGGGATAGAACAATGAGAGGGGACCCAAACAAAGGTAATCTGGTAAAATTTTTCAGATAACGTACACAAGGACTCCTGTATCTTCCCCAGAAAATACGGGAATTGCTTTTTAGGCTTCACCGCACGAAGAGCCTCGATAGAGCTGAGGCTGTCCGAAACGATGAAGTAGTGATCTGTGGGCAGAGTGTCGATGATCCCAAGGGTGTACTGAATTGCAGCTAACTCTGCGACGTAAACTGAAGCGGGATCATTGAGCTTGAATGAAGCGGTGATAGTATTGTTGAAGATACCGAAGCCAGTGGACCCATCGAGATTTGATCCGTCAGTGTAGAACATTTTGTCACAGTCGACTTCTCGGAATTTATTATAAAATATATTGGGGATCACTTGCGGGCGTATATGGTCCGGGGTTCCATGAATCTCTTCCTTCATGGATGTGTCGAAGAATACAGTAGAATCAGAAGTATTTAGGAAACGAACACGGTTGGGAGTATATGAAGAAGGATTAATGCTCTGTGCCATGTAGTCGAAGTACAATGCCATAAATCGGGTTTGAGAATTAAGCTCGACGAGCCTCTCGAAGTTTTCTATCACCAACGGGTTCAGAATGTCGCATCGGATGAGCAATCGATATGAGAGTTCCCAAAATTGATTTTTTAGCGGAAGAACGCCCGCCAGCACTTCGAGACTCATCGTATGGGTCGAGTGCATGCAACCCAAGGCAATGCGCAAGCAACGATACTGGATTCTCTCCAGTTTGATGAAGTGTATGTTCGCAGCGGAGCGGAAACAGAAACACCCGTACTCCATCACCGACAATATCGTTTTTTGGTATAACCTGATCAGGTCTCCTGGGTGGGCACCCCACCATGTTCCAGTTATTGTTCGGAGAAAATTGATCCTTTATTGGCATTTATGTTTTAGATACCTAATGTGACATCCCCAGGTACCTTTAGAGTCGAACCAGACCCCGAGATATTTAAATGTGAAAACCTGATTGATCGTTGCACCCATTAATAGAAGCTGGAGTTGCGCCGGCTCACGCTTCCTAGAAAAAACAACCAATTCAGTTTTCTCCGTGGAGAACTCAATACCCAGCTGAAGAGCCTAAGCAGACAAATTGTCCAAGGTATCTTGTAATGGTCCTTGCAAGTCGGCAGCTTTGGGCCCTGTAACAGAGACCACGCCGTCGTCTGCAAGTTGCCTTAGCGTGCATGAATTGGTAAGACAATCGTCAATGTCATTCACGTAAAAATTGTAGAGTAGGGGACTTAGATTGGCATCACATTGAACGATAAAGGACTTGTTTACCCTAGTCACAATTGAAGTTTTATAGTAGTTTTATAGCCTCTCATAAAAGTTAGATTGCACTTGTAGCATACTATAAAACTTCAATTATTACTTGGGTATGCTTCTGCAGTACTTTGTGATGGCATCGCATGTATTCGCATCGCCAGCGCCTGCTTGCCCCTAACCGTCTACCTCTACTGTTATTGCATCGATGTCTCATTGAATGAATCCTGTAATTGGAAAGAGCTTTCTGCTCCGTTTATCAAAACTGCAGCTCATGGAGCTTGCTGGTCATTACAACAGACTAACTTGTACGCTGAGGAATTTAAGCCAAAGATTTTTTGTTTATATGAGCACGACACCCTAGAAGAGCAATGTCTAGGCGCTCTTTGGTGAACCTCCGGATAAGAACGCTTGTGCACCTATTGCGTGATGAAGGTTCACTTGAATGCAGTGAATGCTGCTCATTTTTTGGTGTTTTTATGCCGTTGGTATCACTCCAAGTCACTCGAATATTCAGTCTTCCTAAAATACCCACGAAACCCAGGCGCCAAGCCCTCTTCATGGAAGTCCAAGTTTGTAAATTTGGGATTATGATGTGAAACGATATCTTAATGGGGGAAGACGATGTACTTATGGTCAAAAAACGACGGTTCGAGTTCGTTTGCCAACTAATGTGGTATACCGTCAGAGTAGAGAGTTGCATCTAACACCTCTTCTATGTCAGCTTGAAGTAAAGGTCCATTGTGTCAGAGATTCGCTTAGCACAGCAAGGGTGAGACCCATGACACTCCACGACTGGCATATTTTAGTCCTGTCAGCAAATCAGTCCTCGGCACGGAGGAACACCTTGACTTGAGGATTCCTGTTTGCAGTCGCCTCTTACAACATATGTCTATATGCCAGCTCACCAGTTGAGATCGACGCAGTGCTCACCGATTCGAGTTTGTTTTGCGTGGAGCTGCTGAAGCACGATGTCGGCTGTTTCAAAGACTCCTTGCTCCAGTGGGTGAAGATTTCGAAAGGCGGGGATAAAATTGTTTGTCCCTGCAAATTCGTATCGGGTGACCTTTGGTGGGACTGCTCTACTCTCTTTCGACATGAATCGTCTACTTATTCGGCAGTTTGTACCGCGCATCATGCATTGCGCCAGTGCTCTAAATACAAGTAAATGGGTTATTGTAGCGATATGGCGACAATTGCGTAGAGATTCATGAGGATGATTCTTACATTGGGTTACTGAAAACTGTGCCTTTTGTAGGGAGATCACCATGCCTAGCTCCCTACGCCACTCACCACGACAAATCATTATGTTCTTTTGCTCAGAAACAATGAGCATCTGACGATCTCCATATGGGGACGTCTGCTAATGCTTCTAAATACTGTAGGCCAATGAGATTCCTTGTAAAGATTTAAATTTTCCTCTTTTGAGATATAACAGCTTGAAGAAGCTCTGACACAAAGATGTTGTTTTTGGAATTAGAAATTACAGATCAAACATAGAGTTTCCAGCGCTTTTAGGATCACTAAAAATCTCATGTGACATTTCGACCACAGATTTAACTTATGTTGATTTCGGTTTTAGATCAGAGTCGCTCTAGATTCGCTCGAAAATGTATTTTTAGATGGATTTTGTATACATTAGAATACACTTAGAGCGACAATTTAGCCTCGAAAATGAACACATCCTACGAAAAAAATGCTGGCTCTAATATGTCATCTAAGGCTACAAATAGGTTTTGTCCCACCTTTTTTGGATTGGTCCCACTGTGCGACCTTTAGAAAAATATCAATGTTCGAACGATTTCTTTTCATTTCTTTTTTAAGAAAGGGAAAATGCACTCTAAAACAACTTGGGTCAGGGCCGGCAGATACCGGTGGGTAGTATGGGTAGTACTATCCACTCGAAAATAATCGAGAGGGGAAATACCCACTCGAAAGTTTGGAACAAACTAAAACGTGAAATGAACCGCATATTTGTCTTACGCCCAAAATGCAGGCACCTGAAATTCTCAATGCACAATAATTTCATTTTTTTTTTGAGATACAAATTTCTTTTAGCTTTCAAGTTAAATTTCTTGTAAATATGATATAATAATAAGGATTTGTTTAAAATTTAAAACTTATATTTTTATTAATACTATTTTGACACATCTACCTCTTAAAACAAGAAATTTAGATCGATATGCAGAAAAAATATTAGTGCATTTTTATTGAGACTAAAGGATGTAGCTAGAAATATTTTCAAAGACTAGATTGTATTTTGTAGGGCGAACTATTATTTGATTAACAATTATAACAAGGAGAAACACTATTAGGCTTATTATGAGGAAGGCAAAAGATATACACAAGTGGAGTTGATCTTAATATCAGAGTAGCAGAGACCGTATCAGGGAGTGAAGAGAGTGCGGACAATAATGACAGGGAAAAGAAGATTTTTTTTTTGTTGGGGGAATCTTTGCCCCTGCGACCACTATTCAGCTTGTCTTTTGTGGCTGAGAGCGAGGATAGCTTGCACATCTCGGATTGAAACGAGGTCAAAAGGATTCGTTTAACGGAGATCTGGTGCTAGGGCACTAGGTGCACGACCAGACAACATGTTTAATATTGCGATAATCGTCACCATAAGCGTAGAGACCGCTCTCCACGACCCCACCTCCACGGCCTACACCGGAGATGCTCATCCAATGTATAATGACTAGATATGACCCGAGATATCATCCGAAGTCACGAGCCTTACCCATCCCATTGAACTAAGGCTTGTTTGTGCCTTTGAGATTCCTAAACTTCCATTGTTCCTCGAAATTTGCCAATTTTCGAGCTTCCTCCGACAAGAAATATAGAAAAATTCGTTGAAGCTACTCGATCTTTCATGAATATCACCTTCTAATGTCTAACTGTATGTCTTTCCTCATTACCATTCTAATCTAAGCGCCCACCTTCTCATTATCCGGAATAGAGCAATGCAAAATAATTCAAACTAAGGTAATCTGATGTGAGTTTTGAGATAAAGGATGAAGGAACTCCCATGATAATCATAATCCCATCATAATAATAAGCATAGAAGCGATGCATAGCTGTCATCATCTAACGAACGCTACAGTGATATGCGCACTACAATGCTTAGCGCGAGGATCTTTGCTGTCAGATAAATTTGTGTGTTCAAAGAGCAATCATTACGTTTAAATAAAGTATTATTTCATCGCGAAACATCAATTGTTTGCGTGTAGATTAATATGGAATGCTGTTGTCGACGTAATGGGATTATTGGTTCTGTGTATTCCGATTAACGGTACATTCTATTCAGCACATCGTATGACATAGCCACCAGATGAAACACTATTTCTCTCATTAATCCGTCGACAAATCGGTGCCAATAACCGCGTTTTCAGCATTCAGTTGAGATTCTAACGTTGCGTATATTCGGAAAAAAAATCAGGCGATCCTATATTCAAAAAGTTCTTATAGGACCTTTACACGTACAATTCTGAGTGCTCTCTACCCACCACGAAGTGGCAGACCGTCCACTGCTATTTGTTCCGGATCTCGTTTCGTCTGATCTTTAATCGCAGTGTCGATATTCAAGCCAGTATGTATGCTTCCACCGGAGTAATTTGTTGTTTTGTTTCGTTCACCAACGCGCTCGGCCACGTTGGTGGAGTAGTCATGATCATATTCAAATTGTCGCGAATATCATGCAGTAAGATAGATCGGTTATCAACGTGAAGACAACCCTATGGCATATCGTGGGAGTTGAAGTCTTCTTGAACCAGCTGAAGTGCGATGCGTAGAAGAACAATGTCTGCTTTTGATTCGGACTTGACAACCGACAACTTCAATAAGTGGCACCGAGGATTAACTCGGCCCTGGCGAATAATGTTAAAATTGTAGAAAATCTACGTCGGAAGTTAACCAAATACATCGTGTTAAACCTAGGAAAATCATGGGAATGAAATATAGAGACACTTGGGGTTTTTGGTGTCTCATAAATAAATTCATGTTAGTGTCTAAGATTTCCGAAACGAGGAGCCACTTACTTCGGTTTTGTAATAGCACCCATCAAAGGACACTCTCAGGTCTTTACGAGGAAGCTTAGGAGAGGAAATGATTTTTTTTTTTTCAAAATTTATAGGCTTTAACCATGAAGTGTTACAATTTCCCAAAATCATCGCGAGAAAACAAATTTGCAATTTTCAACGCTTTTATATGCGCGGGAGTAGGGATAAGGTTTTAGAACCCTATTTACTCGCTGCGATGCACTCGTAGTGGGAAGCAAAATAAAAACCCCAACAGGTGGCTTTTGGGGAGTGAGAAAATGAGATGACAACAAATTAGACGAGTGGACCGGATGCTGGATAAAGGAACAGGACTGAAAGAGGATGATCGAGAGCCTAGTGGGAGCCAAGCAAATTTCACCAGCTCTCTTGTACATAGACCGTGGAAGTGAACGCATCGTTTTACCTTTAATAAGGATGGCTAGGTAGGCTGAATGTCCCGGTCACTTCACTGGAAACGTGGAGTTTAGCCAAGATCGGACAAAGAGACTCGCCGCAATCGTGCCATTTGTCGGAACGGCTAATAAGTAAAGGAGATCGTCGCAGATCCCGGTGTTAATTCGGCCACGACTTCCATCTGCTAATCGCCAAGGAAGAGGCGGTCTGCGGACCGCGCTAGATTGTGTCCAGCGAGTCGTCAACTTACCAAGTGATTTTACCTCTGGAGAAACCCAAACGCCTCGTGGTCGTGATTTTCAAGACCGTGAGGGAACCATCCACTTCCCAACGTAGGTTCGTTCATTACCCCGCCGCGTGCTACAGTGCAGGTAGACCGCCGTCATCCGCCAACCGTCTGTGACCGTTCCGCTACGAATCCTGCTCCGTTCCCATTGACCTGTCTCACCACCGTCACAGCCACCGCCGTGCTCATCCAGCAACCATAAAACCGCCGTCATCGTGTGTTTGAGAGTGAATAATAACGTTATTAACAAAGTCCGAACGCCTCCCCACCACCTCTTTAACGACCCTGGGACTCGAGGACCCAAAAGAGGCCTTTCGCGCCCTCCCCGCCGGCTGCCGTTGGTCTGACCAGTAGCTTGGGGTTTGGACTGATACCCCTTCCGGGTCTCGGAAAGCAATCCTCGAGGGCTAAGAGAGCCGTACCAGACAACCGGTAATAAGGCATATTAGAACATGTTCCCTCAATGGGATTGTCAGTCTCTCGCTCTTTAGTGGGCAAGGGAGCGTAGAAATTAGTCGTGGTTTCTACGTTTTTACATTAGGTAGCTGTATGGCCCAATTGTTCACAATGACAGCTTGCTCTGAGGCACAAAAATGGTAGACGGTAGACGAGCCCCGTTCAAATGAACAAAGTTTGGAATAGTAGATCCGGTGAAAGGCTCGACATAAGGCTGATTGAAAAAAAAAGTTCTTATACTCCTCGATTTTTGCTGAACGCAATTGCTTGCGAACCAGAATTTTCACTGACTAAAGCAAAGGGTTCTGGAAGAAGCCAACCCCATATTTCGAAATTAAGGCCTTTGTCGGATGCTACACCATCAATCTCTACTTCCCAGGTGGGTACGTAGACAAGATACTTCTTCGAACACGACCGCGTGTTGTTTAGTTAGTTTATGCGATATATCGAATATGTTAAATGAGTTATCTTCGGTCCTGAAGTAAAACTTCCAGGGGCCTGTTGTATTAGATGAATATAATTTATATCGAAAAGAAGATTTATCGGCATTATTTTGCCATTGGAGAAATATTTAAATCGACCTCCATTGAGCCAGTAAGGGCTGTCTGTTGTCGGAGATACCTTCAGTAGCCGCGCAAAGAAGGTTTTATTGGCTGAAACAGAAAATTAATGCAACGAAATTTAAAAGATTAGAGTAATTGGAACTTAGCTGTGGAACATTTGTAGTATTAGTAATCAACAAACACATTTTTGCTGAGCCATCGGTCACACAGCCCGTAAACAAAGGATATTTCGAAATAACCACCAGGTATTATCCGGAAATTTTACATACACCATGTCTGAACTTTCGTCACTACGAGTAGAAATCACTTCGAATCTTACTACACACTCGGGAAAAAAGTGTTTCGCCGGCCCTGACTTGGGTGCAAGCTTTACTATTTCTTTAATAATAAAGGTACTACTGGAAGCAACGAAAATAATAGTAAGTATTAATATAAATATAATATTATAATAATATTACACATGAAATTTATATTTTTCATCCAAACGAAATAAAAGGATTTTGCGATATTTTTGACTCAAAAACAAATACCATTTTTCAGCCTTATTATAGTTCGTTGAACAAAAACGTCGTGCCGAACCGGATACGTGGCCTCACCAAAGCTTTTTTTCTAGAACAATATCGATACAGCAATCCTCCTCCGTGCGATACATCAGCGATCGGAATGTCACATCTGGACCCACGACCGACGCAGTTGACACAAACCAATTTCCCATACTCGCTCCCAGGAGTGTGACAGAAGTCAAACAATTCGAACCGCGTGTCCGTTGCTGCTGAAAATTATGTCGTCCCGGAACCGAAATTTCACCCCCCGCGCCATCTCACACTGCGAAGCTGACTTTCTAATTGATAAATTGTGTTTTGGGCAATAAAACTTGATTGTTCTTTTTTTCACTCTGTCCCGATCCATTCAACCAACACCATTCTTTGCGACTTCCTCTCGAAAACGGTGGACGGCGGCGGAAGCGACGATGGCAGAACTAAGCTGTAGTGGCTTTCCATGGCTGCCGAAGACACGCGTCTTCTCGGTTCGGTTCAGCTTGGTATCCGGAAGCCAGCAGAAGTACTCTCCAGAGGATATAAATCGGTGAGCAAGTTGCTAGGAAAGGATTACTCAAGGAACGCCGAATGGGGCTGACGTTCTCGTGATGGAAAAGGATTCTGCTGGAATTGGAATTCCGAAGGAGTAAGGAAAAGGATTTGGCTCGGAATCAAATAATATAAATATTGTAGCTCAACGATCGTGAAAGGAGAATGAACCAATCGAAGTGAGTGTGTGTAAGACTGCGGGAAAGGGTTGCAATGTTCTGCCTGTGGAGGAAGGTTTTCGCTTCCGGTTGGTTGTGTACGATTATGATAAATGGATCAAATCGAATCCCCTTGTTGCCGAGTTCCGTCGAAGGTATGCGGTATGTCGACGAGTTGTCTTGGTTAAGCGACCGAGGGGCGGGAGGCATCTTCGCCTGATGCAAGTTCTTATACGTCCAGTCATTTTCTCTCAGTCGCATGTTTAGGCCTGGTTAGGGTAAAGCAATAAAGGATATTTGCTTTTCTGCTTGGGGTGCATGAAATGAAGGGAATTTAATTAACCTTGAAGGTGCACCAGAATAAGTTTGCCGCAAAGGTGTTTCGGATAATACTACAGTTTCTTTGATGTTTGCAGAGGTTTGCTACGAGAACACAGAAGGTTCGTTCACCCTTTTCTTTGCTTCATTTTCAGAGAGATCTAATAAGACCTTCGGCTATAAACCATGTCGTAACAATTCCAGAGAGCTAGCGTTGGTCTCGGTACCATGCGCAATACTACAACCCCCCAGATTGCAGATTGTCATACCAATTTAAATCCCATTACACCCTCAGTTAACGGTCTTGAGCAGCGGAGATATAGAATTCACCCAAAGCAAAAGACAGCAACGTCTTGGAAGAATGTGCCGTTTCCATTCGTTCCAGGCTTCCAGAAGTATCATCAGCAGCAGGAGTGGCAGTAATAATAATCCTGTTAATTTGTAAATTGCATAAACATAAGAAACAGCTGCCCATTCTTCGTAATTTCTCGTGCTTAGCATTCCTGCTCCATCAGCCATAATCATAATCACCCCCGGCCCACCCTGCGATGCGGTGGAGCTGTCACTGAAATTTCTTCACGGTTGAACGTTGTGCCACGGTTTTCCAAACTGCTTTCAGATTTTTCCTGCAATTATAGCCCTCGCGTTCTACCACACTGCCTGACCGTCATCGCCCAGCATAGGATCGAAGCATTGATACCTAGTCGAGTGAAACATATCGGTTTTATTGCGTGATCCCAAGGGGGGTGAAGATAAATTCGAGTCTTTCTTGGGTTACTGTGAATGCCGTCATTTGCAACTTGGTCCAAACGAATGAATATTAATTGGTTCAGTTAAAGATTTAAATGCGTTTCTACCTCCAGTCTCGTCGAAGAAACAGACGTTTGTTCCGCGGGTTTGAATGTTTCAGTGGAAAAGTTACTTTGTGAAAATGAACTTTTTCCACCTCTTTGTTTAGCGCTAGGAAGTGATTTTCTTTTACGCAAAGTGTAATAAATGTTTACTGGTCTGCTATTTAACGTTCGAGATTGAGAAATCGCGAAGAGTACGGAGAGTAGGTGGTTAGTGTTTTTGACTTAAATACGCTTTTTCACAAACTGCACCATGGGCCACAAATCGATTTTTTTGGTCGAAAATCCAGAACTTATAAACCGTTAGCACTAGACCTTCTGCGTCTTTGAAACAAATTCTCTACAATAAGTGCCCTTAATTTTAGGGAAAACGAAATTAGGGTGGTCCTCTCGATTTTTGAAATAAAAAATTTATCTCCCGAATGAAAAAAATATAGGTGAATATGACCTTCCAAAGAAATGTAGAGAAATCAATTTTGAGTAACTTTGCTGAAAACGCTGAAACTCTATCCTCAACGGTTGTTATTTTACAGCGATTTCCCTTGTTCCGTTTAGGGTGGCTCTTAAAAATTCAGTTTTTTTTAATATAACATCTTTGAAGTTGATTTCTCGTGAATGTCGTCTTCGAACAAAAGTTAGCTCTTTTAAATGCGCACATTTCTTCTTCAGAGACCAACTCATTAATTGTTATATAAACAGAGGTATTGACGATTTTATGATCAAAAATTGGGCATTTTCTAAGCTAAATAACTCCGAAGGTGTCAAAAAGCGGCAATCAATGTTATGACCATCTGATAGTACTTTAAAAATACTACAAAATAAGGAGTACATGGTTTGTCTCCTAGCGACTTTTCATGTGAAATGTTTGCTTATAAATTGCCTCCGTTATAGAGAAGGTATTCGGTATTCATCTAAATTCGTACTTAAAATATATATTAATCATAGTTTAATGGTGCTCTCGGAAGATGTTATTCTAAACTTGTTTCGTGGAGTGAATTTGTACATAAAACATGTGGTTTTTGGACTACGGTTTATAAAATGAATGTTTGGAGTATTTGCATGGCATACGTTTTATTTGCATGGCATAAAAAGAAATTATTATCAACATATTACAATTTATTGAAAGCTCGGGTTTATGGTAAAGGAAGCACCCTTTGTTTAGCATTAATGATTTATTTGTCTTTTATTATTTATATTATTTCCTCTGTTTCAGTTCACTGTAATTTGCCCTAATAATTGCCCAAAATACCATTTCTTGCCTTCGGAAATTAACAATAAAAAATTCCACGTGAATGTACGTTGGGGAACAAGCTGTTCAGCTCTCATTTAAAAGTATTTTTATTTATTATCAAACGGATAGATTGGCAGCCTTCTCCTTCGGATTTATTTTCCATGAACGGCAAAAAAACTTTATCAATGATATCAATATAAATTGCTTATTTTCGGAAGTTATTCGAGCTGTCAACTGTGGGTACTTTTTTGCCTTTAACAATGAGTACTTCTAATCCATTTCACAATAGCTCGATGAGGTTATGCCAATGGGTATATTGATGCTAATAATTGATCCTTTATGAATTACTTCAAGCGAGATAACCTACAAATTAAAAACGGCAGTTTAGACTTCTAAGGATGGTGCAAATATGCGATAATTCAACAATTTCGACTGCTCTAGAAGATTCAGGGATTCTGTCAAGTGACAGTTTTTATGTTGATTTTAGGCTTTAAGATAAAGAGTCTATCAGGATTCAGGGAAATAGTGTAAAACTGGTGCTGTATATTTTTTTTAAATTCAGAATTTTTTTCATTCTGGGACGATTTTTCCACAAGAAATAATAGCTAAAAGGTAACCAGGTTGACGTACAAGCTCTTCACCCATTAAGTGGGTTATTCCACTTTTATTCAAAATGGGCAGTTTTTTACGCATTACACTTTATTTTATCAGCGTAGAAATTGTTGAAACGCAGAGAAAAAAATTTACTACTGAAAAAATCAATATCTTAGTTTTTTAAACTAATAAGTTGGTCTCCAAAGAAAAAATAGACACTTATCAGAACAAAATTTCAATTTTTTTGGAAAATTGACTTCAAAGTATTTTATTTGAAAATCCAGTTCTTATATCCCGTTAGTGCTAGATATTCAGTGTCTTCAAAAGAATTTCTTCGCAGGGTGCTCTCCTTGATTTTTGGAATGAAAATAATTTCATCTGAACAATAACAATGGAAGTATAAAGCCCTACTGAAAATTACAAAATACTCATGTTTGAGTAACTTTAATTAAAAGAAAACGCCGTAAAATAAAAGCCTCTGTCGATAGTTTAGGAATTGTCAACAAAGTTACTCAAACATGAGTATTTTGTATTTTTTAGTAGGGCTTTATACTTCTATTGTTATTGTTCAGAAGAATTTTTTTTTTATTTTTTTTATTTTGATTATAGAGGTTTTAACCTTAAGGTCATTCGCCTCTTCGGGTTAGAAAAATCTCTTATGAAAAATTTCTAACCCTATGTATGGGGTCGGGACTCGAGCCCAGGTGCGCTGCGTACAAGGCAATCGATTTACCAACTACGCTACGCCCACCCCCTTTCAGAAGAAATTATTTTCATTCCAAAAATCAAGGAGAGCAACCTGTTTTTTACACCGAAAAGAAGCGCACTTATTGCGAAGAAATTCTTTTGAAGACACTGAATATCTAGCACTTACGGGATATAAGAACTGGATTTAAAAAAAAATCGATTTTTGGCCCATGGAACAGAGGTAGTTTATAAGCAAACATTTCACACGAAGAGTCGCTAGGAGACAAACCATGTACCCCTTATTTTGTAGTGTTTTAAAGTACTATCAGATGGTCATAACATTGATTACCACTTTTTGCCACCTTCGGAGTTATTTAGCTTAGAAAATATCGAATTTTGAACATAAAATCGTCAATAACTCTGTTTATATAAAAGTTAATGAGATAGACTCTGAAGAAGGAATGTGCGCATTTAAAAGAGCTAACTTTTTTACGAATACGACATTCACGAGAAATCAACTTCAAAGATGTTATATTAAAAAAAAATGAATTTTTAAGAGTCACCCTAAGCGGAACAAGGAAAATCGCTGTAAAATTACAACCGTTGATGATAGAGTTTCGACGTTTTCAGCAAAGTTACTCAAAATTGATTTCTCTACATTTCTTTGGAAGGTCATGTCCTTCTATCTTTTTTCATTCAGGAGATAATTTTTTTATTTCAAAAATCGAGAGGGCCACCCTAATTTTGTTTTCCCTAAACAGAAAGGGCACTTATTGTAGAGAATTTGTTCCAAAGACACTGAAAGTCTAGTACTAACAGTTTATAAGTTCTGGATTTTCGACCAAAAAAATCAATTTGTGGCCCATGGTGAACTGGAGTGACATTCCATACCTCGATTCGAACCGTGTTGAAGTCATTTCGACTAAATTGCGGCATACACTGAGAGAACATATTCATAAAGCTGCTACGAATAATTCTCGTACAGAATACTTTCATATATTATATATATGATGAATCACTCGTAGTTCTATGTAAACACTTCTATTTTTATTACGATTTTTTTTCGAAAAAATCGCGAACGACCTTCGTAGACTTAGTCATTCGAATTGTTTGGTAAAATATGTGGAAGTTTTTCTAATATTTACGTGCAATCTTTCATGATATGAATGTTTTTTTTCTGAAGGATCTCCAAAATATTGCTGCACAAAAGGATCACTTCGGGACGTTAATTCAAATATAATGATATTCAACGGAATCTCGTTTGAACGGGAAATTTTCAAATAATTCGTTATGATAAATATACATATGGTTCAAAAATCAAAATTTGAAAATCTTTTCCTTTGCCAACAATTTTTCTTCTTTCCAAATGTATGTTGGAATGTCATTGATGAAAAGCTGAAAATGCAAGTGTGACAACACTGAATGGATGATGAGCGAAAGATGGATAGTCGTTTTCATGTTTTTATGCTAGTAATAGTAGCAGAAAGGAATGGAAAGGCACATGGTACGAAAACGAGCGAGAGAGTGATAGTAGTACGTATTCGCGCGAGTAACTTTTTCTCATCAAACGCTTGATCGTCATACTACCAGCTGCAATAGAGAAGAATTTTTCGTACCATGACCCGTACCAAACAAACCGTCCGCAAATCCACCGGAGGGAAAGCTCCCCTCAAGCAATTAGCTACGAAGGCCGTCCGCAAAATTGCCATAGCCACGGGAAACGTTAAGAAGCCCAATCTCTACCGGCTAAGGAACTGGCACTCTGTGAGAAATTCGTCGCTATCAGAAGTCAACGGAGTTACAAATCCGCAAGCTGCCCTTACAGAGTCTGATCCGTGAGATTGCGCAAGACTTCAAAAACTCCAGAATCGTAATGGTCCTTCAAGTAGCCAGCGAAACCTACCTTACTGGTTTGTACGAGGATACCAATCCGTGCGCTATCGATGCCAAGCGAGTGACATACCGAAAGATATCCAACTGGCTAGCCGGATCCGCGGTGGACGGACCAAAATTGTGACTCTCACTATAAAACACAAACCAACGCACGGGTCCTGTTCAGAACCAACCAATTTTATTCTAGTTTGAATTAATTGAGATTTTCCCATCTTCGTTGCGATACATTGCGAAAAAAAAACCTCATGTTGAATCACCCTGTATTACCAATGTCATCGGATATCATCAACAAACATTTGGTTAGTCGATTTTAGCGTGTATCTGATGAACTACACAACTGTCAAAATAAGGTCGGACAAAATAATGCACCAAGCGACGGCGCTTGTAGTTAAGTGGTAAGCGTGACCGCCACTCACCCCAGTTGGTCTGAGATTAATCCCAGCCGAGGTTGCGAAGATTTTTTTCTGAGGTATAAAAAATCTGTGGAAGTAAAGCCGACTGGCCCATGAGAGTTAATGGGTCCGATATCTAGTCCAGATGGTGAAATCACCTCTCTGGCGTCGGTGTTTGGCCTCGTAGCGGAAATAGGCCGACGGAAAATAACTAAAATAAGAATAAGGATAAGAAGAATGCAGCAAGGCATTTATTGTTGTATTACAGTTTGCTTTTTACATTTCTTACAATAGAAATGTATAGGATTCGCTCAAACTTGGAAAACTTTTTCCTAGGCCCGGAGGGCCGATTCTCATATACCAATCGACTCAGCTCGTCAAATTGAGACAATGTCTGTATGCATGTGTGTGTATGTGTGTATGTATGTATGTATGTACAAAATGTCATGTAATTATCTCAGCAACCGCTGAACCGATCTTAACGAAATTAGTTTCAAATTAAAAGCAAAACGTTGCCATTTGACACTATTATTTCAGTTTTTTGATATGTTGTTTACTTTCTGAGATATGAATGATTTTGTCAAAACAGAAAGGGTTTTAAGCAAATAACTTTTAAACAAAGCAATGTAATCGAACTATGTGAACATAATTAGAAGCTTGTAAAATACCTTTCGAACAAGCTATAAATTGTCGAAATCCGCTCACGAGCGGCGAAGATATTAAACATTTTGTTTTTTTTTAGCCCTCGCTTACCAATTTTCACTAACTAAAAATGAGACCGTTACATATAGAGTATTGCTTTACTGGTATTTTGAGGCAAAAACTGATCCCATTTTGAATATCCGAGTATGAAAACACATCTGCGTGATTCAAGAAATTTGCATTTTGAGAATTCAGCTAATAATTAACTATTTCTCAAAAATTAATACGCAAGTTCACTTCAAAGACAAAACGATGTGTAAATTCACTTTAGAGTGAAAATTTGTCCAGGGTTAATATATTTACCCATTGGATTAAGCATTGCGTTCACTATCAATTGAATAACAGGTTCTGGTCATTTGACGTTTTTTACTGTTGAATTTCTATTGAAAACCAGCCTCACATTAGCACAGTCTCGGCTAATAGAAGTGAACCATTCCAATGAACCACTAACAAATGAATATGAATGAACACTCACTGTCATGAAAATAACTCCGACCAAGATAATAAATACATACAGGTAAAGGCTACGATAAGACGAGGCAACTCAAGACGGATACAGGTAGGAATATTTTTTCTCTGTATGAGTGAGGTTGTCATTTTTTTCGATGAAGCTGATGAATCAGGAGGATATGAAAACGAAAAGAATAAACAAATGACGTAGTGGGCTTTTCTGCTAATATAAGTTTTGTTTTGGTTTAGTAATGATTATTTTTTATTAGTAGTTTTGAGATAAAGTGTCCCTAAGTAATCGAATCGGAAGATCCGAGGTGAAACTCTCCCTTTTCTCTCTTTTCATCGTGCGCCAAAGAATCGGGATGCTCGTCCGGATGTTTATGTTTGCTACTAGGGGCCCGGCGGCTATGCTTAATTTTACAAGTTTAAAACAAATACACTCAAAAATGACAAATGCTTCGAACCTTTCTTTC
Organism: Topomyia yanbarensis; assembly: GCF_030247195.1. Taxonomy (NCBI): domain Eukaryota; kingdom Metazoa; phylum Arthropoda; class Insecta; order Diptera; family Culicidae; genus Topomyia; species Topomyia yanbarensis. The sequence continues at coordinate 378,334,748 of NC_080671.1, forward strand.
TCTTCATCTTGGAGCAGTTGTCTCCGTATTTTTAGTTTTCTTGCTTTTCTTGTACCCTGCTGAATAAATGTTGACAGATGACTGTATGCAGCTAGCGAAATTGACAGTGCAGCCAATTTCTTTGTCATATTTCGATATGTTACTATAATACACATAATAATGACCGTTTTATTAACTCACATTGTAACTGGAACTAATCAATCCAACATTTTTATCACATACTACATGTTTCTAGCAAATTTGGCCAGCATAACAGCCTATTCATCGATGGACGTACTACCAAAATACAGCAATATACATAAATAGTATTACTAATTGTCTTGTCTTGTCTTAGGAGTAAACGGTCGAACTCGTTAAAGGTCCAAGATGATAAGTAACGGAAATTGATGGTTAAAGCACAGATAACAGACGTTAAGGCTAGAACAAAATTTCTTCAAAAACCTGTGTAATCTTTCAAATTGATAAACGTTGAAAATCCGTGTTTCACTATTACCATCTGCGCAACTGTTTGCTACACGTATTTGACAGCTGCACTCTAACTGCATTGTATTGATCACTGCGCCATCTACCAACGTTTGCCAAACGTGTTTCAGACATCTGATTTATTCGGAATTTCAGTAGCGGGTATTTACACACGATTCAAATCGAACCTAAACGTCTGTTATCTGTGATTAAAGTCATTCTTTTAAAATGAATGAGCAGTTGGTTGAGTAGTAAGCGTGGCAGCCACCCATCCCAATTGGATCCCAGCTGAGGTTGTTGAGATTTTTCTGAGGTGAAAAATCTACCTTCGGAAGGGAAGTAAAGCCGTTGGTTCCCAGTCCATGAGTTGACGGGTCCATAGGTCTAGTTACTACCAAATATCCTCCTCCTGTGATACTTGTGGAGTACGCAGTAGTTTATACGGCCTCTAGCAAAAGCAAGTATCGGACTAACGTTTCTTCCGCGATCCATGTTCGGGCCTGGCCGGCGCGGTTTTGATCAATAAACACTTTAGGATTACCAGGAGTTGCACATTGAAAGATGTTTCCCTAATCCCAAGCATAAGTATCTACTGAGTCCCTGTGCAACTTCAGCTAGTCCAGTTCGATAACGTAGTAGCATCCAGGGGTGGTCGCACAAGGTCAAGCTCGATGGTTAAAGTCATTTTAAAATCAGAGATGAGGACAACATGGATACCATTTAAAAGGAGATGAGGCCATATTGAAATCCAAGATGGCGGCCTTTAGTTATCAAGAAACATTGAAAACAACTATCAATATGGGTACCATTTAAAGTAGTAATAAAGTACCGGAATTTATTAATTTAGGCCTTTTTTTAAAACAAAGATGGCGGTTTCCGGTAATCACCAAAGTGAAAACCATAATAAATATATATATATATATATATATATATATATATATATATATATATATATATATATATATATATATATATATATATATATATATATATATATATATATATATATATATATATATATATATATATATATATATATATATATATATATATATATATATATATATATCGCTTTTGCAAGGCTGGTCAGTAGATGACGGAAACTGATGATTGAGGACATTTTGCAATCAGTACAATATGGCGACTTTTGGTTACCTCAAATCAATAAACCCACACACCAAAAAAATCTGAATTTTATCGTTAACGTAATTGCAAACATGACACAATTCAACAACTAGTAATTCACGACATGACGAAACATTACCGTGTTCCGTTTAATTTTACATGCTATATATACTTTACGTGCGCAATGACATAAAATTACACTTCCTACCATTCAGAACAAACGCTATATGTTTTACGAAGTTAAACGTCATGTAAAATTAAAATCAAACGTAGAATTAAGTCATTTTTGATGCTCGTATATGTCATGGTCAGGAGACGTAAATTTACACTATTTTTTCTAGGTGTGCACCTTCGATATGACCTGTTTATAGCATTCATATCGAGCAAAATCTTTTCGAATTCTTTCTGAAAGAGAACATCGACTATTCTCGTGTCTGTAGGCTGTGCTCGTAATGTGTTCCTATATAACCAGTGTGGAAGTGTTTTACCCCTTTACCATGTCATCGGAAATGTGTACAGGAAAATATTGGTAGAGGTGCAAAGAAAATAGCTGAATTACATATTTGATTTTAGCAATGAATTTGACAGCTTCGTACAACTATGATAGCATATTGCAATATGATAGTGCTTTTTCACAATTTCCTAAATTCGCAGATCGAACGTTTCATTTGAGCCAGACGCTACTGATTCCTGAACAGCTTATTGGAATTGGTTGCAATGAAAAACGTAATTTGGTAGTACATCCATCTCTATTACATTTAGTACCAGATAAATGTTGACAAAATTTATGTTAATAAAACGGTCATTATTATGTGTATTATAGCAACATAACTAAATATGACAAAGAAATTGGCTGCACTGCCAACCTCGCTAGCTGCATACACTTATCTCAAGATGGAGAGAAAGGTGGTAACATTTGACACTTTTGAGTGTATTAGTATTGTACTTGCAAAATTAAGCATGGCGGCCGGGGCCCTTGAAGTAAACATCAACATCCGAACGAGCATCCTGATTCTTTGGCGCACGATGAAAAGTGAGCAAAGGCCGAGCTTCACTTCGGATCTATTGATTAGAACACTTATGGACACTTTTTACCTCGAAAAAAACCGATTAAATTAACTATGACCGAACCGAAACAAAACTTATGGCAACAGAATGGCCCGCTACGTCAACTGTTTGTGCTTTTAATGTAGAATACATTTAAGCTTTCAATATAGGGGTCCCGTTTCAAAATATCGGCTGCGGCGCCGCGTCAGATTTTGAACGTTAATAACTTTTATCATACTTAACAGAATGATTTGATTTTTAGGCCAATTTGTTGAAAATACGTTCCTCTATGCTGTATTAAAATTTGAAGTATGTATAACATGCACTAATAACAAAAAAATGTGTTTTGAAAAATCTTTCGAAAACGACTCGGAAAAGTGAAAATTTTCAGCCCATCCCGCACACAGCCGTCACTTTGGTAGACCAACCGAACAATAAAATAATGAAAAGTTTATATATAGGTCCACTACATGTTTGTTCCTATGATTATTCGCATTGGGTTGCTTGACGAGAGCAGTTGGTGGGGGAAAGACGGCATATTCCTTTGGTTAGGCCATTAGAAGCCGGACGGAAAGGAAAGGCTCATGCACGGCACGAGAACGAGCGAGAAAGCGATAGTAGTGCATATTAGCGCGATTATAAAAATATCTGTCGGTCGGTTTTTCTCATCATTCGTATTCGTTCAAGTTCAAGCACTAGCAAGCAGCCAGTCCACCGAAGGAAAGCAGTTGGCGATGACGACGGTCGGAAAAAGTGCCCCAGCTACTGGTGACTCATCACAACCCGATCAGGAACTGTCGCCCTGCAAGAATTTCGCCCCAACTAAAGGGCAACAGAGAAACTAATCTGTGTTCTAATAAGAGTTAAACTGGCTCACCGTGTCCGCGGGTTCTTTACAGGACCAATTAATTGTGTTCTAATAAGTGTTAAACTGAAATTTACATTTTATGGTGTATAACAAATAATTTTCAGAAAGCTATATAAGAAATACGATGTGTGGAAAGAAAGAAAGAGAATTTAAATTATCCTCTCTCGCTCGTTTTCGTGCACTGCATTTCCATTCCTTTCTGCTGCTAATACCATCATAACGAAAACGAATGTGCGTATTCTCCCGCCATGGCCAGTGTTGCCACAATTGCATGTCGCTATTACAATTTGAATTATTTTATTGAACTATTTGGCAGCTTCCGTTGATTAACTACATAAATCGATTTGTTTGTGCAGCTCCTTGCTAGTAGCAAACTAAATATCCTTTATCAGCGCTAACAAATAACACAAAAGAATTTAAATTTGTGAAAATCTTTTCCTTCCTTCTTTTCAAATCTGCAACATTCTTTGAAAATATTGTTGGAATGTTGTTATTGAAAAACTGAACATGCAAGTTTGCTAGCACTGGCCACTAGATTGAATGCGATGGAAAGACAGAATATTCGTTTTGGTTATGCTAGTATTGGTAGCCGAACGGAAAGGAAAGGCACAAGAATGGCACGAAAACGAGCGAGAGAGCGATAGTAGTGCTTTCTCGTGTGTTCATATATGAATATTGGTCGGTCGGTTTTTCGCATCATTCGTATTCGTTCAAGCGCTAGCAAGCAGCCAGTCCACCGAAGGAAAGCAGTTGGCGATGACGACGGTCGGAAAAAGTGCCCCAGCTACTGGTGACTCATCGCAACCCGATCAGGAACTGTCGCCCTGCAAGAATTTCGCCCCAACTAAAGGGCAACAGAGAAACTAATCTGCGTTCTAATAAGAGTTAAACTGGCTCACCGTGTCCGCGGGGAGTGCGTCTGAATTATGCTCCCGCAATAAAACAATAAACGGTTCTTTACAGGACCAATTAATTGTGTTCTAATAAGAGTTAAACTGAAATTTACATTTTATGGTGTATAACAAATAATTTTCAGAAAGCAATATAAGAAATACGATGTGTGGAAAGAAAGAAAGAGAATTTAAATTATCCTCTCTCGCTCGTTTTCGTGCACTGCTTTTCCATTCCTTTCTGCTGCTACTACCATCATAACTAAAACGAATGTGCGTGTTCCCCCACCATCTCATGACCAGTGTTGCCACAATTGCATGTCGCTATTACAATTTGAATTATTTTATTGATCCTCTCTAGTATTGATAAAATATAGAACGTGCAAAGTACACTAGTCGCATGCTTTTATTCGAACTTTTTGGCAGCCTCCGTTGATTAACTGCATAAATCGATTTGTTTGTGCAGCTCCTTGCTAGTAGCAAACTAAATAGCCTTTATCAGCGCTAACAAATAACACGAAAGAATTTAAATTTGTGAAAATCTTTTCCTTCCTTCTTTTCAAATCTGCAACATTCTTTGAAAATATTGTTTGAATGTTGTTATTGAAAAACTGAACATGCAAGTTTGCTAGCACTGGCCACTAGATTGAAGGCGATGGAAAGACAGAATATTCGTTTTGGTTATGCTAGTATTGGTAGCCAAACGGAAAGGAATGGCACGAAAACGAGCGATAGTAGTGCTTTCTCGTGTGTTCATATATGAATATTGGTCGTTCGGTTTTTCTCGTCATTCGTATTCGTTCAAGCACTAGCAAGCAGCCAGTCCATCGAAGGAAAGCAGTTGGCAATAGCGACGGACGGAAAAAGTGCCCCAGCTACTGGTGACTCATCGGAACTGTCGCCCTGCAAGAATTTCGCCCCAACTAAAGGGCAACAGAGTAGGCTATCGTTCCAGCGTCTGGGTCGTGAGATTGTGCAGGACTGCAAAGTCGAGCTACGCTTACAAAGCTCAGTCGTAATGATGCCCCGAGAAGACAACGATGCCTACTTGGTCGGTTTGTTCGAGAATGCAAAATAGTGCTTTCTAGCTCACCGTGTCCGCTGGGAGTGCGTCTGAATTATGCTCCCGCAATAAAACAATAAACGGTTCTTTACAGGACCAATTAATTATGTTCTAATAAGAGTTAAACTGAAATTTACATTTTATGGTGTATAACAAATAATTTTCAGAAAGCTATATAAGAAATACGATGTGTGGAAAGAAAGAAAGAGAATTTAAATTATCCTCTCTCGCTCGTTTTCGTGCACTGCTTTTCCATTCCTTTCTGCTGCTACTACCATCATAACTAAAACGAATGTGCGTGTTCCCCCACCATCTCATGACCAGTGTTGCCACAATTGCATGTCGCTATTACAATTTGAATTATTTTATTGATCCTCTCTAGTATTGATAAAATATAGAACGTGCAAAGTACACTAGTCGCATGCTTTTATTCGAACTTTTTGGCAGCCTCCGTTGATTAACTGCATAAATCGATTTGTTTGTGCAGCTCCTTGCTAGTAGCAAACTAAATAGCCTTTATCAGCGCTAACAAATAACACGAAAGAATTTAAATTTGTGAAAATCTTTTCCTTCCTTCTTTTCAAATCTGCAACATTCTTTGAAAATATTGTTTGAATGTTGTTATTGAAAAACTGAACATGCAAGTTTGCTAGCACTGGCCACTAGATTGAAGGCGATGGAAAGACAGAATATTCGTTTTGGTTATGCTAGTATTGGTAGCCGAACGGAAAGGAAAGGCGCAGGAATGGCACGAAAACGAGCGAGAGAGCGATAGTAGTGCTTTCTCGTGTGTTCATATATGAATATTGGTCGGTCGGTTTTACTCATCATTCGTATTCGTTCAAGCACTAGCAAGCAGCCAGTCCACCGAAGGAAAGCAGTTGGCAATAGCGACGGACGGAAAAAGTGCCCCAGCTACTGGTGACTCATCGGAACTGTCGCCCTGCAAGAATTTCGCCCCAACTAAAGGGCAACTAATCCGTAGGCTATCGTTCCAGCGTCTGGTTCGTGAGATTGTACAGGACTACAAAGTCGAGCTACGCTTACAAAGCTCAATCGTAATGATGCCCCGAGAAGCCAACGATGCCTACTTGGTCGGTTTGTTGGAGGATGCAAAATAGTGCTTTCTGGCTCACCGTGTCCGCGAGGAGTGCGTCTGAATTATGCTCCCGCAATAAAACAGTAAACGGTTCTTTTCAGGACCAATTAATTATGTTCTAATAAGAGTTAAACTGAAATTTACATTTTATGGTGTATAACAAATAATTTTCAGAAAGCTATATAAGAAATACGATGTGTGGAAAGAAAGAAAGAGAATTTAAATTATCCTCTCTCGCTCGTTTTCGTGCACTGCTTTTCCATTCCTTTCTGCTGCTAATACCATCATAACTAAAACGAATGTGCGTGTTCCCCCACCATCTCATGGCCAGTGTTGCCACAATTGCATGTCGCTATTACAATTTGAATTATTTTATTGATCCTCTCTAGTATTGATAAAATATAGAACGTGCAAAGTACACTAGTCGCTTGCTTTTATTCGAACTTTTTGGCAGCCTCCTTTGATTAACTGCATAAATCATTAGATTTAAATTAACGTCTCGAAGTGAAGTCACGATGCTCCGGTTATGTTACAGACATTACCCACCCATCTTTTTTTTTAGTTTAGTAGAGCGAATACGAACTATTATCGCTCTCTCGCTTGCTCGTTTTCGGGCCATGCGCCTTTTCTTTCTTTTCTGCTACTAATACTAGCATAATCAAAACGAATGTGCGTCTTCCCACCATCCATTTAGTGAGCAGTGTTGCCAAACGCATTTTCAGTTTTTCATCAATAACATTTCAACAATATTTTCAAAGAATGCTGTAGATTCGAAAAAAGAAAAATAGTTGGTGATGGAAAAGAATTTCCAATTAGAATTTTTAACCATAATTATAACGAATCATTTGAAAATTTCACATGCAAACGTAATTTCATTGCATATCATTAGATTTGGATTAGCGTCACAAGTGTAGTTACGACACTCCGGTTATGTCGCAGACATTACCCACCCATCTTTTTTATTGTGACCACGACTAACGGTTTAATATAGACACCCCATTTCAATATTTCTGAAGGAACAGAAGGTCGAGTTTGGAAAGTTTGTAACTTTCATTGTACTTAACCAAATTACACAATGTTCGCACTAATGATTCAGAAATATGACCAGGAATCTTCTATTAGATTTGTAAGTATGTATAATTTACATGAATAAAGAAAAATTGATTTTCAGGAATCAATTATTATCTGTTCTTCCATTGGCCAGTACTACGCGACTTCCTCATGCTAACAATTAATTTCATCGTTAGCCATCTCCCTCACCAAGGCCAACAACGCCAACAAAACCGGTCCTTTTCAGGACCACCATCATTTTTGTAAAGAATAATTTGAAATATTCCTCGCCCAATCATCTTTTGTCCGAAAATTCCAATGAGTATCAACATATTTGAAGAACGTGTTCTTTATGTATTCTACATCTCTCCGGTTATGTCGCAGACATTACCCACCCATCTTTTTTTTCTTCTTCATATCCTCTTGTTTTTTCGGCTTCATCAAAGAAAAATGACAACCGCACTCACACACAGAAAAAAATGTGCACACCTGTATCCGTCTTGCACTCATCTGGCACAAGAAAGGCAAGATAACCAACAATACGAAGCCAGTTGTCTCTTCTTGTCTTAGGTTTACCCGGATCTATTCATTTGAGAGGATCAAACGAATGAGGTTGAATATGAATTGCGACTCATTTGAAAGCAACGGTGAGTGAAGTGCCATGAACCGAGCTTCAGGTCAACAGCAACTGATGCGTTAAATGAATATGAATGCTACCGTAGACGACTAATTGACTGCGTTTATTCAGTTTCGTTTGAATGAAATGAAATTTTACTGCACTGATTGTGACAAATGTCAAAGTAAGCTCAGGTGTCAAATTTCACATCATTTGGACAATTCTAGACTCCCGCCCACTTCTACTAAAAATTTTGAAATTGGTGCTATGGGAAAATATGGAGGAAAAATATATTAAATGCTATAACTTTTGAAGGAGCAATCAGAAAATAACAATTTATACCCTTTTTTAAAGGAAATAACCTTGGTATTGGAATGGAGTTATTCCTGTTCCTATCAAAATACGGGAAAGTGAAGTACTGGTTCATTTTGACCCCAAAATCCCCAATTTTTTAAATTTTTCTGCTCCGTGGTGCAAACTATACATATTTTGCAGTTTTTATAATGTGAAAAAATCTCAGAAATCGAACGGAACCTATTGGACCTTTTTCCAAATACGAGAAGTTGGGGTTATAGGGCCTTTTGTCATTCATATTAAATTTTATCATTTTCTCGTGCATTTATCTCTATTATTCTACCTTTCAATTTTAATAAATTGTACCTTGTTGAACGTGGAAAATCCTTAGGAACAAAATTCGTGGCCGGTAAAATTCAGAAACATCAAATTATCTGACATATAGTCTCGATTTCACATTTTTATCATAAAATCGCACATATTAACTCCATTTAACAACAAAATTCTTATTTAATTTACTACTTATAGTGAAAAATGCGCTTAAAAATCACATGAGAAAAGTTTCATACCTGTAAAAATAGGTGAAGTTGAGGTATTAGGACATGTAATGAAAAAATGTGGTTTGTAGAGTTAATGTCAAAAAAATTGATGTTTTTGAATTTTAACGCATACGAATCTATTTTTGTTGTATTCCTAAGAATTTTCTACGTTCAACAAGGTAAAATTTATTAAAATTGAATGAAGAATAATAGAGATATATGCAATAGAAAATGACAAAATTTAATATAAATGACAAATTGAAAGACGTTTCGCTACTCCCAAGTATCTACTGATTCCCTGTGCAACTTCAGCTAGTCCAGATCGATAACGGAGTAGCAGCCAGGGGTGGTCGCAAAGGTCAAGCTCAAAATAGCTGTTCCGCAAGGAAGTAATATGGGTCTGTTTTTATGAATCTAATTTCGAGTTCCGTTATTGCTAACAAGCCCGTGCATCAGGTTAACGATACTTTGTATTTCCCGTCATGTTCGATATTATCGTTCGCATACGTGTATTTCACAAACAATCCGATTTGGAAAATATGAAACGCATTACTCGATTTATAACATCTCGAGCTATCATAACTCTGTCTGTACAACGTGTCACTCGGTAGTTTTCAACCCAATAAATATGTCGTAGAAAAGGAACAGCGATTTTTTTAATACTGTCGCAATAAATAGTGATCCGGCCCATTACGCTGATAAGATTAGCTTTTCTAGGCAATACCCCCACGGTCGGCTGTGTGGAGTTCAAATTGCTCTTGTTTACAAAACAGGATACTCTCGGTAGCCGGCTACACAGAGTTTAAAAATAACCAAAAACTAAATAAGATCTTTTCTTTTTCGAGTGATCGTGTACTCGAAAACCAACTAAACTACTACCTTATAAACCATGCTTTACAGGTCGCATCGCTTGCTTGGAGCGAATCCTAGACCTTATACCCTTCCAAACGACCAACTCCGCGACACCTATGGAAGAGCCTGATGAGTCGTCTACCTTTCGTTAAGTAGGTGGAGCATCGACACTTCCCGTCTATCTTATCCTTTATCCTTCCCCGTGAACGATGGAGATGGGAGCGGCCGGCAATGATGGCTGTTGAGGTTTTAATTTGGGTCGGATTGGTATGAATTCCTACTTACCACTTCCTAAGCAACTCAGCAGTCAAACATGATGAAGTCAGTGTGCAATCCGCCAAAATCATCGTCACAACGCAATGCAACGCAACTGGAACGAAGCAAAAATTGTCACCACGAAGTAATTGATGCAAAAAAATTAAAAGCCAGAGTCATCTACCTGAGGATCAAAAGAGTCGTAACAATATTTTTTTACAATGACTGTGTTTCTAAAATACGAAATTATTTTTTTTAAATCGACAATAAGATATATTTTGTAATGCTGACGGGCACGACACCCGCCATCGGGCTGTACCTGCCTATGGTCAACATAGTTCAAAGACCGTAATAACTACCCGGGGGATTCTAAGATGAAACGTTCTCAATTTTGCTTTATTCCCATGAAACATTAGAGATAGACATCTAGTATGGTCAGCTATGTAGCAAACCATAGAGCGAGACCCTTTTTATATTGTATCGTAAAATCAAAATCAATACTAATTGAATAAAATACACATTCAAAAAATATAGTCTGGTATCAACCCGAAGTTGACAGGTTATCCGCTGTCATAAAAATCCTTTCGGCGGACAAGAGGCCTATCGAGCCGATGAGCATAACCTACCTAATCGATGGTTAGATCTCCTTTAAGCCAAGTTCAGCATACTTTAATTTAGCCATATCAATGCTGATGCGGCCATTCACTGTCGCAAGAAGGAATTTTAGATAGTCAAAAAAGAGAGCAGTCCCTTTCGAAGAGCTGACGCTTGTTTCGTAATTTCGGCACGTCTCCGGTGTGAAGAACCGTCACCAGAGGAGAACCATACCTTGGTAGGACGTGCTTGTCATCGGTTGCATGGCGGACTGTGGAATACCAGGAAGGAAGGAAGGGAAACGGAAATGAGCAACAAGGCTTCCTCACGCCGGTCCTTGCCTTCTTATTTCTAGCTCACCGTAGTGGTCTTTGAAAAATCGGGAAGAAAAAGTGCTGGTTTAGTACATCTGAGCGTTCAGAGCTGTGAGTAGGAACGAGCCATGTCTTCTGAAAAAGTATCTCCCTCACTGTTTTCAAGCAAATTCTATCGTTTTATGATAGAAAAGCAACAGTTGGATTTTCGCTTCAAGAAGGAAAAAAGTTCGTTCTCCGTTGACGATACAGTAAGCAAAAGAAAAGGTTCGACTGGGATCGGAACGGATTCTCAAAGAACGTCTCCTGTCACCGGAGGCGAAGAGCTGCTGATATGATAATTTAATCCGTCACTTTCGGTTGCATCGCAGACGTACATGGGGTGGTCTAAGGATGTACCCGTTTAAGAAATAGATTCAATCCATTACTAACTGATGAATATTCGCAATCTAGAGTTAAAGGCATAAATAAAAGAATATGTCTTTCATCTATTGAAAAGGAACCAATAGGATTAGGACTGTGTCTTTTCACTTGCTTCCGAGTGGAGTAATAATATTTGACATACTTATTTTTTATGTTGCACAGGCTACAATACCAACCCTATGTAATAATCTCTATCCCCACTGGCTGCTGCATCTTATATTGTTATTACTCTCATCGCATGTTGTTTCCTTCCTGCCGCAGAATTCTCCCCTAATCACGACAAGCCACCACCACCACCAAGAGGAAAGCCAGATAAAACTTTTCACGAAAAACACCATCTTCAACCCACGAATGCGTCCATCGTCTGTCAAAGTTCTCACTCGTTCGTATCGCGTCTAGTTGAGCGATATGGAAAAGATGTCTTCATTTCCCTTGACGACCCCCGACACGACATGACACGACCCGATCCAGCCCGGTCCCGACCGGCACGTAGAGATAGGGATTCCTTTTCTCGCTGTCAAACGTCGCCGTCAGCCGTTGGTGAAGAAGTTGCTGCTCACTATCGACGGTCGGCCTTCACTTCCGTCACATTCTGCCCAATTTGTGCAACCACGTGTGACTGGTTGGTTATGGGCTGCTCGTCGTGATGAGCGAAGAAATGTTGCTCTGGCGGCGGAAGCAGCGCGAGCGGCAGCGGGACGGAAAACAAAAAGTTGACATGTGGCATCAGACACACGACGACAACAAAAATCAATAAGTGTCACCCTCGTGTAATCCACGGGATTCAAGGTTTGACGACGACGACGACGGAAGGCAAACCGTAGTGAAGCATTGCAGCAAAGGTGCACAAACTTGTGGAGCAAATCGCTGAGCAGCCAATTTGTAAAATCTTTATTGGATTTGTTTAGGCAAAGTGGGTACATGACAGCAGATTGATAAGGGATAATGCGGTCGGTGCCGGGATGCACCTAGAGGATCGGTCATGTATTCGCTCGACGTGAGTAACATACGAAAGAACTTCCTGGTCCGAGGATCAGAACAAAACCCGTCAAGTTATATCACTCGTTGAAACTTTGTTTTAATTTCTGATATTGTAACTTCCTTTTATTACAGAAATTGGTGTGACATTATTACGGCTATCACATTCTATTAGATTCTTCTTTATTGTTTCATTGACACGGATCACAATTTCAAATATATAATTAAATTATTAAATTATGTTGTTAAATTTAATTTGTTAATAAAAACCACAGAGAACAGACATATAAGCTAGAACAAACTGTTCCGGAAAACCTATGTAAACATTTGATTGAAAATACGTTGAAAATCATCATTGCACACAGGTTTGCATTCACGAATCACCATTGTACCAAAATTTGCATGCAAGGTCTGTTTAGCGATTGCTGGGTGACGTAGCGCCGTCTTGTGACAAGTCGCTACTAGCCGATAGCATGTCAAACTAACAGTTTTATTTCTTAAACGGGCCCTACACACGACCGGAATATTGTAAATAAATATATTGACAATACAGCATCAATACGTCAATCCCATTTGAATTCAACAGGATCAATATTTTCAATATGCCTTCACTCCATCAATATATTCAATATTTGGTTTATCGTCAAGATTTTTGTTCTATATTTTCAAAATGGTTTTGCACGAATGTGAGAAGGGGTTTGCCCACTACTCGGGTTCTTATATAAATTTTCTCGGCGGACTCTTCTTTTCAGGGCGGCCTAGGTGCCTCTACAAGAATTTCGGATTTTCGTATACTAACAAAAGGTAAACAAACAAATATGAATTTAAATCCGCTTATTTTTCCACTACCCTATACTGCTGGTTGTTTTGTAGATTCGGGCGATGGCAGAAAGGTGGAGGTTTTTTTTCGGCCGGCCGGGACTACAACGGCCGAGTTCTCCCGGAATGTCGTTGGCTATTCCGGCAACGGTCCTTGGCGTTTAGCTAGGGAGGTGAGCTTGGCTCCTTTGTTGGAACCTCCCTAGCGACGTTGGCGACGAATCGCTGGATCGTCTACTCACCGTAAACGGATCCCGGATGTTCTGGCAACCAGGCACAATAAGAAGTACATGGCGGTGACAGGCGAGCCTGAAGCCGGGCCTGATATATATTCTTTAAGCAGTCGCTACGAAAACGCGGATTTTTTTTCTCAAGAAGAATCATCTTACAAGATCCGGACTACGTATTTCCGCAACGGAATTATCTCCAGAAACACTTGAAAGGATTTCGAACTTTTTACCCGTTCGCAGACCAGAACATCCCTTTTCCACTCGGAGGCCACATTCCCGAGTGGAAATAAAGACAACATTTTAACATGGACCTAGACACTCCCCCAAGCTCTGGAGTCCCGCGCTCAGCCAAACCCTTCCCCATTACCTTAATACGGGAGCCATCATTGACCAGCAAACCCTGCTATTACGTGCCATCAAGGATTCACAAGGAAACGAACAACCCTTTTCCCACAATCCCTTCACGATCCACCTTTCAATCAATATTGCCATCGGAGCGGAACCTAACCTTTACGTCAAAGCAAGCCAAGAAGCAAGAGGCACTCAATACATCCTGCGTACCTCCTCCGGAATGATTTATGAAAAACTATGAATCAGAGAAATCTACCTGTTAACCATATTCCTGTGGAAGGATGTATGCCAAATTCAGTACCAGCTGCTGGGTCCATTGCGGTTGGCTAGGAGTTGATTACTGGAATCGTGAAAAGAGATGAATTGGTTGTTCGAGGATAACCTTTCACCTACACCGAGGAATATCGTGGTTTTTCTGAGGACTGGCCGGCGAAAGAAGACCTACACGCGGTGCTCCAGATGATTTGTTATGAGCTAGAGTTGGTGTAAGGATGATTCCGCAACATACTGTAAGTTGTTTATGCGCAGGATGCCGTGCCACCGAAATAACCAGTAAGTACTACTATAACTGTATTCAATATATTTAATGTGGTACACAGTCCCAAGTCGTTCGCCGCGGTTTTGGGAAGTTCCGGAGGATTTTCCTAACGTTACTGGTTATGGTTTCTTGTCGTTTTTATCCTTCGTGTTTGTGTGTTTGTTTGAGGAATCACTATTGTTATTTTGAGCCAACTAGAAATAGCAATGACTTCTCAGTCGATTTTTAGTATAGGTTTGGCCTATTGTGAAATATACGTAAAGTTATTTCAGTTTTCCGTCAATGTTCAACGAATGTGGAAGGTTTCTGTTTTCATGATCCTGCACTGCCTATCAGGACATAGAAGTCCTTATGGATTTTTGTCGAAGGTGAGTTGTCTGTTGGTTTGTATTTTTATGTGTTTTTTTGTTTATATTACTACTAATTAACAGATTTCGCAAATTTTCTCTATTGTTTCAGAGAGCGAGTAAGGGCGCTATAACCCTGGCTCATTAGCCAGGGCAGGGCTTAATGCTTCTGCCCCATCCCAGGAACCTAGGACCAAAGGAGTGACATTAACTTTCTTAGCAAAGCCACTCCCAACGATTTATCAAACCCCCATCAAATTGAAACGGTTGTGTACGGTTGTCCACGTTTCTTCCTTATTCAAGGTTCAAAATAATCCGTTGATTTTATTATTCATTGAATGAATAATTTGATTGCCGTATAATTTTGAATCATCTTTATTTTGTACGCTGCACAGTTGGCCTGGCCGCTTTAATGCTTGTGTCATATTCAATATATGCCACAAACATTAATAATGACAAGAAAAATTGTGGACGAACTTCTGCAATTTTCCAGGATCCCTACATGTATTGGCTGTGTATGTGTAGACTAGACTAAGCAGTCGCTACGAAAACGCGACCTTCCGAAATATATTCCAACATCCTTAAAGATGTCTCCTGAATGGAGATTGCAGAAAAAGGCCACGACTGCGGGTCGTGCGATCGACGAATTCAGCCGATATTGGGATGGTGGCTTGTGATACGTGCGGAGTTTGGCATCATTACATTTGTGCTGGTGTGTCTCCCGGAGTGTCGAATTGTCCGTGGCATTGTCGTACGTGCCAACCTCCGTCGTCGCTCCCGACAACCGAGAAAAAGAAGCCCGATATGCAGCAAAGCCGGAAAAGGAAAAGGTTATTCCCAAGATCGGGACGAATAGCTTGCAAATGGAAACACCGAAAAGAAACGCAGGAAAGAATACCGGAAATGTAGTGGGAAAATCGGTTCGGTCGTTTACGTCGAGTGCCGCAGCTCAAGCACAATTGGCGATGCGGCAACTGGAGGAACAGCGACGTTTACAAGAAGCGAGACTAGAGCTAGAACGCTCACAGCTTGAGGAAGAGCGAATCCAAAAGCAGAAAGAGCTGGCGTTGAAGAGTAAGGAACTCGCTGCCCTTGAGGAGTACCTTCACCAGAAGCGCGAACTTGAAGAACAACCTAATGAAACTGGAACTGGATCAAGCATTCGTACTACTCATTCTAGTAGGTTCAATCTGCAAAACCAAAAAATTGACTCTAAGCAACAGTCAAATATATCTTTGAGAACGGATAGCAACGACCAATCGATTGATCCTTCGTTTGTGTCTGGAGCCGATGGAGTGAAATGGGTAGAATGGTGGATTAAGAGTCTGCGTAATCTGGGGTCAGTTGTGGAAGGTTCGCCACAGTTGAGTGTAGATGTTCACAAACCATCGCAGCAATCTGGAACATTGCAAAACTCAATTCTGACTGATGATTCACAATATCAGCATACATCACATCGAAAGGTATCGAGGGACCCGAGACCACAGGCAGACGAAATTTCACTGGTCTCGGAAGAATGTGGAATGGAAGAACCAGCCGCTAGAGCGGAGGTCAACCAGGTAGGGTCATCTGTGAATCAGATGGCTGCTAGACAGATGCATGCGGTTTCACCGATGTCGAAAATGTCATACGACTTCGTGAGTGTTTGCGAGGACCAGCGCGAGAGGCGGTTGTAACGAAATTGATGTTCCCGAATAGCGTACAGTCAATCCTTGAAACTGGGAAGCGGCTATACGGAAGACCAGAGCTACTAGTAAAAAATTTGCTAGCGAAAGTCCGGTTTGTTGAAGCGCCAAAACCAGAAAGACTGGACACCTTAATTAACTTCGGCCTGACGGTGCAACAGTTGTACGATCATCTTGAAGCAGCGAACCTACAAGCACACTTGACAAATCCAACGCTATTAGAGGAGCTAGTTGATAAGGTTCCAGCAGCGATCAAGTTGGATTGGGTGCGACATAAGAGAGGATTCCCTGAACCATCCTTGAAAGAGTTTGGTATGTTCACGGACAGATTGGCGATGGACGCGAGTGAAGTTACCACAATGGCGCAGTCAAAGGGAGAGTTCGCTAAGCAAGAGAAAGGGAAGTCGCGAGAAAGGGGTCATCTGCATACCCATAGCGATTCAGTAGAGGCGGAAAAGGTGAGCATAGAGAGAACGCCTTGCCCGATATGTACAAAAGTCGATCATAGGATCCGGAATTGCGAGAAGTTCAAACAGATGGACCTTCAGAGTCGGTTGAAAGCAGTTGAAAAGCGGAAGCTCTGCGAAGTGTACTTGTTTGACCACGGAAAATGGCAGTGCCGATCAAGGTACAGATGCAATATCGGAACGTGCCATTTGAAGCATCATCCGCTTCTTCACCAAAGCACATCAGCGACACGATCAGTTATCTCCGAGTGCCACGCACATGGTCAAACTCGTGGGTCAGTGCTTTGCAGAGTAGTGCCAGTTACGCTACACAACGGAAACCGTAGGTACGAGACATATGCCTTTCTTGACGACGGATCGTCGCTCACATTAATAGAGCAGAGCGTGGCACGATTTCTCGAAGTCGAAGGTCAACCGGAACCACTACAGCTACAAACGTTGTTCGTAATGAATGCGACTCAAGAAGAATGAGTTTAGAAATCTCGGGGAAAGGTCAACGGATACGGTATGCTCTGAAGGACGTCCACACTGTTGGCGATCTTAGTCTTCCGAAGCAAAGCCTGCCCTTTGAAAAACTGAATCAATGCCTCCCACACTTGCAAGCACTTCCTGTCTCGATGCAGTACCGAAAGTTTTAATATGTTTGCAGAATCTTGAGCTGCTTGCTCCTTTGGAAAGTCGTGTCGGAAAGGCTGGTGACCCGATAGCAGTCCGAAGTTTGCTGGGGTGGGCAGTGAATGGATCAACAGGAGAAGGTGCCTCGCAAAACTTCGTCAATAAACATGAATGAAGTTGTGAAGCTGATCTCGAACTAAACGAGATGATCCGACAACGTTTTGTCATTGAAGATGTCGGAATTTCTGTAGTGCCGCAATCAGAACCGGCAGAAGAGAAGAAAGCCCGACAAATTTTAGAGACTACGACGAAGCGAATGGCGGACGGCAAGTTCGAGACGGGTCTGCTCTGGAAAAGTGAAACCGTTCAACTCCCGGATAGCCGATCGATGGTCCTCCATAGATTGAAAAGCTTAGAAGCCAAATTGGCCAGAGATACAGCGCTACGGGATAACGTTAACCAACAGATAACGGAATACATCAAGAAATGTTACGCGCACAAAACATCGAAAGCTTGCTGACGCGAATGCATCCAGGATTTGGTATCTACCATTGAACGTAGTTCTGCACCCTCGAAAGCTGAACAAGAAGCGACTCGTGTGGGATGCTGCTGCTCTGGTGAAAGACGTGTCGCTAAACTCCCAGCTTCTGAAAGGACTCGATCTTCTCACGACTCTGCCGTCTGTGATATGCAAGTTTAGAGAGCATCGCATCGGTTTCGGAGGCGACATTCGGGAGATGTTCCATCAACTCCGAATCAGACCAGCGGACAAGCATTCTCAGCGGTTTCTCTTTCGTTTTGATCCGGATCAGCCACCAGATGACTACGTGATGGATGTAGCCACATTCGGGTCGACATGCTCCGCCCAGTACATAATGAGAAAAAATGCGGAAGAGTCTACGGGGCATTATCCTGAAGCTGCGAAGGCTATCATCACTAAAACCTACATGGATGACTACTTCCACAGCGCGGACTCAGCAAGGGAGGCATCAACTCGAGCGGTGTAAGTGAACACTGTCCACAGCTATGCAGGGTTCGAGATGAGAAACTGGGTGAGCAGCAGTCGCGAAGTTCTGGAGGTACTTGGAGAAAACAGTGTTCATCAGCCCCTCTCGTTCGTGTGCAACAAAGAAGAGATGTGGGAAAGAGTTTTGGGAATGATGTGGGTCCTAACAACGACATATTCTTGTTCTCTGCCGGCATGCGAGAAACTCTGGAACCATACATCTTAGGAGAAAGAAGACCGACCAAACGGATAGCTCTGCGCTGTATAATGAGTCTATTCGACCCGCTTGGACTCTTGGCCCCTTACTTAATACACGGTCGTATGCTGATCCAGGATACTTGGCGCTCTGGTATTTTGTGGGATGAAGAAATGCTCGATCCGGAGTTCGAGAAATGGAAGCGATGGACCACGCTTCTCCGGGGAATAAAAAGGCTACAGATTCCTCGGTATTATTTTTTCCTCGTAGGACCCGGTCCGTACCAATCTCTTCAACTTCACATATTCACGGATGCCAGCGAAGCGGGTTACGGATGTGCAGCTTATTTCCGAGCAGTTAACAATGGGACTGTGCAGTGCTCCCTAGTGATGGCCAAAAGTAAAGTGGCGCCATTGAAAAAACTCTCAATCCCGAGAATGGAGTTACAAGCCGCCGTTCTGGGAGCGCGATTGATGAAGACCGTTAGCGACAGCCACACAGTGAACATCACCGGCCGTTTTCTGTGGACAGACTCGACAAGTCTTGTCGTGGATCCGTACAGATCACAGACGATATAAGCAGTACGTAGCCCATCGCACTGGCGAAATACAGTCTAAAACCAATCCAGAGGACTGGCGTTGGATACCGACAAAAGAAAACGTAGCTGATGCATTGACAAAGTGAGGAAAAGATACGGATCCTGATTCCAATGGAAGGTGGTTCACCGCACCCTCGTTCCTGAATCGTCCTGAGGAGGAATGGCTGAAGCAGAAACAGATTCCAGTTGATACTGTCGAAAAACTGCGACCACTATACGTTCTACACCACATTTCCTTACCAAAACAGCCGCTGGACGTCAGCAGAATCTCTAAGTGGAACATTTTGGTTCGCACCGTAGCTCAAGCATTCCGGTTCATTTCTAACTGCCGGAGGCGAATGAAAGACTTACCAGCGGAAACAGTAACCGCAACATCGAATCAGGCACGATTCATAAAGCATCCCATATCGACGGTGAAAGTTCCCTTACGACAAGAGGAGTACTTGGGGCAGAGCAGTTTTTATGGCGAGTCGCCCAGAGTGAAATTCACCCTGATGAGATGAAAACTTTGCAGAATAATAGAGGTCTACCAATCGGTGAGCAGAAGATGATTGATAAATCTAGCGAAGTTTACAAGGATTCACCGTTTGCCGACGAGTTCGGCGTGCTTCGAGTTGACGGTCGAACAGCAAACGCTGAGTTCGTGCCATTTGACGCCCGATTTCCGATTATTTTGCCGAGGCAACACCCAATAGACCTTTCTCGCCAAAAAAATTTATATGATAGGATGCTTCCTTTTTTATCCCCAATTCGTTACTGCATATTGCCCCGATGATTTGGTACCTCTAACTATTGAAAAATCAAAAATAGTGTAAGCTGCTCATTTAACCCCATATTCTGAATACCTATCTTGCCTTGTTCCCCCATATTTTTACACCATTTGGATGAATTTCCTGTGGGGAATACTAAAAGGATGCCAGATCTGCATATATATATATATATATATATATATATATATATATATATATATATATATATATATATATATATATATATATATATATATATATATATATATATATATATATATATATATATATATATATATATATATATATATATATATATATATATATATATATATATATATATATATATATATATATATATATATATATATATATATATATATATATATATATATATATATATATATATATATATATATATATATATATATATATATATATATATATATATATATATATATATATATATATATATATATATATATATATATATATATATATATATATATATATATATATATATATATATATATATATATATATATATATATATATATATATATATATATATATATATATATATATATATATATATATATATATATATATATATATATATATATATATATATATATATATATATATATATATATATATATATATATATATATATATATATATATATATATATATATATATTAGTAAATCTGCAGATGTTGCATTTTCACTGCAGATCTTTTGCAGATTACAAATATTTAGCAGAACAAAGCCTATGCCAGCCAATTTATACACCAGCCTTCAACATTATTGATCATTTAAATTATATACATACTACATTTCTACGTCGCATTTATTGAAGATTTTTGTAGCAATCGGCAGACTTTTATATTTTTACTGCAGGCTATTGTTTAAATAGACCTGGCATCACTGATGCTGAAATGATTCATTCATATACCTGTCAATAATATAGAGCATTGTATGAAAATATATAACCTCACTTTTCTGACAGTTCGGTGTGCTTGTTTACCTAAGACTTGTTTACACGGACTTTTAAAATTTACATTACTTGAATACTTTCGATGCTCTTTGAAAGAATATCAACTCAAGAGGGATGAGGATTGGAACAATGGTAACCTGGTTCATACATTGACCAATCGGCGCTGGATGTAAAACCCGGTGGCATATGCTGAATCGTAAGATCAAGCATTGGGTTATAAAACGATTGCTTTCTGGATGATGGATAAGAATTTTTACACATTTGTTTGTTTGCTCGTGGGTTAATTCCTAACAAGATGATCCGATTGATTATTCATTTTTAGGTGGTGAAGTTTACCTGAACTTTATAGGTAACGAATTCGGTCGATGATAAGTTGTTGAAATGATTTTGATCGTTCAATGCCCATATCGAAGAACGTTTCCATTGGTCAGAATGCCTACCAGCGTATGATAGCTGCAAACATGTTGACAACAAGGTTATCACTTTCGAATGGAACAATTATTTATTATTCGTGTTCAAGTTCCATTACAGCAAAAGTTTCGTCGATTATCGCAATGTCGTTGATTTGGTCGGCAAATGCAAAATAGCGCTCGGCATTGACGATAAGGAGTAAGAAGGATTTGATTGGAGTGATAATAATAATGCCGAGCATTATACATTCTGGTACAATATCAGGGAGGAGAAATTATATGTAAATTTATATTATATCCCGAGTAGCCATCATTTTGGCACCGCAATAAAGCTATCTGCTGTCTTGTTCAAATTGGCACGAAATAACTAGGCAGCGAATGATAAATTTCATAGTCAATTTATTTACTTTTTCGGAAGTATAAGTAATTAGTATTTTGTGAATATATGTGTCGCCAGTGCCGTGTGTTATGGTGGTACCGGACGGAACCGTTGGTCAGCAGACCGTCCCTGTCGTACTGGTCATAGATGCGAGGTTTTTTCTCATCTGATAGCACTTGACATGCTTCGGAGATCTGTCTTAACGCTCTCTACTTAGCGCAGGATACGCGAAACCGCTGTTAGCTTTCGAAAGAAAATTCCTAGCTGCTGCTACTCTATCAGTCTCTCTCTCGACTGAGAACTACAATTTCGGTCGATTAAATTATGCTATGAAAATTGTACTTCCTGGAATTTCATCTAACGAGATCAATTCATTGTGAGGAATTTCGCTGCGTTCCAATATTGCTTGCCTCTGTAGGTGATGATGTGTGTGGATTCACTTCGGCAGCCAGCTCTTATGTTTTGGGTAATTTTGCTATCTTATTCTGCTGAATAAATTATCTGCCTAAAGCCTCTACGTTATACTACGGTCACTTTAAAAACGCCCTGCTATTTAATCTTGTAGCTCTCGGCAAGTCAGTCTTGGCACTCTTTTCGACTATTCCTGGCACTATACCGCTGACGACGCACTTATGACGGTGATCAAGCTTGGCGAGAGTGGCAGTGGTTTCGTCGGAATTGTTCACTCGACAAGCAGTAAGTGCAAGGACTCTGCTACTTATGCCTGAGCCCCTCATTGAAACCTTCGTCCTGCCGGAGTGTTAGCTTCGTCCGATACCGGAGCGTATTGCTGAACCGAAGCAGTCTGCTACTGGCGCTGCTTCCTTCGAATCGGAATCGCTGAATATTCCCGTTAGCCGAATGTCCAACGTGGCCGAAGGCAAACCGATTGCAGCAACACCACCAGCCGTAGCTGACCTTTTAGCCTTTAATCCAAGTCCCTGCCACTGGCATAGCGACAGACGAGTGCGGCGCAGGCTGGACCATCGGTTGACTCGGTGCCGGACGGGGCGAAACAGCTGCAACAGGAGCGGACCTAGTATGGGGTGTAAAGGTCTTCAATTGCCATAGATCACCAAAATGCTCTGCGACTAACATTGTGAACAAAAAAAACCAAACGAAATTGATCGCAACAACGATAAAATAATCTAAATTCTACCCAAACATTTGAAACATTTGAAAAGGGTCTAATTTATTTAGTTTGATTGCGCATATTGTTTACATGAGACACTCCCCTTAATTCGTTGAGTACGTATTTCACTGCCTTTATAATCCTTTTGGAATCAGTTACAATAATCCTTTATAATCATTTTATAATAAGCGTATTGCTAGTTAGGACTTTTATATCAGCCGGGCCCTTTTATAATTTGTTATAAAATCATTATCTAAATTCTTCATAATCCACTGTTACGTTATGTTTATGCACATGGCCAGATAGATAGTTTTTAACTGGGATGTGACGTGTGGATTCGAAAAAACCTAATGTCAATTGCAGCCAGGGGGAGCTGTCAAATGCAGCCAAAGGGAACCGTCAAATGCAGTCAGGGGGAACTGTCAAATGTAGCCAGTCCATTTAAAATATGTGAGGAAGATAGAGTGGCTATGCAAGACAAGAGAACAATTGAACAGAAAAAAAGAAAAAAAAACTTATATCCACAGGTTTTGTCCCAGGATTTTAATAGAGAACATGAAAATTCGATTTGTTTGCATTTGGCAGTGGGCCTTTTTCAAATGTTTGGCTAGAAATTCCTTACTTCTACAATGAATCATGTACTAGAAAAGTAAAAATGTTAAATTTAACGGAACAATGTATGATGCCGACATCAAATAAAAAATTACAGCTGAGCGACCTTGTTTAGAAAGTGTTAACATTTGGCAGCGAACCAAACCAACTTTCTCATACTATGATCGAATCAAACAAAAATTCCAAGACCATGTAAACAATCTCTCTGAACTGTCAAAAAAGTGAGGTTAAACATTATCATGCAATGTTCTCCACCGAGAGGTTCACTTTAGTTTGTTTACATAACCAATGAACTTTGTACCGCGACTCACCACTTCATTTGCCGCGTTGCCAGGAACTCAAGCAAAAATATACAAAACAGTGTTGCCTAAACACACATTTTGAGTCCCACCATTCTTGCAAAGGTGAAAAAAATACTCAACATTCTTGCATTTTTCAAATTTAAAAAAATCATTAAAAAATTACGATAGCTCCAAATAGTCTCATTTCAACGGCAATATTCTTAAAAATGTGTAGTCTTTTGAATAAAAATAAGAAAAAAGGGGGTTAGGTCGGACGAGAAAGGTCTATTACTTCTCGAATCCTGAATCACTACCATCGTAAGCTGGGTAACGCGGGAAAGGAGATGATGGTGAACGAGCTGCGACAGCGATTTGAAGGAATCACTACCATCGTAAGCTGGGTAACGCGGGAAAGGAGATGATGGTGAACGAGCTGCGACAGCGATTTGAAGTGAGACAAATCCGATCTGCGGTTGACAATGTTATTAAAAGTTGCCAGTGGTGCAAAATAAATAAATGCGTGCCGAAAGCTCCCAGAATGGCTCCGCTTCCTGAGCAACGATTGCCATCGCACGTTCGACCGTTTAGCTACATTGGCGTGGATTACATGGGGCCATATGAAGTTAGTATTGGCAGAAGAAAAGAGAAGCGATACGTGGCTGTGTTTACGTGTCTGGTGGTTCGCGCAATCCATCTAGAGGTCGCCCATAGTCTTTCTACCGACTCGTGCGTGATGGCTATTCGTCGCTTCATCCGCCGACGGGGATCACCGGTTGAGATATTCTCGAACAACGGTGCTAATTTCGAAGAAATTGGATCCGCGGGCGGATTGAAGAAATGATCACAGCGGCAGATGGTAGAGTTCAACAGGCGATTGTAGAGACGGCTTCAGGGAGGCTGAAAAGACCGGTAGTAAAACTATCTGTGATGGAGGTTGATGCTGGTGAACCCAACACATATCCTGGAGAGTCCCGCTTGGATTCATGGGGCGGGGGATGTTCTGGCAGCCAGGCACAATAAGAAGTAAACGGCGGTGACAGGCGAGCCTGAAGCCGGGCCTGATATATATTCTTTAAGTAGTCGCTACGAAAACGCGCTGTTATAAGGACCTTGCGAAATATATTCCAACACCGGAAGTTACCAACCGTTCAGCGTACGAGACAAGAATATTGTCAATAAAAATATTGACAAGACTACTTCAATGCATACGTTAACCCAACAAACATTTCTTGGTTTTATAAACGTTTTAACAGTTGCTTTATTCAGCTCTAGCTGAACATTGGAAGTATACGTGTAATCATATATCGTTTATTCCACCCTTAAACATCCGGGATTTGGAGAATTTATTCAGCTTGTCTGATTAAGACACATGAAAGAACAATTCTTCAGCACGTATACAGCCTGAAGAAAACCACAGTTCAGCTTTATCAATAAACCTTTTCGTTACCGCTATTCAGCTGAGAGAATTATCATAGGAAAATTGTTAAAAAAGACATTTATTTCAAGTTACACACGCCATCAATCTCTTTGGAAGCCATATTCTCTTATTGGTGTTACGTTACAGTTAGAGAAAAATTGTATTACCTTGTTGGATATCATATCACGTACCTGCACGGAAACGCTCCCGATCGCATAGCAACTAATATATTAGTCGAATTTCTGAAATCGATTGGTTAAAATTTGGTACAGCTAAACGATTGTTGATTTTTCTAAACTTTCATTTTTGTTTTTGAATGAACAAAACAGTTGCTGAAACAACTAAATCATCTAGTTGAAAATGTGATGCTGTCAGTTAGCAAAGACACACACCATCCAAATCAGCTCATCAAATAGCTGTAACAACTAATATAATTGTCGATTTCAAGATTGGTGCGAGTTGAAACTGAAAACCGAGATGGTTGTTTCAGTCAATTGTAATATTGGAATAATTCCCAACCAGTTGTAACAACTAATATAATTGTTGATTTCAAGATTGGTGCGAGTTGAAACTGAAAACCGAGATGGTTGTTTCAGTCAATTGTAATATTGGAATAATTCCCAACCAGTTGTAACAACTAATATAATTGTTGATTTCAAGATTGGTGCGAGTTGAAACTGAAAACCCAGATGGTTGTTTCAGTCAATTGTAATATTGGAATAATTCCCAAACAGTTGTAACAACTAATATAATTGTTGATTTCAAGATTGGTGCGAGTTGAAACTGAAAACCGAGATGGTTGTTTCAGTCAATTGTAATATTGGAATAATTCCCAAACAGTTGTAACAACTAATATAATTGTTGATTTCAAGATTGGTGCGAGTTGAAACTGAAAACCGAGATGGTTGTTTCAGTCAATTGTAATATTGGAATAATTCCCAAACAGTTGTAACAACTAATATAATTGTTGATTTCAAGATTGGTGCGAGTTGAAACTGAAAACCGAGATGGTTGTTTCAGTCAATTGTAATATTGGAATAATTCCCAAACAGTTGTAACAACTAATATAATTGTTGATTTCAAGATTGGTGCGTGTTGAAACTAAAAACCAAGATGGTTGTTTCAATCAATTGTATTATTGAAAAATATCCCAACCAGTTGTAACAGCTAACGATTTTGTTAATTATAAGGAGGATTTATTACCCAGTAATAAAAAGCCAAATTATCTTCGAAGAAGTTTATTGCTATCATATCAATGGCTTGATTTATCCAAACGCGTTGTATCACTAGAAAATATAAATATTAACACTGTTCAGCGCCAATACGTTTACAATTCTTCTATTTTATAAAAAGTATAGAAAGTCAATCTTTCTATACGAATTATGGTTCCATGTTCCACTAGATTCTCTATTTGCATGGAACAATTATTTATGCAATGATAGAATATACAGATCAATTTACTGATGGAGACTAATGTCCTATTCTAATGTCTAACATTTGTTAACATGTGAGAAAATTGGATGGCTGATTTGTAAAAACACATGAAACATACACACCTGGTTCCAGAAGATTTGCTCACGTTCGAACATCAGTCGAATCATGCAATTTGTTGTCTACCTGATGTATTATATAAAAATACTTCCATAAATTCACATATATATCACTAAATTAGGTAGGCACTTCTAAGTATTATAACTGGTTTATTAATCTAAACTTCAAAATCAAGCTCTTTTATGTTAGCCTCAAAAATTTTACAAAATGAACATAGCGAGAAAATTGACGTATCCTTTTCAACTAAAGAAATGGTTAAATAAAATTTGCAAATTTTTGTTTCCTTTTTGCTGTCTTTATTTTCTGAAAACTGACAGCTTTCAAAAACAACTAATTTATTCAGCCAATTGATGATGCGAAAATCAACAGGACAGTTAGTTGAATCAACAATTTTTAGTTGAAACAGTCCAGACAAAAATCAAAAATTGCAATATTCATTTTTTGTGATTGCGGGGTTTTCCGTGTGGATCCGAACCAGCAACCTGTTGAATACTAAGCACGTACCTTACTGTCTGCACCAATCTTGCATACATCGAATGCTTAAGATTTCACCGATGTACCGACAAGTCTAGGCTGCTGAATAGAGTCTGTACAAAGGCTACAGTAGCCTTCTATAGATTTGAGTGAACCTAGTTGGCTTGGGTTCGAATCCCAACCTACGATAATTTTTTCCTTTTAATTTTTTTTAATTTAATAATTTTTAGAACATTCGGGAATTTTAAATTAGATAATTTATTTATTTAAAAAATGATGAATATAGTCGTTTTTGTTTCCAAGGTGAGGATTTATGGTTGTCACAAAACAATTAGATAAGTAAAAATGGGTGTTATATGAAAGTGATGGTAACTGAATGATGGATTGAAGTCATAGACTTTTCTACGGCTCATGTACGTACACGTCACATGACACAAATACTACATCACTAGCTGGTGGAAAATAATAAACAAAGACGGCAAAAGCAAATGGGATTGTTTTCAACCAGCAAATCGCATTAGTGTTCGTGAGACCGGTCGACAAGAACTCAATTTATAATTCTAAGGTGGCAGTCTCCTCAATTTATTTACCACTCCCTGCCAAATTATTTTCTTTCCATTGTGATTTTTTTGGTAAGCGGAAGTCGCTGTTCGAATTCAATAGTTTATTTATTTATATCAATTAAGTTCGCCAGCGTGAATAATCATTTCATTGTACCTTTGTTTGCAAGTCGATGGATAGAAAAAAATCATGATAACAATGCTGGTGTCTAAAATTTATAGCAACGTTGGAACAAAAAGTTTCTCTTGTGTTCAATATGAGAATATTCATGTTTCACAAGTAAACAGACCGTTTCGAATTAAAAGGTAAATTTACATAAACGAGGGCGCGTGTGATTTGGTAAGCTTGTACATTGAAAAACTGTAAATCGTGTATTTCCCGTGGTGAAAACTCAGTAGATATAAAAAAAAAATAAACTTTCTTTATTTCTTTATTCATTTATTGATCTATTGCTCCTTAACTGTAATATATGCAAAACATCTCAATTGGAATACACCGAAATAATAAAAAAAATCCTTCACATAATAGTAAAAAAATATTGTGTGTGTATTGGGACTCGAACCCAGGTCGGTTGCCATTCCTCATGATTTGCTAATCGCGCCAATTTTTGTAGTAGTTACAATTACCTTTGTTAGACACATAATTCAGCTAAATGTCAAAGGTGGTATAACGGCAAATGTAAAGGTAGAAACAACCTCTTGAAGACATGTAGTGCAGCTTAATGATTAAAGGTAATACTATTGGTAACAGCATCGTTTATTCAACTCGCAATTCAGTCTAATTAAGATGGTTGAATAAAAGCTTTAATATTGTCGCTATTACATTTATTAGCAGTATAGTTCAGCCTAGTTGGAACTGGCGAATACTGGATTTTAAATAGGCTGAATAAACTGTTCATGTTTAAATAGTTCAGCGAAAGTTTTATTCAGCTTACATAACCTTTAATCTGCTTTAAATCAACACGTAGTCTTATAGTTCAGCTCCTAATGTTTGTTGGGAATCCTATTTGAACTCCACAGTATTAATATTTTCAATATGTCTTCAAACCATCAATATATGGATCAATATTTGGTTTATCGTCAAGATTTATGTTCGTATAGGGACCGCTTTACATTAGACTGGAATATTTTCAATAGAAATGTTCACAAGACCGCTTTAATACGTCAATTCCATTTGAGTTTTATTGAATTGAAATAAAAGTTTACGAATAATGTTATGATGAAGACTTCTGCGTGGAGTTATTCTATAACTTTATAAATTTAACTAGTAACATTACATTACAACACCGTAAGCAAACGTCATCGTAAAATTCTGACTCCCCGTGTATAGTTTTTTTATAATCAGGCCTGATCTATTTCACCTATCATCGAAAAGGCGAACGTACGATCGTCCGAATTTTTTTCCATTCCGATATCATTCCTGGACGCCCAAATAAAAGACAAGATTTCTTTCACGCCCGAATACCTCCAGCTGTGCCCAAATGGTAATTAAGGTTATTTATGAAGGCAATTGAGAATTTTCTTTTATCCATCACCAACCATATACGATTCCGAAGGTATATGTGTAGGAAAACTTTACCCGTTGAAGAGAGACGCAAAAAATGTGAGATATTTGTTCATTGAACAAAAGGATTAAATTGAGAATGATCTTTTAGCTGATGGGGCTTCCTGTGATGGATGAAGGTGTTCGAGGAAGGAAGTGCAATACATTTCAGTGGATTCGTTTTTGCGCCATCTAAAACCTAAGTGCCACACGCTCCCACGTACGACCGACGAGTGACTTGACGCCATAAATTACCCCAATTGTTAATAAAGCTGCCAACAGCAGACGCATATCCTAACACATATGTGCACACGCGTATCAAATTACCACTCTTTGCCATTTAACAGAATGATTTTCTTTCAGAACCTTTCAGAACATAGCAGATTTGCAAAGAAAGGCACAACACACTAAGTAATAAAAAAAAGGATTCAATCCTGGTCAGTTTGTTACCTGGAACCTGTTGCACTGAATCAGGCTTGTTCATATCCTTTTTTGTTCTAATTATATATCCCATTAATGTAATGTTAGCCCATCCAAAGTGCCTGACGTTTAGATATAACATAACCCCACGTTCCATTTTGAAGGAGCCAACTGTATGGCAAGCAATCTTTGCAAAAATCTAGCCTAGGTCCTTTCCACCAGCCGAGCAAATCTGCCGGAGTCAAAGTATAATTGCTGTAATATAAAACTTATGTTCGGTCGGCGAAGAAAAAAAAAATATCGTCATCATCACCGTTCTAGTTCTTGGTTTAGAAACCGGAATCTCTTGAAAGCGTTGGTCCTCCCACTCTTTTTTCACATACGAAAGATTCGCATGGGTGCAAAAACGAAATATTCTTTAATGGATGGAGGTAGGCTAACAATAATATCCATCTATCGGACGCAACGGACAGTTTCCTTTTCCGACAAAGTGAATGGAATTCTCGGCCTTTTTGGGTTGCTCGGTGAAATCTAGATAGGAGAGTTACAATTAGAATGAACCCCTTTTTTGTCGGTGTATTGTTGTGTGATTTGGCACAGTGTTGTTCGAGGTAAAAGTTTCCTGCAGAATTTCCGAAAATCTACATTTTGTGACACCTCAATAATTTCGAGATGTTTAGGGAACAAAAAGCTTTTGTAGAACAGGATGGCACAGAGAACAGAAGCAAGTGATGGGTTCTGTTGTCGATACCCAAATTACAGAAAACGTATGCACACTAATCCAGTCGAAGGTTGGTCAGTATTTTTTAAGGTTTGATATGGTAAAATCGTTACTTTTACGAAGTAATTGGTTTGAAGATTGCGGAAGAGTTCTTATTTCATTTCTTTACGACTGTCAGTATTTTTACCTAATAAGTTTTTTGCAGTTTAATCAGTTCAATTTTGAGAGGATGAATTTTTTCTAAATTTTTCAGTTTAATCTTCACCCTGCTACCAAACATTGAAAAAAAACAGTGCAAATTGCAAAAAAACGGCAATAAGGCGAACGCTGTGGAAAATTCTTAGTAGGAGCCGAGTCTGTGTTAGAACAAAGCATTATTTTGCAATACACATACACCCGCTCGACAGACTAATGTTCCTAAATACTCGCCGTTTGATATTGGGCCGATATTGGTCACATATCGGTTCGTCATCTATTCAATTTGGTGTAACATTAAGCCCATATGTAGGTTCTTCACTTCCATTCACATGTGCTTATCCACGACAAAATTTATTTTTTCTTGTATTTTTTGTAGGAAGATTCCTTACATTTCATTGAAGTAGGCTGCCTACATTCCATGCAATGGAGATTCTTGAAATTTTCTGCACATTACCAGGGTACCTATGGTTTTGGTGAGAGATTCTTGCGTTAGCGTAAGTGATTCTTACCGAATTGATTTTGGGTAAATCAAATAAATAAGTGGGTTAGTATGAATAGGATTTTTCCCTCTTTGTCGATTTTATTTGAGTGTAACTGATATCTTCCGAAAACAATATTTTTTTCAGTCAACTGATAATACCCTTGACACTGTATCCCAAAGTAACTTTTGGTTAGTAGATGTACTTCCGGCGTCGAAGCTGAAACTCAATTATGGCATCACGACTGTTCCTCCGTGTAAAGCCAAAGAGGGTATATTATATCCTCCCAAAGCTCCTTGACAAAGCACTTCCTCAAAAAAAATCATCTCCATCCTACCGTTGGACAACAAACTTCCGTCCCTGAAGCTAATGTACATCTAGCCATCCGCAATCTAGATTATGATGACACCTCGACTTCTACCCCAGGTAAAAAAGGAATTTGAAGTAAAATACTTCTAACGTTTCAATATAGGGGTTCCGTTTCACAATTTTCTGCCAGCATTTTACCCGATTTTTTAAACTTGAAAATCTTCCGTTGTAGGGGAGCCCGGGGCTAGTTAGCGGTTGAGGTAAGTTGGCGGAAGCCCCTTTTCTCCATTTCTATTAGACATAAAGCGCTGTCTATTGTTGTATACCTCAAGTAATGTGAAACGCATTATCCAATGTGTTTTTGTTGTGAAACATTATGTTTTGTAGAAGCTGTGGGCGATATTGTATTTTTGAGCAAACTCTGTAATTTTTTTATAATTTTAAACATTTTGTGTTTAAATCTATTCCCCGAACGATTATACTTTTCGATAGTGCGTGAAAAGAGCTTTCAGCATCCGTATAGATGTTACATCTATTCATACCCAAAAGTAATTTTTTAAATCCTTTTTGCCTTTCTCATATAGAAAGGTTATGCAATCACTCTGAAAAACGTCAACCTAATCCCGGCCCGGCGGGCCGAGTGTCATATCCCATTCGACTCAGTTCGTCGAGATAGGAAAAAGTCTGTATGTGTGTGTGTATGTATGTATGTGTGTGTGTATGTGTGTGTATGTGTGTGTGTATGTGTGTGTGTATGTGTGTGTGTGTATGTATGTGCGTATGTGTCAAATAATGTCACTCATTTTTCTCAGAGATGGCTGGACCGATTTGCCCAAACTTAGTCTCAAATGAAAGGTGCAACCTTCCCATCGGCTGCTATTGAATTTTGGATCGATCGGAATTCTGGTTCCGGAATTACGGGTTTCAGAGTGCGGCCACACAGAAATTTCTCATATAAACTATAGGAAAAATTAAAAATAGAATTTTTATTTTTGATGCTAAGTGTGTTCAAGGTGCATGAAACGTCGAGATTTGATGCAAACTCGAAAAAAAAATTTGACTACGACTCACTTTTTTGGATTTTGGCACATTTTTGCCTTTCTCATATAGAAAGGTTATGCAATCACTCTGAAAAACGTCAACCTAATCCCGGCAAATTTTTTTTTCGACTCGTTTAGGGTTTCTGGATTTTAACAGGGGCGTAGTTGATGGTTTACGGAGAGGGGTTACACCCCCCCCCCCTCTACTGTTCGCGCCCCTCCTTTAAAAATCTCCTTAAATCACCCCTCAGACCACCACCCCATCCAGCCCTCATACCCCTCCCTTTCAACCCCGTCATCTTTAAACCACCACTATATCACAAAGCATACCAATTTAAGCTGGGGAGTCGTTCGTTCATGGGACTTTCGCCCTCTTCACATACCCAGCCCCGCATGACAAAATGAGTTAGCAAGCAGATAACATTGATCTAATGATGATTAGGCTAATGGAGTATGATATTTTTTTGTTTCAAGTGTTTCACCGTCGACACGTAGCTCATCAAGTTCGTGGCTGGCATGCCATTGTGTATAAGTGCAAAGTGTACTAAGAATGTAATGGACATTTCCACAATTATGTTGAACATAAAAAGCCTCCGTGCCATAGTTTAGAGAAATGAGAAAGGCACAATTGCACCGCTAGGTGGATTAAAACAGGTTTTTATAAAATATGCGGTTGTGCAAAAATAGTCATCATATATTTTTATTTCTGGAATTCACTCCAAAGTAAGAGTAACTTTTTCTTGTGTCTCTCGTCAACGCAGGGGACAATTATTTCAGCCAATCGCCTGAAGAATTTCGAAAATTTGCTTTTGAATATGGAGTACGCGTCGAAGTCCAAATGGCGGGGTATTGAGACTGAAATATAATGAAAAGTGTCGAATACTATACAGTTTTATTGAAAAGACAATCGGCACATTTCATATGGACCACTTATGTAATTGTATTTCCATTGGATTGCTTGTTTTCTGGCACTCCGCCAACTTACCCCGAGGCTGGGTAAGTTGGCGGCTTTTCCGCGTCACATATTTTTGTCTCTAGAAAAGAAGACAACGTATCAAACAATTAATAAAATTCAGAGATGTTGCCAACAGTCTACCCTTTCATGCAACGTGTTCTATTTTGCAAGATCTACCAAAATCAAAGCGGTAAAAAATGAAAACACCGCCAACTAGCCCCGGTCTCCCCTACTGAATGAAAAAATAAGATTATTGCGATATCTGATTGGTAATATGTACAACAATTTTGCATTCAATTCCGTAGGATGTACAATTACTTAAAATAACGGAAATAATGGATTTTATGAAAGCAGTAATTATATGTGCTATGATTGGTCGATACAATTCGACCAAGCAGCGAGCATTGCTAGGATTACCCCTTTATCATCGAATGAACTACACAGGTATAAAAAGGGACTATATGAAAAATTCGTTATTTTTGTGTTCTGACGTTGTAAGCGTAGCAGCTGCTGCGTTTCATGTCAGCTCGCATTCTTCGATGGTAGGTAGTACATTCCATAACTACCGCACTGCTAGCATTTCATTCTAATAATGCACCTGCGTGCCAGTTTCATGCATACTCAGAAGATACAATGATGACACACCACAGAAAAAGCAGAAAGCATTTGAAATTAAAAATGTCTTACTCCACTATCTGGGGATAGGTGTCATTCTAATTTTAATCATTCATACACCAACCGATTCAGAAACACCTAACCTAAATATTGGTAATAGATTAATATCTCTGCAATAAAAGTAGTCTTTTGAAAAACGGTTAAATTAAAAAAAGGGAAAATTGCCATTTGTGAAGCAGATTTCTCACACAGAGCCGTCAATAGGAAGCACCTTAGTGGCTCAATCAAAGACGAAAAGTCATAAATAGAGGCGAGGCGTGCCGGTTTAAATCAGTTGTTGCTCTTATCCCATACGAGCAACATCAGCTCCGGACGATGCAATAAGCCCTATCGGTTTTCGGCAACGATAGCATTTGCAGTTGCACACACTCACACCTATGTGACTGAATCATATAGGGGAACTGTTCCATCAATATAGTAACTTATACTAATAAAATTTGAAACAGATGTTTAAAATAGTTGTGAAAAAGAGGCACAAAATCGACATTCAAAAACTGGGATGGGAAAGACGGACAGCTGGCATGGGTAATATGGACATACGATGAACATAGGACAAGGGGAGAGTGAGACGTAGCCAAACTACTGGAATGATACCTATACATCTCAGCTTCCGTTCAAATTTCGTGAGCTTATCCAGAACTCACGAATCGCAGGGACATTTAGGATTGGGGGAACGGCGGCACTTGCAACATAATAATTACCTCACCATTTAGATGGTCTAAATAAGCTGCTCTTTGTAATATGGTGCATCGGTTGAAAGGCAAAATGAAAATAAGTTCCTTGAGCATGTGTTCAAATTTTTAGAGCTCAAGCCACTTACACAAACTAAAGCACATATATACAAGTGAATGCGTTCATTACATGTGTATTAGTGCAGGATTTTTCTGAAACCAATGCACTGCCAATTGTGGGATTGTGTGAGTGGCGACGGTGTAATCGGCGCCTAATGCATTTTTGTCCCGTACCACTGACGCTTTATTTGCATTATAATAGTCACAATGCAAAAGTCGCGAAAAGTGGCAGCACTGCCGAACCGCTCGGACGTGTCTTTCTGTTCGTGCAATAGTTTCCAAAGTTTTGCAATAGTATATAATGTGTTTGACGGAAAATCGAAGTCAATCATTCACATAGTCATTTCTTCTATAGAGTTACGTGTTAATAGGTGTGAATAGCGTCAAAATAGAGATTTTATGTAGTGATTTTATCGTCACATTCTGATAACTGTGCAATGAATGCGCGTGACTTTAGCCGCCAAAAATACACCCGCTCGTTCAGCGTAGCGCCATCTATAAATTATTAGTTGATGCAACGATTTCACTGATGATGGAGGAGAATTCTTGCACCATAATTAATTGAGAACAGGTGAAATTGTTTAATGTTATTTGTTCAATGTTTATATATTTTATCCAAATAATTTTTTATTGTAAATACGGGATAACCGAGGTAAGTTACATCCATTTTACACTGAAATGTTGTTGAATAAGCTCCTCATAAATAACCTGCCCTACTAACACAAGCTCCTATTCCTGAAACATCTATGAAAATAGTATGGGTTCCCTGCACTTTCGCAAGTAGATGTTGAACTAACATTCCTTCCCTTCCTCGACGATTGTAAGGACGTGTCCAGGTTTTTTTCTTTTTTTTTTCTTGCCACACGAAATAGTGGATATTTTGGTAAATATTAGCTGATCATTGTATAGCCACCCACGATTTGTGCAATCGTATATGCTATGCTATGCTATGCTATGCCAGTCACAATGCAAAAGTCGCATTAGTATAATGCTTTTTCGCATGTAAATCATACAGGTGTGTTTTGGGTGTACGTATTTTGTTATGATGGAAATGATTGATGTGCCTAATAACTGATCCTAGTTTTTGATCTGCTTTACCAACGAAATGCAGATAATCGTATATCGTGTTCCGGAATCGTACACGTGTTAAGAATATCGTATATAATATAAGATTGTGTCGCTTAGGAAATCGTAAATATATTATCTATAATCGCTTTAATATGAAAGAAATATCGAATGTAACGTGTATATTGTTGTAAGAAATCGTCAATTTCAATAGCTATGTACATTGGTGCGCATTTTGTGCATTTAGTGCGACTTTTTGGCGGTATATGAACGCGTATTATTCCGTTGAATCTTGGTTATACCACCAAAAGGTTTGCTGGGTTGCATATGCCTTGGAGTATATGCATTGTATTACTGTCACGTTAACCATATTTTTTCGTGAGTATAAAAATATTGTAGGTTAATTATAGACGCAAGAAGTGATAAGTTAGTTTCTTTTCGTCTTAATTGTTTTCAATCTTGTTCTTATAATTAGTGTAAAAAACCTGCGCACATGTCATATGTTGTATATCCGTTAGTCGTTTAGGTATTTCGGTAGGGCTTATTTTATACCGTTTAAAATGTGCCTTAGATAGCATAACAATGCCGGAAAGAAGGAGCTAGGAATAATAAAATTGTTGATTCAATTAAACATAAGCAATACTCCCAACTGTCGACTGTCCGGAGCTGCTTATTTTTACAAACTGAGCATTTCAAAATTATTTCAATAAAAGATAAACCTATCATAAATTCTCGGCAGCCGGGTACCCAGAGCAATAAACACATGATAAAACTACTGAGAGTTGCATAGATCATATCACTCATCAAGGTGAATCCAGATTTGTATAACACTTTACCCCATCCTACAAACAAAAACTCCTTCCCGTGGCAAACGTGCAGATGCAATAGGAATACACGATATCCATAACAACGTTTGTTACACTAACATTCCTTCCTTTCCTCGATGACTGTAAGGTCATGGCCGGCGGCCTTGTTGGCATTTCAAATTATGGAATTCTCGAATCGTGCACATTGAGGATGGATAGTTACTCCCAGGCTTCCTTACTGCTCTCGATATTAGCTCATTTTCTCTTTTGCAAGCAGTTACACACAGTAGGGCTGTTTACTAGCTCCCACCGAAAGCGAGAGAACACGCTCTCGAGAATCAAGAGATTTTTTTTGTATTCACGCATATCTCTCTACCACGCAGGGGGATGCGAAAGTATTAATTCTCGCCCAATTCAAGAGGGAGTGTTCCTCATCAGATGCTCAGTTACAGAAAGAGCATGTTTGAAAAATGTCAATAAAATAAGATGGTTTCGAAAACAACAGAGTGGCGATATTTTATAGCAAATAGGTGCTTTATTTAGGCTTTGCTTATTCAAACCAGCCATTTATATGTACACACTAAGCCAACCCAAAGTTGTTCAGTGATTTCATTTGACGATTTGCATAGTAATATTTAACGGAGATCAGCAATTGATTTAAAAAATTGCAAAAGCGTGTTTATTTTTCAGTTTATTTTTTTCGGTAGATTTATGAATAATTTGCTGCTAAAACCTGGAATATTTTCAATTGAATTTATTATTAATTTTTCTTTTTTCGGTACATTATCCACCATTCAGTAGAATACTAACTTGTTCGGCAAAAAGTTAAACATCATCGAATCTCGTCAAAAACATACAAAACACGTACAACAAACCATCTGTTAAATCACCATTTTCGAAGAAAAACATTAACACGACGTGTTTGCAATTGCGAATACTTCGTAGTCTTTCGTAAAACGATGATTTTTCAACAGAACCCAGTGAAAGCAGTAATAATGAGATTTTTGTGGTTGTCATTATGTTTGAGGTGTATTTAATCCTTAACTAGGACAATTGTACATTTTGGATAAAGGATTTAACCCGCAAGTATAATAACTAGAAGCATGATAGTGCAAGGAAGTGTAGATTCAATCGCTAAAAAGGGAAATAATTCGGCTTTATTGATAATTATTGAAGATTTTTGCGAACAACAATTTTTTTGATAATGAGAATGTTTTGTGTTCAGAAATTCCGGGCTAAAATTCGTAATCAAATTCAGGAAATGTAAGATTACTTCGAATTTTAATTTTCTGTACAACCATTAAAAGCTAGTAAATTAATTTCCGCTACCAAATTTAATGATCAAATTGCTGAACAAGTCAGCAATCCTCATCTGAAAATTCGCTGAGTAGTTTTGACGTTTGGATAAAAAGGGAATATTTCGGAAAGTTTGGTACCAGAATTGGTTTACTAAATTGACTACCGAATGGCTTGATGTTGAAAATCCAAGTAAAATTTTCCAATACTCAATAATTCAAACTAAGCGTGTAATCAATGCACGTTTGGTGGAGCAAATTAATAGATATTTGAGCATTACACTAATATTAGGACACTTTTTATTAAACATGTTCTTGAGAATGATTTGAAGACAACGTTGATTTTATTATGGCAAAGATTGGATTAAGGCGGAAAATGGTAAAATACTGGTGTTTAAACGCAACGAAAACTTAATTCGAATGCCCTAATTTTCACCCTGCTATTTACCAAACCTTTAGCTTTAACCAAAGGCTTCAAATGAGTAGGGTTATAATATAATTAGGATGAAAATAGTCTCAACATCCATCAGTCTAAAAGGCATTTAAGTGGTGACACCACGGTAGAATTTTTAAAAAGTCGAATTTATATTCATTAGTCTAAAATGTGTTTTAGGATGTTAAAAATAATATCCCAAAAAATGGAAGATGAATACGATATATAAATGTTCAAATTATCAATTCTTCCGCAACGCCTTCTGTGTAAACCCACTTCTTTGAGTTGGCCGGAAATACAAGTCGAACATCTAATA
The DNA here is from genome assembly GCF_030247195.1 of Topomyia yanbarensis. Taxonomy (NCBI): domain Eukaryota; kingdom Metazoa; phylum Arthropoda; class Insecta; order Diptera; family Culicidae; genus Topomyia; species Topomyia yanbarensis. The sequence continues at coordinate 378,373,677 of NC_080671.1, forward strand.
AAGGTTTGCTCTTTCACAAGCAAGAGGAATCAGTAATGAGAGCATGTGGTTTCTCTCTGCTCTCCTAGTTACTGGGCAAAAAATGCGCACCTAAATAAAACTCATGTTATATGCGGGTAAAATATTTCTCTACCTCTTCGTTGCAAAGATGAGTAAAATGAAGCCTGGTTACTCCCAGGCCCCATTCGTTGATTCTCTGTGCAACTTCGCTCACGGTGTAGCACTAGGGGCAGATCACTCTAGGAATGTATAAACAATTTGCATCAAATTAGAAAAAATGCATTTAATTTCCATTTTTGCATCAACCTTTAACTCCCTCGCAAAAAAGTTTGTTTAACAAACGTCCTACGTTGGTTCACTTTTTTCGACATTTTGTTGAATGTAGGGTTAGTTTTTGTAGGGTCTTGGCGTCTTACACGCAACGCAAAATACATTAGGAACTTACATTTTGTTGGCAAAAATGCATTTAATCACTAATTTTTCAAAATGCATCTAAGTAAGCCCCTAGATGTAGAAACTACAAATGGTATGACCATCAGGCTCATGCTCATGCTCACACCTTTCTTAAGCAAATAGTACTGTCAACATCGCATATGCTTGATTCGAAATCAAGAGGTGCGAAAAAAAGACAATGGGCTCTACTGCCGTAATAGGCACATTACCCTATATACTATTTTTGTCCTCCATATTTCGATATATTTTTGACCCACAAGCACATTTTAGGTCAATAAAATAATTTCGATTTTTTTAATTCTACTGTGGTATAACTTCTCAACTCATGTGAAACTCAAGATAGTAGCTACGACTAGGGTTCGTCGCGGTGCGGATTTGGATAATTGGATAATCCGCACCGCAATCGCAAAAAAAATAATAAAACCGCACCGCTTACCGCAACCGCACTGCATTTACCGCACTGCACCACGCGGTAAAGTGGTAAAATGCGATAAAATTCTGTATTTTTGAAAAGTGTGTTGAAAAATTATTATTTTTTTTTGTATAACCATATATAATAAAAAATTATTTCTTATTTACGCGAACATTAACTTTGACGGACTCCTCAGAATGTAACATTTATTAAAAAATGTCAACTTTGCAAGTTTTTTTTAATAAAATGCCGTACATTTTGAGATAAATACTTGCGAAACAAGATAATGTTAGTATAGCACTGAAGTCCTATGAAATGTAGCTGTATTCCATCATTATACAGTAAGATTCCGGTTTTGGCACGTTCCGTTTTTGACATGCTCCCTTTTTGGCACACTCCGATTTTGGCAACAAAGGGGTACCGTTTTTGGCAAAATTTTTGTTGGTCTTAACAAGTCTTTTAGAAATGTTCAAAAGATATTTTTTGTATCAATTTATATCACATTTGACTTCATTTCTAAACATGGGAGTCATATTAACCCTCAAAGGCGCAAATCAATTTTTTTTTTAATATTGTGAAAATTGTCTCATAGCTTCAATACATTACTGTGATAATTTTGAGATGTTTTTCGCAATGTTGTTTTAAAACAATGTTATGTATTTAAGGGTTACCTATATTTTACACTATACGTGTTTTATTTAATCATTACAATAAGTGTAGAGATGCATTATTTATGTAGGGGAATGTGTTCGTTGTCGGAACACTTTTGTTTTTGGGTCACAACATTACTCCAATTAAACAATATATGGGAATAAGCATACCAATAGAAAGCTAGGGGCCTTAGCTAATAACTTATCGAAGAATTTAATTTCATTTGTCAACTTAAAAAAAGTTATTAACAATTTAGTAAAATGATAACTGTTTACCATTTTGAAAAATGTGGTCGGTTGTCGGCACCCTAAAAAAATTTACTAAGAATGGAAAAATATGAATGATGATCATCACGGTTCAAAGAAAAAAAAGGAAATTTATTCAGTTCAATACCCATCAAAGGCATTATGAACATCATTCTTCATCAGAACCACAATATGTGTATGTGAAAAACTAGTGCGAATATTACGCACTGCTAATGCACTGACGGATCGCATTCACTGCCATTGAGTTAGTTTCAGGCACTCCAGTTTTTTACCAACGCTTCAGATAGATCAGATAGAAGTCAGTCAAAACGGGAGGGGGACTCCAGGGTAACCCCGAGCCCCCCCCCCACCAAATTATCTGGTCGTGACAATCTGGTATATACGGTGCTACCTAGCGGCAGAGTTAAAAATATTCAATATTTTGACAACTAACTGATAAACGTTTCTTGCAAAGAATAAGTACAGCCTTATGACTGACCTACAATTCGGAAAACTGCAGAAAGGACTAGACACAGCAGTGATTTAAATAAGATTACTTTATAAATTACTTGATCAATTTATTCTCAGTTCGAAATATTATATTTGAATTCGAAAATAAGAAAATATTTGCATATATTTTAGTTTACTCAAAAATTCTCTAGCGAAGTAGGAACTATTTAACTTGAATTATATTTTTTTCCTCATTTCATTTGTCTGCAAAAGGCCCACCTTGCCCCACTTTTTTCTCTTCGTGGTTATAAAGTTAAAGGTTTTTACTAGTCACAAACAAAATTCCAGCTGCCGCCATCTGCCGCTTCGTGGGTTATTACAAATTTTGTGGAACATATTTTTTAATATTTTTGATGAAAACAACATGAAAATGTCATGATAACTCTTTTAAGCATTTTTATTATTGTATATTTTCTAAGATTTAGGAATAAAACATTTATTTCTAGATATATTTTTCATAAACAAATGTTAAAATTCATTTTTTCGAGTATTTTTTTAAATGTCGTGTAGCGCCATCTACATAGGCTGTAAAGTATAAATGTCTTCAGTACATGTGTTAGAAATATCAAAACAAACAACTTTGCCGAAGAAAGTTTTTTGATAGAACACCTCTATCAAAAGATAGAACTGATCTAGATCAGTTTCTACTTATCTAGATTAAAACCAAAGTTGTCAAAATAATTATCATTTCCATCTAAAATGCTTTGCTAAAGACACTAATCCTCCATAAGCATAAGCATAAGCATAAGCATAAGAGATCGCCCGTAGTTGCTACTCCGTTATTGACCAGAACCAAATTAGGTTGCAAAATGTTCATTGGAACAACATGCTTGGGAATAACATGATGAGCCACATTGTACAATCTATTTTGATCCCTGCATGCTGATCAATACCGACGCCGGCCACGTCTGAATGCAGATCTTCTGGGAAAGGAAGGAATGTTAGTCCGATACATGTTGCTACTAGGGACCGAGGAATCCTCTGCATCTCCACATGTATCACGGGAATGGGAGAGTTGTTAGTAAGTGAATGGGAGAGTTGTTAGTAAGTGTGCCAATAGCGTTATCATGTGATAATTGCTCTGGGCAGCCGGCTGCCGAGAATTTGGGAAATTTATCATTTGTTATATTAATACGATTAGCAAAATAAGCAACTTGAACTCCGGATAGCCGGCTATAAGGATCAATTTCGATTTGTGGACACTGATTAAAATCAAAAGTAATTATCTGAAACGAGTAAAAAATAACCCCAATGATGAAAACCTCAAAGCTCTTCTGCAACACATAACTAAAAAAGTTAATGTAATGAAAAAGCGGTGCAAAAAGGCCTACTTTGAAAACCTTCTATCCAACACAACTCATTCAAAACTTTGGAAAAATATTAATACCATTTTTGGTCGTTCAAAGTCGGATGTTCCCATCAGCCTAATTTCCAATGATATCAGAGTCACTGAGACTAAAGAAGTATGTAATGTTTTCAACGAATATTTCTCTAGTATTGGCAAAAAATTGTCTGACAATATTCCCACGAGTCCCAACTCAAATCCTATTACAAATATACAACACGTCCAAGAAACAATCTTCTTGCGTCCTGCAACCATAAACGAAGTGATCCTTTTGATTAAAGGCCTCGAAAAAAATAACAGTTGTGGTCCTGATAAGATCCCCGCTAGTGTTCTTAAGAATAACTGTACCACTTTTGCAAATATCCTAACCAAAACTTTTAATTTAATAATCCAAACCGGCAGGTACCCAGACTGTTTAAAAATAGCCCGAGTAATTCCAATTTTCAAAGCTGGTGATCCAAACCAACCTTCCAACTATAGACCAATTTCAACATTGTGCGTTTTCAATAAAATTCGTGAGAAATTGCTCATCACTCGACTACTCGAGTTTTTGAACAAACACAACATAATTTACAACTACCAGTATGGGTTCAGACAGGGCTGCAGCACTTTAATTGCAATGACCGAACTAATTGACTCCATCATTAGTCAAATTGATAGCAAAAGAATTGTTGGTGCCCTTTTTCTGGACCTAAAAAAAGCATTCGATACTCTGGATCACTCAATCCTGCTTAAGAAGTTAGAATGCTATGGTATCAGGGGATTAGCAAATCATATTATTCGTAGCTATCTGTCGCATAGGAACCAATTCGTATCTATTGGAGACTCGTGTAGCTCTTATAGACCAATAGAAATAGGAGTGCCCCAAGGCAGTAATATTGGGCCACTGTTATTTTTATTGTATATCAATGACCTAGGTAGATTCGGGTTAAAAGGGACTCCTCGTCTATTCGCGGATGACACCGCGTTGTTCTACCCGAACAACAACTGCCTGGATATTGTACGCGACATTGAATCGGATTTAAAAACACTAACGACCTATTTCAACGAAAACCTTCTTTCCTTGAACCTATCAAAAACTAAATATATGCTGTTTCGTTCATCTAGAAGAGCTATAGGCGTGCATCCAGACCCAAGAATGGGACAGTCTGTAATTCAGGAAACTAACTGCTTCAAATATTTAGGACTTCACTTAGACCCCACACTCTCCTGGATTGAGCATATAACATCTATAGAGAGAAAAGTTGCATCGTTATGTGGGGCTATGCGTAAAGTATGCTCTTTTGTTCCCCAGCATGTACTTCTAAAATTTTATTATGCGCACATCCACTCATTGCTGAACTACCTTGTATCTGTGTGGGGCCGTGCCAGTATTTCGAATCTGAAAAAGCTACAAACGCTTCAAAACAGATGTCTTAAAATTATTTATAAAAAACCATTTATGTACCCTACTATTTTGTTATACAATAATAATGCCCATAACATTTTACCTTTGCTTGGGTTGACTAACTACCAAACAATAATGTACATCCACAATGCTTTGCATAATACTATTGCTCATAATAATCTAGAATTTACGACAGGAATTCGAGCTCACAGCACCAGACAAGCCAATCATTTATTATACTCCAGAGTATCCACGAACCTTGGTCAAAGACGCATTTCTTTCATCGGACCTAAGCTATTCAACCAGCTTCCTACGGATTTAAAGCAAATAACATGTCGCACTCGTTTCCAAGCAAAATTGAAACTAATTTTAAAAAATAAAATAGGAGAATTTTTAATATAAACTTCGTTCACCACCAATCGAGCTTATTCCTTTAGCTATAATTGGTTAACATTTTTTAAATAAAAACAATTGATAAATGCATTTTTTATAGCAATAAGTAATAAATAAATTTAAATTATTATGAGCTTCCTGCAAAGCTACGATGGGACCCTTAAAAGGATTCTTTTCCGCTGGGTACTCGCCGTAGCTTCTTGTCAAATTTTGTGTTTTGTCGGTCTCGTATTGTTTTTTTTTGTTCTCAGCGTTTCCGCGATTCGTAACTTTGTTTTGTTGTGCTGACCTTTTTTTTGTACGCTGAGAACTGATGTGTCCACTACCAGGGGGCTCCGTTTGTGAGCTTTTTGGTGTGGGGGTAAGAGGCGGGCTATTAAAAAAAAAAAAAAAAAAAAAAACAAGGAGCACTGCTTATATTTCTTAATAATATTCAATCACGCGACGAATTTTTTTCGTGGTTTCTATCGTGTCGGTGCTGATTTTACCTAGCGATCGTTTAAATAAAATAAGGAATCTTATACAGAAGGTTCATCAAACTCTTTCATAGGTATTGCGAAGTTGGTGTTCTAGGATTCGCTCCAAGCAAGCGATACGACCTGTAAGGCATAGTTTATTAGGTAGTAGTTCAGTTAGTTTTCGAGAACACGATCGCTCGAAAAAGAAGATCTTGTATTTTGGTTCTTTTTAAACTCTGGGCAGCCGGCTACCGAGAGTATCCTATGTTTGCTAAACAAAAGCAATTTCAACTCCACACAGCCGATCGTGGCAGTATTGCCTAGAAAAGCTAATCTTAACTGTGTAATGGGCCGGATCACTATTTATTGCGACATTATTTAGACTAATTTCGCTATACCTTCTCCACGATATATTTTTTGGGTTGCAAACTACCGAGTGATAACACGTTATACAGACAAAGAGTTATGATAGCTCGAGATGTTATAAATCAACGAAAGTATTTCCTATTTCTAATATCGGGTTGTTTGTGAAATACACGTATACGGACGATTATATCGAACATTAAAGGGAAATACAGAGGATCGTTAATCTGATGCACGGGCTTGTTACCAATAACAGAACTTGAAATGAGATTCATTAAAACAAACGCGACGAATTTTCAGTACGTATTGACCCGCGATCATCGATACTAGTCAAATTAAAGTCTTATTGGAGCTGATTTCCCAACAACAATTCAATTTAACGGTATTGTTTTTTCCGCTAGATCTGTTCGCGCCGTCTCATTCTGCTACTATTGGCAGAAGGCTGATAGTACCCAGTCGTCGCCGGTCTAAGGACCAAATGCCATCAATAGACTTAGACTCGCGTGGAGGCAGGAGATATAATTTAAAGCTAACCAATGAACATGACAGCAAAACACTTATTCTTCGTGCTGACATAACTGAAGGTAATTGCTTACCGGTCCCGATCCCTCTCGCGAATTGTCAATTCTCAAACCTTATACATGATTTAAGTCATCATTCCACTCAAATAAGACCATGTGTTTTCCCTAAGCACATTGAATCCTCTTTGGATCAGTTCCCCCGTTGGTAAAACAAACCCTAAACAAACATAGAAATTAGTTTGTTCAGTCCAAAGAAAAGTTTGCCGACCGGCAGATACGTGTTCCCTTACAGTGCCATCACACCAACGAACACCCAAAATTTACATACGACAAAATATCTGCAATCCCGAATATAAAAGAATCAAAACCTCTACTCATTCGCAATAAAATAAGAAAGTAAAAAAAACAGTTGAAAATCAAGGCGGCTCATTTCCAAAGATAGCATCGCCTATGATATACCCAATAAAAATAGGTGACAAGGGTCGCGGACGAAATTAGCTGAGCACCGACCGGCTGGTTTGCCACCTATTTTTCGGGTGAAGAATTTTGGGGCGACACCTGGTAGTCGCTAGTCGCTGGTGAAACGCCAATTATTTGGATATGGTAATTTTTCTTATAGCCGTATTTTTTTCACTTTTCGGATTGAATTTTTTCTCTGATAAGCCATTTTTCACTATTTTTAGAATTTACACTGTGTTCCTAGATGTTTTCTGTGCACTTTTATTGCCCTTATTGCCCTTGCATCGGGAATCGACGGCCCGTAATGCGAGGTAAAGATATTTTTTCATTTGCCGGAATTCGATTTTCACAAACTGTCACCACTCGCGTCATTCAAAAATATGCCGAAAATGCTTTTATAAGTCACTTTACTTTCTATAATCGTTGAATTGCACCCTTATTGAGACTTGCAATAACCGGGAGGCAGTAAACTGCGACGAAAATGATAAAAATTAACCGACTCGAAGGGAGCTCTACAAGAGTCAACCGCTCGCGACGAAGATACACACTCGACCGATGCTACGAGTATAATGTGAATATGAATTATATTAGAAATCTATTTTCTCACTACTAGGAGGATTACTTGGTGTATTCATATACCATCCAACGTTTATCTCACGAGTCGCTTTGCTAAAGACACTAATCCTCCAGGATATATACCCAGGGCGGTAGAGGTTTTGAGCGTCGAAAGCTTTCCTCACTGTACGACGTCTGAATTTGATAAAATCATGAATAAAATTGAATTTGCATAGTTTTTCTTTCATCTCATTTCATTTTACATATGATTAAAAATCCTTGAAACCTTTTTGAAGTCGTAAATTGAAAATCCAAACTTTAAAAATAAGGTTCCATTTTTGGCACGGTTCCGGTTTTGGCAACTGAAAAAAATTAAATTGTTGCCAAAAACGGAATCCTACTGTACTTACAAAAACGTTCTTCCGCAACAAATAATATAAAAACTTTTAATTTAATTATCTGAAATCGTTCTACACATAACATAACAGGAATCCATCCCATCTCAACCGGTACAGAGTTGTTGAAGCACATTTGAAAAACTGCAAAAGATGTATGATTTACAGCATACAGTAGAAATGTTATTGCAAATAGTGGAATTTAGGAACAAAATACCTCAAAACACTTACTTCGTATTTTTCAAGAAATGGATCTATTCTTATTCAATAACTAAGATTGCTTCCTTCAATTGTATGAGTTGTAATTTTCTCATAGCTAGTTCGAAAGTTTTTTTCTTTTTATGTATTTTTTCTAATATTTTTCTATAATATCAATGGCAAAAACTTCAATTGAAGTTGGTAGGGGTCAAAAATTGTTCTGTGCGAAACTTGGCATCTGGGCTAACTTTGACGCTTGTCACAATATGAAGGGAGGCTTTGAGAAACACAAAAAATCGAAATACCCTATACTAATTTCGAAAGTTACAAAATACTCCTAACTGAAAAATGTTAGTTGTTGTTGGACGAACAATGGGCGTAAGCGAGAAAAAAGTTATGTAGAAGGAGTCTTAAAAACGGACTGCAGAAAAATTCATTGAGAATTTACACTGAAACCAAAAGAGATAGAAAAACGATGTTGAAGAACGAATGATAAGGTTATCAGCCTAATTTGGACCCCTCCTTTTTTTGGACGCTTTTCAAACATTTTTCCCCCTTACTGCTGATTCCTCCAAATTCGTTTGGTTTGATGATGATAATTACATTCTTTGGGTTGTCTTAAGACTTTTTTAAGTTCATCTTTAAGGTCTCCAAATTAATCAAAATTTACAGTTGAGAAAATGTCTTCGTAAACGATTCATAATTCCAGATTGTTTTTCATCGATTGGTTTGTGCATTTTATATATTTGAAAGGTTCGCTTGTAAATTTTTCAAAGTGTTCAAAATATGTCGTAAAATAATGATGCCAAATTATATTGGACACAGCTTATAGATTTTATTTCTTAGTAACAGATTGTTTTATCATATTAGAATAAACAAAATGTAAAAAATCAAGTAACGATAGGTCGAATACAGATAATATATCGGATTTCTTTTCAAATCATTGTCAAGTCCATGGAAATTAGAGCAATTAAATATTTATTATGTTTCTCTATTGTAAGGTAATAATTTGCGTCGTTCTTAAATGGTAAAAGTCAAAGTTTTAATTCACTTTTTAATGCAGTCTACAGACTTTATCAGTTATTTTTTTTATTAAGTACGGTTGCGGTAACTCATTTCCCGCAGCGCATCCGCGAGAAAAAGTGTTCGCCGCACCGCAGTTTTTGCGGTGCAGGTGCGGTAAATACCGCATGGTTGCGGTAATTACCGCAACCGCAACAAACCCTAGCTATGACGCACTTTTTTGTATTTTTTTCTGGAAACTGGTGACGAAATTTTGCATACTTTCTCTTTAAATATAACAACAGATACGGATCTTGTGTCAAACCGGCAACATGAAGTACACAACATGAGAGCTTCGTATTTAACTTGATAACCTCAAGAACAAGGGTGATTGTCAATTGGTCGAGCGAAACAATCAAATCAACCCAATATTTGACTATCTCTTTCCTGAATCATCACCATCATCGTCATCATTGTCGTAGCTAATCAATATGTGTTTTCTAAATCAAGATTGCAGGCTTCCAGGTTGCTTGATCTTGGGCCGCCACAATCCCGTCTTTGACAATTGCTTATTAACCATTTAGTAAAAAAAAGTTCATTAGTTCATTTACCCCAAACATCAAACAGCCACTGAAAACAGAACACGTCGAGTGACTCCTACCCATATCTGTCAACTGCCAAAACAACTCCGCCCAACTTTTTACACCATCTCCACACACACACACATACTTCACGCAGCCCTGAGAAGTGTGACATTTAAATTAAATTTGCGCCAGCTCGCCGGAGAGTTGGTCGTCCATGAAAGTGCGGTTTGTTCCCCCGGGGGAAACACCTCCTCGATGTTTGTTTTGCTAGGTCCATTCCGCCGGCTGTCCAAATACAGTCAACAGTTGCTAAAGCCGTGGGTTGACCGTTTCGTTTTCCGAAGCGCGGAAACCCCCCCTCCGTTCGGAATGCTGCCTGCGCTATCAAATCTCGGTTTGCTCGGCGCGCTAATCCAAATTGGAAGTGATGTTGGGGTAATTGAAAATTGATGAAGAAATTGGCCTGTGATGTTCTGAGGTTTCCCCGGGACAGGATTGACATTTTCCTGTTTTTCTTTTTTTTTCCTCATTCACTCCTCTCTTTGATGGCTTGTTCCTAGGAAATTTGTTTCTGGTCGATGGGAGGAGAATCCATTCTGAAGGAAAGACCATAAAGCATATTTCGTGCTTTCTTGGGTGAGTCATTCACCTCACTGAGATGTTCGAACACAACCAAGGGGAGAATCTTTACTTTAATGCGAGAGGGAATGCATCGAACCATAAATAATGGGGAAGCATTCCTAGGTGTCACTTTTACTAGCTGCTCTGCCACGGTTTTGTTTATTGAGATAAATTAAACAGCACATCAATAGTCTTATTAGGGTTAATAGAGTGAACAGTAAACGGTCTTCCAGTAGTAAAAACCTTCGTTTGATCAAAAATAGATCAAAGGCAAACCAAACCACATGAAATATATATTGAATAATGTATACATAAATAAGCAAAATAAATCATGAACGAACTAGAGGTAATATAAATGCCGTTTGATCTGCTGAGTTTAACAGCACACTCTGTGAATTACAATCCACATTTTCCGGAAAATATATCAAATGACATCATTATCCTACACTCTAATGTGTTCGATTGCATCGTTCCAGAAAAAGCAGAAAAATAGAGGATCATAAAAAATCAGCACCATTGCCGAAACCCGGGATTGAACCGGGGACATTTAGATCTTCAGTCTAACGCTCTCCCAACTGAGCTATTTCGGCTCATGACGCAACTGCTCATTTGAAATATTCCACAGATTGTAGAACATTATTTCAACGGACGAATAAAAAAGCCTACATCGCCGTACATACAAATCGATTTAGCAATCTTTCATAAATTGCGCCGAACCCCAACGGCGCACGATAGGATTGAAAAATAGGCAAGACAGATTTTCACGGATGTGAATTATTTAGACGATTTTCGCTTTGCGCCACGTAATCAAGATAAACTCTCTCTATCACCATCATAATTCATATTCAATCTTTCAGCGAGAAAAATTATTACGAATTATAATACAAGCAAAGTTCATTTATTTCCTTTCTCCCTCTTATTCTGACCAACCGCGGCGGCGGCGTCTGGTTGACTTGAAACAAAGGGGTGTTAGCAATGAATGAGCACCTTTTGTCTCAATTTCTGCACGTACGAATCCCATTAATTTGAGAATGAAAAATCCTCTGGCCACACCTTCTTCACACCAGAACGATATAACTCTTTTTCTTCAACGCAATCCAATCCGCGTATATTTTTATGTACCTACTACTGCACGAACGCAAATGCAAACAACAACCCCTTCGAGAATACATGAATTTCTTATTTTCGCAAGTTAGCGAAAGGAACATCAGCGACAGAGCTCCCCGTTTAACGATGGAAGCGTTTAATCAAACTCGTAAATTTAAACCGCCATGCAATAAATTTGCAACCCTTCATACATGTTTTGTTTCACACAGGGAAATCCCTAATGATCCCCGTTCGTTAGGAAACCGACACACCACCATTTTTAAACTGAAATGCAGCAGACATTGTTCCACTTTTACTGCAACATGGTCGCTGGAGTAATGGCAAAAAAAAAGTTTACACGCAACGCGGTTGTGCCGAAACCCGGGATTGAACCGGGGACATTTAGATCTTCAGTCTAACGCTCTCCCAACTGAGCTATTTCGGCTGGTTGGTAGTCGGATCACTGGATGGCCGAGCGCTCGTGTGTAGTGTGAAGAGGAATTGACTGATAGGCGATAGCCATAGCAACACAAAGCCGACATAACGATAACGACTGGACTGCGGTACATACGTTCATTCGCGTCAGCTGTCCTTGAATTTAAAAGCACTTTTGCTACCTCATTTTGCTCTTCGTTGCTGTCAATTACGAGATAATTTAACATCAAATATTAAAGGTGCTTTTTCGGAAATATCGTTTTGTTCGCACCGGTATGGGAATGGAAAAAAATGACAGGTACAACGAAGCGATCGATAGTAAAGTGAAAACAAAAACCCTTCTGGAATGGTTACGGCGCCTTTCCTATGGCACTTTGAATGATAAATTCTTCAAAATGTTCGAGGTCGCACGAAACACAAATGAATGTTTCTTCGCTAGCGCTGATGTAAATCGAACAGGCGCGGAATTAAGCACACTATCGCCGAATGGGTACTCGTGAGTGGAAGTGGGAACACGGGACACTACGATCAGCGTTTTGTAGGAAGATTTGCCTAATTTGCATCTATAGGGCAGGGTGTTAATATTAATTACTTAACATAGAAACCATATTGTTCCAAATGAACTATTGTCACAATCAAAACTGGCTGAAAAGTTTTCCCCACTGCACCTTCACCTTAAGTAGGTCTCCTTATAAGCGGCTCATAAAAAGATGGCACTTTAGGATTTTTTTGAACATGAAAACAAGAAGAGAAACAAATTATATTTTGCGTATTTTTGAATATATATTAACTTGACAAAAAAACATTTCGATTGTCAAAATAAATTATAAATCAAAATAAAAAATAAATAAAGAAATTTTTAACGATTTGACTGTTAGCAATAAGTTTAGCATTAAGACATTATTAGGGCTTTGAAATGCCTGTTGGCAGCGTTGCCATAGTTGCGGATTTTTCCGGAATCCTGCGGATTTTCCGCAATTTGAAATAGAGTGGTGGATTTTTCTGCGAATTTTCTGAATTTGCGGATTTTTTGCGGATTTTTCATGAATGAGAATCAAATGGTTGGCCTTAATTTTTGAATTTTAAATTGTATGTTTAATCACAATGCGTACATTATATTAATTTAATAAATTTAATTATGCAATAATTGGCGTACAGGGATGTAACCGACTTTCACATATACGGGAACATGGGGAGACTTGACGAGGTTTTCAGCTAAACCTGCATAACTCTCTAAAAAAGTTTTCAATCCTCAAAACTCATTGAGACATGATGTACAAAGGTATTGTGCGTGTTCATGATTTTTTTGCAGAATTTTTAAATTATTGTTGCAAAAGTTATAAAGGTTTTTCTGTGAACGTTTTATCTGGTCAACTTGAACAAGAAAATATTGAAAAATCAGGACAAAAAATAAAGACATAAAACATCCTGTAATCCTTTTTTCCACATTGTCCAGATCCTTAAATAGCAGTAAAAAATAGAAAAATGTTGCGTTTCATAAATTTCGCTTTGATTACTAATACTAAAAGCTATAGACTGATATTTTAGGTGGGATTTTTGTGTGACGTGATTAACATTAACAGTAGGTACCACAGCGTAGTGAATATCAGAAATTTGGTATCTTTCTTCAGCTTATTGCCACTTGGTCAAGTCTCTTCATAAAATCTTGGTCAAGTCTCCCCAACATTGGTTCTTACGTTCAATGTCGGGCAAATTTCAGTAATAATTATTCTAATGTTCCGATTAATGTAAAATCGTTTCGCTATTTTATTGGGAATGAGATGTGATATAGTACTTTAAAAGTAATGATTACTTGAGTAGATATGTCCATACAAAGTTTGATAAAAAATTACATCATTTAACTTAAATTCATTAATTTTGGAATATTTTCTATAAGGAAAGGATTTTTCATTCCAAACTTTCAAATTTACCTTTTAAAATTACCTAGCATAAAAATATTTTTGAATTTTTTTTAAGAATCTGATAGAATTCGTCACAGCCAATAATAGAATTCTGCCCTTGGTCAAGTCTCCCCATGTTCCCCTACTCACTTAACTCAGCTAGGAAATTTCCGGAACGAGTATACATGATTTCGAAACGGCAAAGTAAATTTTGGTTGCTGAATTTCAGCGAAATAGTTTCCGAGTTTCAGCAACCATTGAGAACTAAATAAAAATACATTAAATGTTGAAGTTCGACAAAAAATACTATAAACTGAGATTGTTTCTTCCTTACCGCTTTTCTCGTTGTTTCAACTATTCGTTAAGTATTATTTTAAATTTTTAAGCATTCAAATTTAAAAACGCTAAAGTTTTAAAACTTTAGAGATTTCAAAGTCCATAATTTTGAAATTAAGCTTTAAAATCAAATTCATGAATATTTAATTTTATGTTTTGAATTTATGAATGATTTTCTTTTTAATTTTCAATTTATTAAATTTCAAAATTCTTGGATTCTTAAATTTTTATATTTCCGATTTTTAAATTGTAAGAAGAAATTGAACTTTAAAATCTTTGAATTTTAAAGTTTTTAATCTTTAATCGTTTAAACTTTATGTTTTTAAACTCTTTAATTCCCAAATTCTGATATAATTTTTACATGATAAAATTTTTAATTAACGAATCATCAAATTTTAAAATCTATAAATTTTAAGTGTTTAACTTCTTGAATTATCAAATATATTTATTTTTGAATTTTAAAATTTTTTAGCCATTATATTTTTAAATTTTCATGCAATTAAATTTTTAAAACAAAAAAAAATCAGAATTTTAAATTAAATGTTTATAAACCTACAAAAATTTTAATATCTTAATTGTTTATTAGGTTTTTATATCTTCAATTTTTTTAGAATTTTTGGATTCCAAATTTTTAATCTTTAAAATTCTTGAATCCTCAGATTTTTTTTAAATTTTTATATCCTTCAATTTTTAATTTTTCATACCTGGGTGGCATGGCGTGGCGGGAATGGAACTTTACGGCGTCTTCCTTCTTTGGCTCGATCGATGGGCCACGGACGATACCGTATTGGCTTCACCGAGAAAGGCCCTCCTTTACGTTTAGGGCACAATAACCGAGGGTTCACAGGGCTCTGCGGCACCTGTACGCTAACTCCTTGGCAGTTAAACGTCAGCAGATTCCTCTGCCTAGGCCGAAGCGTATGCAGCGTGGGTTTTATTCGGGTATAAAAAAGGTCCTGAATGAACAGCACGGTTGGGATCTCCTAGATGTCCGCTAAATATTATCTCACTACTTATAATTCTTTTCACTCACTTCACACGAACGCTGCGGTACTAATGACCAATGGCGGGTTTTTCATGGTCCCCTTTCCTTACTACTGCCACCCACCATTACCATTTCCATCCCTGGTGTAACCTATCACCACCTCATTCAGGGGTGTATTATCTCTCAGCGAGCAATTGTTAACTCACTTTACAATTCGTACAGTTCGTAGTTACTACTCCGTGATTGACCAGAACAAGCGAAATTGCACAGAGAATCAACGAATGGGGTCTGGGAGTAGCTATCCATTCCCAATGTGCACGTTTCGAGAGTTCTATACTTTGAAATGCCAATAACGGCGCCGGCCACGCCCTTACAGTCATCGGGGAAGGAAAGGAATGTTAGTGTAACAAACGATGTTATGGAGACTGTGTATACCTCTGTATCTCCACGTTTGTCAAGGGAAGGAGTATTTGTTAGTAGGATGGGGTAAAGAGTTACATAAATCTGGCTTCACCTTGATAAGTGATATGATCTATGCAACTATCAGAAGTATTATCATGGCTGCCGAGAATTTTTGATAGATTTATCGTTTGTTGAATTAATTTGAAAAAGCTCGGTTTGTAAAAAAGCAACTTCAGATCCGTATTGCCGACAGTCGGGAGTGTTGTTTATGTTTAATTGAATCAAACGTTATGTGAACGTTTTTTTATTCCGACGAAACACGACATTCCAAAAACAATACAATAATTGAAGATTTCGTAATACAAGTATTATTTATCGTGTATAAACGTTGGTATTGTAGAGGAAATAGAATGACAATAATGTATAGGTTTCTTTCGGAGAACAATTGAATAAGGGGGCGATTGTTCTGTTATTTGCGCGCGTTTCTATGCTAACCAAAGCGTATTTTAAATGCACTAACGAAATACAGTAATGTTTCGATTATATCACGCCTAGTTTTATATATATATATATATATATATATATATATATATATATATATATATATATATATATATATATATATATATATATATATATATATATATATATATATATATATATATATATATATATATATATATATATATATATATATATATATACATATATATATATATATATATATATATATATATATATATATATATATATATATATATATATATATATATATATATATATATATATATATATATATATATATATATATATATATATATATATATATATATATATATATATATATATATATATATATATATATATATATATATATTGGGACGCATGTATATATATTCATTTAAATATATACATACTGATTTACATATGCATACGAAGATACGGTACATACACGTATGTATATACACAGGTTCATGCATACATATATGAATATATAAGCGTGATATAAACGAAACATTACTGTACCTGAAACGACTAACGTTGTATGTCGAATATACAACCGATAACGCTAATTTTTACACTAATTACTAGAACTACTGACTGGCTCATGCATGATTCAACAGTCATTACTTCGCTCAGACAAGACCATGCGTATTCTCCGCGCACATAAAATGCCCAGTGGATTAGGTTCCTAGTTGGTCAAATAAACACTAAACAAACAAAAAAATTAGTCAGCTCGATTGGCATCAACCGGCGGATACGTGGTCCCTTACAAATCAAAGAATATTTAATATTACATACGACAAAATATGTGCAAGTCTGAATATAACACAATGAAAACTACTTAATTATATGCAATAAAATAGGATCTGAAAAAGTAGTTGCTTAACTAA
The DNA here is from genome assembly GCF_030247195.1 of Topomyia yanbarensis. Classification (NCBI taxonomy): domain Eukaryota; kingdom Metazoa; phylum Arthropoda; class Insecta; order Diptera; family Culicidae; genus Topomyia; species Topomyia yanbarensis. Next base: position 378,390,768 of record NC_080671.1, read on the forward strand.
GGATCATTCTCAAAGATGGCACTGTTGATGAATCACCTTATAGAATAGGTGATAAGGGACGCGGACGAAAATATCTGACCACCGCCTATTTGCCATTCATATTTATTTATTGATTCATTTACTAACTAATACTAACCCTACTAACATTAGCATTAAGAAACACAGCAGTTTAAAAAAAAATACAATAATGCACATAAAATCATCGTATCGACTTGTAACGGTTACAAGTACCTAAGTTAGATTGTTTTTATTTCGATCATAGACGTTTTAGCCTTAGGGTCATTTGCCTCCTTTTTCAGGACAGAAAAATCTCGTTAAAAACTCTCTAACTCTATCTTCGAGATTGATAATTGAACCCAAGTGAGCTGCGAACTAGGCAAACGATTTGTCATCTACGTTATGCCCGGCCTTTGAATTTGATTGACGCATCCTTAAATTTTTGTGCTTTTTGGTCATTTTTTCAGTTCATGTTTTTTTTAATTTCGATGCTTTTATTTTGTAATTTTAAATGTATTTTTTTTATTTTTGGAATTGTGATTTTTCGATCATTTAATTTGCAATTTTTATATTTCCAATTCATGATGTTGTTTAATGTTTATTTTTGAAAATTTCTGCAACAAGGCGCGCAGAACTAAATATGCGTCCGGTCGAATTTCCGCATCTCGTTTAGTTCATTGAGAAAGTGGATTTTCTCCCACATTCAGAGGTGAGAGTGGAAAGAGTTTTTAGTCAAACATTTGAAAATTGAAAAATAAATGTTTTTCATACATAATGGGAATAGATTGTAAAAAGCTCGAAAAGCCCTTAATGGTGGAAAAAAAAATGGGGCTTTCATTGCTTGCGAATTTTTACGTCAACCAGGGATATCACATTTGCGGATTTCCCAAAATAAATAATGGCAACGCTGTGTTGGTGTATATATGACAAATACAAACACATAATGTTGCTCGTTTGGCAATCGAGTGACAATGATGGAAACGTACACCGAGCACATATATTTGTAAACTATCCGTATTTGATTCAGTAAAGTAAGTGCGAGTGTATACAAATGCCAACGTTGCCGAAAATCTTTAGCGTTCGCCGCTTATTGCACCGTCCGCACAATACAATCAACATGTTGCTCGTTTGGCATGTGAGCGACGACTGATGTAAAGCGATTATTTTTAAATAGAATTTTTATTTGTGCCATTTAGTCTTTACATTTCTATATGTTATACATAGTAAGTGATGTAGCTTATTTTTTCCGCTTTTCATCTTCGGTGTCTTCTATTGGCGATTTGCGGCAAAGCCAAAATTAGTCATGCGACACCTATGATTCAGCTCATGAACTGGCAAAGTGATACAGTTTGCTTTTTTCACCCGTAAGTGAGTCGTAGCTTACAACAAAATCTTCATTATCTTCTCGGAAAAAGCTTACCACTGCCAAAATATGAATGAAACGAGTAAGAAATTTAGTTTTATTTGCAATTATTCTGAAATTACAGCCATTTGCAACTATTTCACTCATATATTTCTTCGAAATGTAATCGGGGTATTATTGTGGTTATAAAAAATCGTTCCATAAATAAAGTTCCAACTCGAAACGGAGACCCAATCAGTACCAATGTCGAACTCCTTCATATTTTGAACTACGTAGGAGATTCAGTGAAGACTATCGGAGAGAAGGGTCGGCTGTGCATGATACAAAGCTGAGACTTTCCTATTAGCCGGATATATTCTTTCCTCGCCTGATCTGGAGAGTTTCATGAATTTACACCATCTCATGAAGGTTTAGCTTAACTTAGGACGAACGGGAAATGCTGTTGCGGCGGCTACGGTGCTCAACAAATTACATTTCAAAACAGCGCGCATATAGCTCTGCGAATAATGTTAGAAACCACTATGTTTTACACTCTTTTCGCAAGATGTTTACTCATCATCTTATAAAATGATGGTTTTCCTTCATTTTCATAAACAATTATCAACAAATTGATCGGTAATTTGGTGTTTAAAAGTCATTTTTTACCAATGTTTACATAAAATATATGCACTATGACAGAACAGAATAAAATCAGCAACAATTTCCTTCCAGCGCTATCTGCGAACGGTTTCAACGTAGAATCGCCAATCGGTTCATCGTTTGCATTTTAGAATGTTTATGCACATTTTTTTGTTCTGCTGTGAGCTATTGTGCGGCATATAAAACGCGGGATCTGTTTAAATAACCTTCCCGTATGCTATGAAATGCTAAGTTGCTCTTTTTTGATTGTTCTGCCTGAAATAGGCCTGCAAATTTCGCATTTTCCGCGTGATTTTCGAAAGATTTTCTAAAAATCCATTTTTAGCATATTATAGTCGCACGGAAGATATTTGCATTTAAAAACTGGGAAAATATCTCAGCACTAATTTTTGAAACGGAAACCCCGTATTGAAACGTTAGAAGTATTCCATTTCAAAACAATGATTTACCCCAATTCTGGGTGTTTTATCACAATTAGTTGAGATTTTTACCAAAGCAATTAAAAACAAATATTTGGCTAAGCATTAAAATTTAAATAATTTTTTCTATATTAATTGTTATTACGTTATACGAATATTTTATCCTTTTAGTATTTATCTGAAAATGTTCAATGGTACGTAGTTGAGGTAGATTGAAAGGTTTGGGATCCTCCGATATCACGGATTGAAAAACCCAATATTGTGTTGTGACAATGATGTTGACGTATTTCATTTTGATTTCATCTTGTTTTTCTGCTGTTTGTCTAATCAAAATTGCTCTGGAAATGGTACTTAGTAAGTAATACCAAACTGACCCATATTAAAACCACATAATAAACATGAAGTCATGGTTAGATCTTCCATTTCCCGACGGTTTTAAGCTTCCCGTGATTCGGGAAATAAATAATAAATTTCCCGGGAAATCCCTGGAATACAGAAGAAAAATAAAAAGGTGAATGTTTCTCTTGACAACAAAAGAATAAATTGAAAAGTTTTCAAAACCGTTTGATTGCATGTATATCTAACCAACAGCAGTTGTCAGAGGATGGCGATTTGGTGGCCTACACATCATTCAATCATTTGATAACTAGTCAATAAGTTTCCGCAATACTTTTACTTGGCTATATGTATAGGCTAAATTTTGGTAATTTCGATTACGATTGGGACGATATACTAAACGCAGCTGATGGAGTTACTGTCCAAAATTGGTATTCGTTGTTCTGATACGATGGAATGTGATCAATTTAATGCAAAGCACCTTCTTTGGTAATTTTGAATGAAAAGATTGGGCTGCTTCAGGGTAGTGTGCAGTTACTTCCGATCAAAAGAGGAAAGTTTATACATGGAATCCATTTCCGTCACAGTAGGATTAGCATCATTTCGAATTAAGTGTGAATCAAAATCAAGCAGATAATGGACGAACTGTGCAGCGATGGATGAAGCTTATTATCGATTTCCTGATACGGGCAAGTATCTGGAGTGCTTGATCGTATCCCTTCAAAAATCCTGCCTGCATCCTTGAAAGCATTCAACGAGTTTGGATGCTCATGACATTGGACAGATACAACGTTATGTATTTCTTTTCATACATCCAAAAATTTACAGATATTACAGTTACAGTATAACAAATAAGACGAAATATGCATTCGAGGAACCGACCAAATATTTCTGCAGACGTTCTAGAAACATTCCTTATTTTAAATAGCGTTTGCGTTAAGCATGATATCACTACAAACCATCTCAAGTTTTGAAACAAACACACATCGATTTTTTAAGGAAGTAACGCAATTTCCATTACTAATTTGACTGCAAGCCCTTTCATTCAAGATCTAACTATTAAAATAAACTATTAAAAGAATTGTTAAAAATCTGATCAATCGGTTCATCGGTGGCAGAGATATCGTGCGCATCACCAACGCTACTGTAAGGAAATGGTTCGGTATAAAGGCCGGCAAATTAATCCATTTTTGAATGAAAATTTGAATGAATGCAACATTCTTTAGCAGTGTTTTGAGTATGGCGTGGACTATATACCTAAAAAATCACGAAAACATCAGTGAGCCTAAAGATATATAGTCCTTTGATCTGCAAATCAGTTGGAAAAGCACAATCTGCATTCACTACTCACTCCAAATGTTTGCCGGTAAAGATATTTCCTACGGAATTTCATTCGGAGAATCTAAGTTTTATGGAATTAATTAAAAATTCTTTGAGAAAACACAATTTCCCGGGAATCGGGAATCCCGGGAAATCCAAAAATCCCGGGATTCCCGGGAAATAAATTCCCGGGAAATAAATTCCCGGGATGGAAGCTCTAGTCATGGTGCTTAAACCTTTTAACCCACGGAAAAACGATGATTCATCAGACTCTTCTATAAGTGTCGCGGAGCTGGAAATGCAGGGGGGGATATAAGATCTAGGATTCGCTCCAAGCAAGCGATGTGACCTGTAAAGAAAAGTTTGTTATTTAGTTGTTTAGTTAATATTCGAGTGGACGGTCACTCGAAAAAGGAAAGACTTTGTTTAATGTTTACATTTTTCTTAACTGTAGGCAGCCAGCTACTGAGACTAATCTATGTTCTCTAAACGAAGGCAACCGCAAACAGCCGGCCTTGGAGGTATTGCCTAGAAAAGCTGGTCTTAACTACGCCATTGACTGGTTCACTGTTAATACAGAAGCATTTAGATTTTTTCAACTCTACGATATATTGGGTTCGAAGCCAAATATCAGGAATCAGAATAAATTGGCTCGATTGACACGATCTCCGTGTTATTCGGAAATTTATAAGTTGCCACATTGTCTCATCTTTTTTTTTAATTGGAAACGAAAGGGAGGTGTTAGAAAAGGTTGGGAAATAAAAAAATGACAACACAAAACAGCTTGGATTTTTTACTCCCGAAGGAATAATGAACCCCACCGGGTTAGAAACAACAGCATATCCTTAAGCTTTATTCCCCTGTACATTGGTTCGTCTACGTATGGCGAACCAAAATCCGGACATGCAATTGAACTACAGGAAGGCAGTTAGTTATCAGATAATATGTAGTTCCGTAATCGGATTTACAAAGATCCCACGAGTAATACTCAGCACGCTGAATAGTAGCCATGTGGTGATTGAGTTTGCGATGTCCAGTACGTGCCCCGACTAGAATACTGCAATCGTACTTGAACAAATGCAACCAATTCGTTGCCATTTTCGGATTTTCATCCAGTAGAAATGTTCTGTGTAGGTGCGTAAGTTTGCAAACTACACCAATGGTTGGCAAGCTAAGATGCAGCTAGGATATTTTCTCAGAATTTCTTTTATTTCCCTAAATCGTAAATATGATAGATTTTGTCAGCAACCCCCTTCCTCTTTATTAACGGTCTGGTGCGGCCTTTCCGAATTTGGAACTTTTACTTTTAAGTTCCTTTTGTTAAATTATGAAAAATGTTCATAAAATAAAAATAAAAGTTACTAGGGAATTATTTTATACCGATACCTTCTAAGCTTCGCACGTGATATCGTTAATTAAATACGACTTTTATCAATTACCACAATGGAACGAACAAACCTCTCCAATAGACATAATCCAATCGCCGTAGATATAAAATCCTCTTGACGGTCTCGACAAGGTTTCCCACATCCAATCTAAACACTTTGATGTTTATGCCCTCTCCCAACACGAATTTCGCATTCGGAAGTTCAAGGGGGAAGGGTCCGGTATTAATTGCCGTTTAGGGTGCATCCAAACCACTCTCGGTGTGCTGCCTTACTCGAACTCCAAGGTGATTCGTTGAGGGACGGACAACCCTGCCATCGTCGTTGGACCGGTTCTGTAAATGACTTTCGCTTTCTAGGAAAGAAAATACAAGACAACGGGCGGCATCATAAAGAACCTCCGTTTCTCCTTCACGACGCGATATTCGTATTAGTTGTAGAGGCCAAGAATCAAGAGCGCCACATGTGTCCCACATTTCAAACAAATAAATATCCCCCCCCCGCCCTTCGTTCCATCACATTGACGCCGCTGTTCGGCCGGCGATTTACGATGCCGGTTACGTTCGATGTTCGCTAGTTGATCACCATTAGAACGGGGTTTTTGAAGGTTGAGAACGCAGTTCTCGTATTCCTCGTAAGCTCCCCATCGCTCCTCCGCACAACCTGCGTCACCGTTAATACGACGTGACACAAATAAGTTCTACCCGAAACAAGAATAACCCACTCACGTGCTGTGGTGTACAGATATTATTATCATAAACTATTTACGATATGTACGTTGTTAAATGTTTATTCGGAGCAGTACCTAAAGGAAAGTAAAATCTAATTCCAAGGGTAGGCACCTACTTGAACTTGGCGAGACGAGCAGCTCTTAAAGACGTCGTCGTTCCTGCGTTGGCCCTGAGGACAGACGATTTCATAGTGGGGTTCATTATTATGATTATTACGGGAGTAAATATATATATGGAACTTACTTTGCAATCGTGTTGTGCCGCGCCTGGTCCCAGTGGGTGGAACTCGCTCACCTACACGATTTGGTACCGACGTGAGTTCGTAGCAAAGCACTGCCGCCGATATGGTGTACATTTATATTTCCCTTCAAGAAGTTTTACTAATATCCAGACAATCCCCGCACTCCCCATATGAGGAGGAGTTGTATTCTCACCCAAAGGGTCTATTTCGTTCTGGTATACACAATGAAAGTAGTAACTTTTTTAACTCTTTACCAATGAATTTAAATTTTTTAACATTTATTTTTTTCTAGAATCTTGTTTTTAAAATAAGTCATTTAAAACTTATTGTAATAATTGATAAACAGTAATGTCACGATTTTGGCAGCCTTACGCAATCGGTATATATCAGTTTTTAAATTTTTTAAATTGTAACCTAATTCTGTGTAAGCTACAGATTAACAAAATCTCGTAGAAAGTACACGAAAAATATGCACGATATAGTTTCCGCGAACCCCTTTTCAATAATCAACTCGATGGTTTTCTTTGAAACAGGAAACTGTAACTTGTTGCGGAAAACTCTTACGGCGGTATGTCTCGACAGAATGAGCTAGACAAGGAATCCAGCACTTATATTAAACGGTTTTAATTGCGGCTACGCCATCCGTTAAACAGATAGGATATATGTAACACTTAATATCTCGAGTGAGTTGTGCCTCCGGATGTTCGCTTCGTTTTGCAATTATATTCTACTAAATTAAGTACTGGGTGATAAGCTCCAGCTACTTTTCAGGAAGATTTCAATACTTTAATGCTTATATACAACTGGTTAAATTGATAGATTTATATTTAGAATAAATTACTGTAACTTATGACAGAAAATTCTTTAAATTTCAGTCCTGTTAATTTTGGTTCTCTTCTTAGTTTTTGCCTTTCTCATATAGAAAGGTTATGCAATCACTCTGAAAAATGTCATCCTAATCCCGGCCCGGAGGGCCGAGTGTCATATCCCATTCGACTCAGTTCGTCGAGATCGGAAAAAGTCTGTATGTGTGAATGTGTGTGTATGTGTATGTATGTGCGTATTTGTCAAATAATGTCACTCATTTTTCTCAGAGATGGCTGGACCGATTTGCCCAAACTTAGTCTCAAATGAGAGGTGCAACCTTCCCATCGGCTGCTATTGAATTTTAGATCGATCGGAATTCTAGTTCCGGAATTACGGGTTTCAGAGTGCTGCCACACAGAAATTTCTCATATAAACTATAGGAAAAATTAAAAATAGAATTTTTATTTTTGATGCTAAATGTGTTCAAGGTACATGAAACGTCGAGATTTGATGCAAACTCGAAAAAAAAATTGACGATAATTCACTTTTTTGGATTTTGGCACATTTTTGCCTTTCTCATATAGAAAGTTATGCAATCACTCTGAAAAACGTCAACCTAATCCCGGCCAAATTTTTTTTTTCGACTCGCATAAGGTTTCTGGATTTCAACAGGGGCGTAGTTGATGGTTTACGGAGAGGGGTTACACCCCCCTCTCCTGTTCACTCCCCTCCCTTAAAAATCTCCTTAAATCACCCCTCAGACCACCACCCCATCCAGCCCTCATACCCCTCCCTCTCAACCCCATCATCTTTAAACCACCACTATATCACAAAGCATACCAATTTAAGCTGGGGAGTCGTTCGTTCATGGGACTTTCGCCCTCCTCACATACCCACCCCCGCATGACAAAATGAGTTAGCAAGCAGATAACATTGATCTAATGCTGATTAGGCTAATGGAGTATGATATTTTTTTGTTTCAAGTGTTTCACCGTCGACACGTAGCTCATCAAGTTCGTGGCTGGCATGCCATTGTGTATAAGTGCAAAGTGTACTAAGAATGTAATTGACATTTCTACAATTATGTTGAACATAAAAAGCCTCTGTGCCATAGTTTAGAGAAATGAGAAAGGCACAATTGCACCGCTAGGTGGATTAAAACAGGTTTTTCCCTGTTATTTCAATTTCTTGTTACATTCTAACTCTGTTTACCTATTGTTTTTTGTTCAATTCGTTTGTTTGATAAGGCACGTTTGCGTTAGCTTAAAGGTACCATTTTTTCTTTGTTTTACATTTTGAATTTCTCAAAACTAGGAGGTCATAAAATTGGAGGGGGAGGTCATTTTGTGTGTTTTTGTGTAGTAATGCACTTTAGGATTTTTAGAAGGGAGATTATTGAAGCAATTAATTATTAACTAAGCGGAACATTATACAAGCATATTAAAACTAGAAATAACTAGAGGGAGTGGTTCAATTTTATTAAGATTGGAGGGAATTAATTAGGGTTATTTTGAAGTAGTGGTACTTTTGGGCAATTCTGTTGATCAACTAAAACTAGAAGACAGAGGGGCACTTAAGTTTTGTGAAGATATTCAAGGGGAAGGGGTGAGGTCCTACATCTGTGTATCAGAGACAGGGGAGAAAGGGTGGACAAGGTGTGATGCTGTGCTGTAGGTCTCGTGTTGGTTGGATCATTCGGCAGAGATGTTTTGTTTCGTCTTGGAGTCGCATCAAACCATCGTTGGGGTACGATAGGCGAAGAGGGTATTTCTGGGAATGATAAGAAAAATAATAGTGCAGTTCAATCTGAATATTGATGTTTTTAGGAAGGTGTATACGAGGGACATATAGAGGAGATTGCGGGTTGCCAGTATCGTGACATTGGTTGATCTTCCTCGGGCCCGTAAGGCATCCAATAGTTGAGATCTGGCAGAACAGTACTCGCATGCCCAGACAATATGTTCGATATCGTGATAACCGTTGCCACAGGTGAAGATACTGATATTTGCGAGCCCAATGCGTCGACGATGAACGTCCAGCGTGTAGTGATTGGACATGAGCCGAGCCATCACACGAATGAAATCCCGACCCACATCCATCCCCTTGAACCCAGGCTTCGTCGATACCGTAGGAGTTATCGAATGTAGCCACTTTCCTAGTTCACCATTGCTCCGTGAAATTTGACAACTTTCGACAGTTCTCTGATGAATAATACTGAAAAATTCGCTGAAGCAAATTGGTCTTTCATATATGTCACCTTCTAAAGCGCCCGCCTTAGCTCTTTCGTTAACGCGGGCGCTTTAGAAGGTGACATATATGAAAGACCAATTTGCTTCAGCGAATTTTTCAGTATTATTCATCAGAGAACTGTCGAAAGTTGTCAAACTTCACGGAGCAATGGTGAACTAGGAAAGTGGCTACATTCGATAACTCCTACGGTATCGACGAAGCCTTGGTTGGGATCACTTGCGGACGTATGTGATCCGAGATTCCACGAATCTCGTCCTTCACGGATGTGTCGAATACAGGGCCGGCGGAAAGCGTGGGTAGTATGGGTAGTACTACCCACTCGAAAATAACCGAGTGGGTAATTACCCACTCGAAATTTTGAACCATTTCAAAAAAATTAGATGTGCAACGCATGTATCTCGCACTACACACATTTGAAAACATCGATGTACCACAATTTCATTTGCATAAACGAACATGATTTAATGTGAATGTAATGTAAGCGTGTGCATTGCAAAAAGGGAAAAAAATCCGTACTAATGGACCCATCATCCTATGCTTTCTACCCACTCGGGCGTAAAGTTTTTCGCCGCCTCTGGTCAAATAATACAGTTGAAACAGAAGCATGAAGCAAATTGACACGGTTGGGAGAATATGAAGAAGGATTGATATTTTGTGCCGTGTAATCGAAGTGCAAAGACATAAATCGGGTTTGAGAATTGAGCTCGACAAGCCTTTCGAAATTTGCAATTACTAACGGGTTCAAGATATCGCATCGGATGAGCAATCGATATGAGAGTTCCCAAAATCGATTTTTCAGCGGAAAGACGCCCGCCAGCACTTCTAAATTCATCGTGTGTGTCGAGTGCATGCTACCCAAAGCAATACGCAAACAACAATATTGGATTCGCTCTAGTTTGATGAAATGTATGTTCGCAGCGGAGCGGAAACAGAAACTCCCGTACACCGACAATATCGTTGTCTGGTACAACCTGATCAGGTCTCCTGGGTGGGCACCCCACCATGTTCCGGTTATTGGACGGAGAAAGTTGATCCTTTGTTGGCACTTCTGTTTCAGATACCTAATGTGACATCCCCAGGTTCCTTTAGAGTCGAACCAGACCCCGAGGTATTTGAAAGTTGAAACCTGAGCAATTGTTTGACCCATTAATTGAAGCTGTAGTTGCGCTGGTTCACGCTTCCTTGAAAATACGACTAGCTCAGTTTTCTCCGTGGAGAGCTCGATACCTAGCTGGAGGGCCCAAGCAGACAAATTGTTCAAGGTATCTTGCAATGGTCCTTGCAGATCGACGGCTTTGGGTCCTGTAGTAGAGACCTCACCGTCATCTGCAAGCTGCTTTAGCGTGTAGGAATTGACAAGACATTCATCAATGTGATTCACGTAAAAGTTATGGAGAGGAGGGCTTAGACATGAACCCTAGGGAAGACCCATGTAGCTAATTCGTGATGCCGATAAATCATCATGCGCAAATTGCAAGTGTTTTTCGGACAGCAAATTTAGCAAAAAGTTCTTAGTTGCTTACAGACCATGCTGGTGCAGCTTCTCAAAAAGTAGATTGATACAAACTGAATCAAATGCCCCTTTATATATAGGATAACTGATGCCATTTTCTCTTTGCTAGCATAGACCACTTGAACTTTTGTCGAGAGCAACGCAAGACAATCGTTCGTCCCTTTTCCTTTGCGGAAACCAAATTGTATATCTGACAGTAAGCCATTTGCTTCAACCCAACTGTCGAAGCGAAACAAGAACATTGTCTCAAACAACTTTCGGATACAGGACAGCATTGCAATCGGTCGAAACGAGTTGTGGTCGGAGGCTGGTTTTAGGATGGCGATGACCTTCACTTGCTTCCAGTCACGAGAGACAATATTACCCTCAAGAAACTTATTCAATAAATTCAACAAGGGTCTCTTGGCAGAATCCGGCAGATTCTTTAACGAGTTAAATTTGATTCTGTCTGGCCCTGGAGCTTTATTGTTACATGACAAGAGAGCAAGTGAGAACTCCTCCATCGAAAACGGTGTTTCGTTCGCGTGATCGTGAGGGGACGCAGCGCGGTAGATCTGCTGTGCCGGGGCGGAATCCGGACAAACCTTCCTGACAAAATCGGATATCCAACGGTTTGAATATTCCACGCTCTCGTTAGTACTGTTTCGGTTTCGTAGGCGTCGGGTCGATGATTCTCTCGTTAGCCCATCGACGAACCGCCGCCAGTAGCTACTTTTTTTGGCTTCATACGCGTTTCTGCCATCGCGTACTGTCGGTAGCTGGCTGGCAGCCGGTCGTCCCGGAAGGTTTTATACGCGGCGGTCTTCTCCGCGTATACGTCTGAGCGATGTCGAGCAGAGGGACAGGTCTAAGGCGCTCGGACGCGCTGGAGGGGCAGGAATCCGTGTCATTTGACCCGTATTCAAAATGGTCATATTGAAGTTGTTGCAAAGCTCATGGAGTAGGGTAGATCGCTTATCGTCATGAAGGCCGTACCGTGGGAGTTGAAGTCACCTAAAACTAGCCTCAGTGCGGGGAGGAGTTCCGCAATATCGGAAAGCGGTCGGTGAATAACTGAGGTTCTAAGGGGGATGTAGGTGGAAGCACTACAAAGCCTTTAATTCTGGTTTGGCAGGCGACAACTTCAATGCTTGATCTCGAGGGGAGGTCAATTCGATTAAAAGAATAGCACTTTTTGATCCCCAAAAGTACTCCTCCGTAAGAGTCTTCTCGATCCAAGCGAATAATATTAAAATCGTGGAAGTGTAGGTCTATTTCTGAAGTAAGCCATGTCTCGCATAGTGCAAATGCATCGACTTTCAAGTTATTTAGTATGATTTTAAAGGAATCGATTTTCGGGATAATGCTTCAGCAATTCTGTCACGGCCGAATACCGATCCGTCAGAATTCGAGAAATCTGCAACAGAGTTAGAGTGCAACACTTTTTGTCATTGGGCCGGAAGAAGAGCACGAAGGGCCCAGTGGCCGAGCTTGGATATACTTTGAGCAGGGCAGCCGATTTTATTTCGACTTCCTTCTCACCTTAACCCTTAAATGCATACTGTTGCCATTTGGCAACATACCGAGTTCTGTGATACAAAGCTTTAACATGAGATATATCCATATCCATTCAGAAAAATGAGCTTCATGTATTTAAAGGTTAAGATGAATCGCCGTCAGGGGAAGTCATTGTTGCACGGGCCTATTGCCCAGTGCACGGTAGTAGGAGAACCGAGAAGGGGAAACGTAAAATAATACTTAACATGTGTATGTAACGGCATCCAGACGGCTTACTAGCAAAACTCTGCTTTATTGGTCACTGGCCGGCAAACAGTATTCAGAAACAGACACACAAAAGAAGGGTTAAATACTGAAGCCTCGACAAGGCGGAGAGTGTGCAAGATAACCTTGAACGCGGATTAGCACTATTATTTGTCGCTATACAGGGTGTTTGGTTCATGGTTAAGAACCTCTCGGATGATTGACTGTCCTATTTGGAGAAAAAAATCGTTCTGCACATTACTATTAAATCTCAACCGTTACTAAGTTATTGAACTTTTTGTGTTAAAAACTTAGTTATCTTAAAATAGCTCTAACTCAAAAAGTATACTTTGTATTTCAAATCTTTTAGATCCATTGAATAGGTGAGATAATTTCCCATTGAATGATGTTCTCTTATATTTCAGATAATGAGGTTAAGTAACCTTTTCACAGTAATTTATTTAAAATTTAACAATTTTGATCGATTTTTCGTTCATTTCGCGAAAATCTTAATAGTTTTAATAATTCAAATTTTTAGTCTTGAAGAGTTGCATAATTTATTCATTGACATGATACACTTATCTTTTCTTGTTTTCATGTGTTTTGATCAGGCCCGATGAGAGGGGGAGGCAGCCAGGGCAATTGCCCTGGGGCCCGGGTCGTATTTGGGGGCCCGCGGTTTGACCCGGAAGAAGGAGTGAGGACTTAGTTTTATTAGCCCCTTGGCGAATTTTAAGCTGATAAAATAGGGACATTGATAAAATCGGGACACATATTTTTCTGTCATTTTATTAAACCGAAGCTCTTAAAATATTTGGTTCTTAGATATAGCCTCGCAACCCTTTCTGAATATTTTCTTTAAGAACGGGGTCTGACAGCGCAAAATTTAAAAAAAAATTGACATTTTAATTTTTGCATTTTTCGGATCTCAAGATAAGAAATATATGCCCAAGAAAGAATTTACTCGAATTAAACTTGGTTCGTCTGCTAGAGCCCATAAAACTACCAACTATCAATTTTCATAAGAAGCTGATAAAATCGAGTTAAAAAGCTGATAAAATCGTGGGTAGATAAAATCGGGGGTAGATAAAATCGTGGGCTGATAAAATTGGGTGCTGATAAAATCGGGTCTCCACTATAGTAATTTCTTTATCATCATTCGCTTCATTAAATTGTTATATGATATAAGTATAAAAAATGCAAACTTTATTTGATAGTTGACATTTGTTGAAACAAACGTTTTTGAAGGATTTGCCTACTTTGTGTACAAGTTAAAAAACGGGTTTTATTGCTTGAATTGATGGAATACACTATAAAATATTGAGAAGCTAATTCAAAGTATTTTCGAAGAAAGCAAAAGAGCGTCAAACAAAAATGCGAGCATACGGACAAACGCATCCGTCCTCTTCTACGTTCGCTTCTTTGCTGGTGGTGCCGGTTGTTCGCTTAGAGACACTGGTCGTGTTTGTTTTTGAGTGAATATTTGTTCTTGTCAGATCCATAGATATTGGTTTTGTAGCCGTTTGTGGTTTGGCATAAGATAACGGTGTGCTGTTTTCGGTTATAATAGGTGGGCTGTTCTTAGCTGGTTTTGCACAAAGTTTTCCGTGGTGCAGTGTCTTTTTGTAGAATTCGCGCATAGCAATCTACCATGGTTGCATAACCAGTATTGTCTGATGAAATGTCCCATTTTCGGTTGATCCGCATGAAATGGTTACGTATGAAAAAGTTGGATTTTGCCATGCATCTATAGCGGAACGATTTTTAGTTTCTACTCTGGGCGAGATGAGAAGGTAGACTGACCTTAATAAACCGATGATTAAAATGGATAATTGTTGTATTTTTATAGCACGTTCAAGGAATTTTCTTCTAAAAGTGCATTGTGAGAAAAAACGGTGATTTTAGGCCTCGCCCAAGTAACCACGAAGCATTATGTAATGGCTTAAGATATGTTCTAAATTTTCATACAAAACATATGCTTTATGGCTTCATAGTTCTATAGAGATGATTAAAGCACACTTAGTGATCCAGAATAGAGCTAGTTCAGAAGCACCTTAATGGCTGTCAATGTTAATATAGAGCCGTTTAAAAATAACTTTTCCTTCTTTATCGATACAGCAAAACAAAATATAAACTTTCGATAACACACTCACTCTTCCGCTCTTCTTTCGTTTGATGTGCCGACTATATAAATTGACTATTTAGTGCCTATAGAAATGGGGTTCAATCCCCAGTCGAAAAGCTCGTCTCAATGTTGTATATTTGTTTGATCACTAATCTGTGCGAAAATTTGCTTGTATATTCGGTTTATTCCAAACTCTACCTAGACGTTTAGTTGAATTTTTTTCGAAGAATCGTGCAGAATTTGCATTTTGATTTTACGTTATTTAGGTATTTTTTACAGACACAAAATGAGAGTGAACGAAGATTTTGATAAAATAGTGCAGTGACGCCAATCGTAGTCCAATTCTAAATGTCTAATTTAAACGTTAATTACAACAAGTGGGTCTAACACCCCTACTGATAAATGATAGTTTGACAGCTAGATTGTTTAGCATGAACAAAACGACAACAGAATACACCAAAATTCTCGTTTCCTTGAAAAAGGTCCAATAAGGACCGAAACGTTGGAGAAAGAGAGCAACGAGTGTTCTTGATTTTTATTGACTGAAACGCTGATCTTCAAATCATAAATTGTCACAATAACAGTCGAAAGTGCACTAATTTACGTTTATTGCATTATCATTTATTACAGGAATGCATACGACTTTAGGTGATTATTGGAATGCACAGGTATATTTGTTATTGTTCGGTGTCTCAAAGCACTATAAGAAGATTGACTTAGAGTTTTCTATAAAAGTTTCGTAGCATTTATCTTCAAAAGCTTTTTAGTGCGATGTGTATGTTCTGTATGTCGATATAGTGCTAGATTTAATGCTTCAAATTTTACGTGCATTGAAGCATTAAAAATGCTTGTATACGGCTAGTTAGCAATAGGAATGCTAACTTAGAGTCAAACTAGAGCTTTAAATAAGTGCTTATGGTTACTTGGGTGATCAAACGCGTATATCAAATTGAGACGAGGTTTTCGACTACGGATGGAATCCCATCCCAAGCACTAAATCGTCAATTTAATCAGTCGGCATGTCAAACAAAAGAAAGAAAAGAAAAGATGGGTGGGTACGTTATCGAAAGGGAATTTTTTCTTTTGCTGTGTCGATAAAGAAGCGAAATTATTTAAAAAAAAACACAGCTCTATTTTAACATTGCTGATAGCCATTAAGGTGCTTCTGAATTAGCTCTATTCTGGCACATTCTTTCGTCTTTTCCGACACTAAGTGTGCTTTAATGAGCTTTATAGAATTTTGAAGCCGCAAAGAATATGTTTTGTATGCGAATATATCTAAAGCCATTAAATAATGCTTCGTGGTATCTTGGGTATATTCCTTACCACTAACCTTACCGCTTCCCCAATCCTTCCCATCAGAAAAATCATGAAAAGACGATTCATGGCAAGGCACAAGTCTCCGATCAACATTGGGAACGTGCTATTCGAGCTAAAGGCTACTGATTTCTGTTTCCTGAGTACTACTGATGTCTGATTTTTGCAAATAATCGATTATACGTTAATCGAATAATATTTGAGAGATTGATTAATTCATTCGATTAATCGACAAAAATAATTAATTAAAATAAATAATCGATTACTTAGTAAATCCTAATTTGTCAACCAAAAAAAAAAAGGTCACTCGACACATTTTGAAAAAAAATGGAGAAGTCTGGTCATATTTTTTTGCTCTGCGACTTTCGTTTTCAATGCCACTCTTTATTAATTATGCTCTCGATTAATTGATATCAGCTACTTTGCTCGATTATACCGAAAGCTTGTAATCGATTATTGATTTTTATTTTAGAAATTAATCGATTATTTGCGTTAATCAAGTAAAAAAAGACATCACTACTGAGTACTCACAAATTGAAAAACTCTTAGCTAATAGGAACAGGAAGCTGTCGAAATTCACCTGTCTGGCACGCTATCTGTGGATGTGGCAATATGAGTCAACCACAGACTAATAGAAACTACGGACTCACGAGTTTCTCATGGCTGAAGAGGTACTAACTCATACTGAACTAGAGGGCTTAGGTTGTAAAGGGCCCGGCAGTAATACAAGCCTTGAGGCCCGACACGGCTGTCGACGGCGCTGGTTTTGATTATTGAACTTTGATATTTTTATCTCATTTTCACTAATACCAGCTCTTATTGAAAAAGTATGGCACTTATTGTACCTTTTCTTATTTTTATTCGAAAGCCAGCAACAGAGAAAAATATATTAATACCTTTCAGTTAAGTGTATTTAGTATTCTTTTAGAAGTAAATTGGTTTAAAGTTAATGTTATTTTAAGCTTTTTCGTTAATTTACTTAAAAAGTAAATAATAAACATCACCATTATTATCATCGAAATATTGCATCTTGGCAAGATCTACAATTCTTTCTTTGACTCCATTCCATTATCTCTTTTAGTTTCAAAGCAAAATCATCTTGATTCATATGCAAAAACTACGATTTCGATTTAGTATGAAATTTAAAAACATGTATTTGTTAGTTATTGTTAGAAAATTTTTTCTACCGATAAGTTCTCCATCATGCAATCACATTCAAAATGTTTTTTTCTCTCTCTTTAGGTGTTTATTGACCAAATATGAAAAATTTAAAAAAAAATTATTTTTTTTGCAATTTAAATTTTTAACATAAATTTTTGTTTTTGTGAGGAATTTCGCAACATTTTTTTCAGTGACATATTTTTCGTACGGAAGTATTCATTCCCTATAACTCGTTCTAAAACAAATTTGCTGTTTAACCTTCCGGCAGTCGCGCTAGTGCACTGAGTGCACGCTGCTATGAAAATCTAACGAAATCGTCTTAGAACATCTGCGGCTGCTCGTTCAGTGAGCCAATTGCGCGGAGGGTTGATATACAGTTATCGAACAAATAATTTTGAAAATAATGCACGCAGAAACTTTCTTTTAAAAATATTCTCTTGAATCAAAACTGCAAAGTTTCGTTCAAATCGGTGATAGTCATATTTTGCGGTAGGCCCTCATCCTTCATCGGATTTCGATGGTTCATGCATTTTGAAATTATTTGATGATACAATAAAATTTTGGATTCCCGGAAAGCTTTTGCAAAAAATTCTAAGGCTTTGGTAATATTGTTTTTAATTTGTTTTTAGCGGTTTTCGTTTGTTTTGACGTTTCATGCTATTTTAAGACATATTTTGACGATTTTTTTAGATTTTCAACAAACCCCCTTTGGATATTAAAAAATTAATATTCGAACGCTTCACCCCTTAACAATGTCTGATTGAGCCAGACAATTGTATGGAATCCTTTTCCGATGTAATAAGTATTTTATAGAAGACTTTATGAGAAAATTTTGAAGACCCGTCCGAATTTTTTTCGAAAATTTCTTCATCAGGGGTTTCTTGTGACCCCACACTTTCGCCATTTTTGTTTTCGTTTTGGTCGTTTTGCTAGATCTTGTGTTGAACAGTGTTAGTCACGAATCAAAATCTGTGCTCGTAAAATAGTTCCCAAGATCATAAAATAATATTCATGAACCCATTCATGATTTCTGGCGAATATGCCAGGACTGATATTCGAGCTCGTGAAATAGAACTGGTTCATGATTCCCAGTATAATATTCACAACTGATCCTGAAATAGTTCACAAAACCATAAAATATTGTTCATGGATTCGTGTCAGTTCACGATTCATGATTCTTAGTACATGATTCACGATCTATCTTGAGTACTTGTGATATTTAGAAGATTTCCCCCTTCTTTTCAATTTCATGCAACTCTGCACATGGTCAAGAAATTTTCTCGTTAGCTATATCAGGTGCAAGCAGCAGATATAACAAAACTATTAGGACCTCGATCATCGTTATTCTTTGATATGGCTTAATGTGACGTCCTGACAGATAATGAAAACTGCGCTGAGCACTAAAAATACACTATAGTACCACAAATCGTTTTCGTGATATAGTTCACAAAACAAGATACCGTGAATCAGTCACACTTGTATGATCCGGTTCGTATTGTGACAACCCCACCAAACATTGGAATGTAACGCAATGTTTATTTTTGGAGCGAACTAGCTTTTTGAAAACACAAATATTGCATGTCAACATGCAATGTAATCAGTACAGTTAATCCTTAAAAGGAAATGTATTAAAAACATTATTTTTACTGCTACCTAAGGATCTCGACAATACGAAGAAAAAGAATTACAGGATGTTTTAGGTCATTTTTTCTGATTTTTCAAAATTCTCTTGGTCAAGTCTCCCCAGGCCTTGTCAAGTCTCCCCACAGTGGAGAGACATGACCAATAAAACGATCTCAGAAAAACTTTTATAACTTTTGAAAAAGTAAATTTAAAATTCTGCAAAAAATCATGAACATGCACAATACCTTTGCACATAATATCTCAATGACTTTGGAAGGATTGAAAACTTTTTTATAGATTTATGCAGGTTTAGCTTAAAACCTGTTCAAGTTTCCCCATGTTCTCCTACGAAGTTTATTATCCATAATTTCAGGAACTCGGACAAGATTTTCGTAAACCGCTCAATTGACGAAATTGTGATTTTTGGTTCATAAATTTATGAACGAATTTTTTTCCGTGTGGGTATGGTTTCGCTAGCAATGGGCGGGCACTGTTTCAACTCTCCGCAATTTCAATTCAACGCGGTTTCCCCTACACGTAAATATGGCTGCAGATGTTCGTCATTCCACCGTCTAATATATTTGCAGTAATAAGGGTTGCTCACGGAAACGTTCAATTACAAGATTTATTATCAGAAAAATCAGATCTCAACGAAAAATAATAAAAACTCATCCACCGGATTATGGGTGTATGCATAGCATGAATTTTTAAGTGATTGCATTTCACTTCCCAACGAAACTGAATCGTTTATTCGTTTGCAACAAATCTAAGGCATTTGACGCTCAATTTAGGTCCTGTCATATTTCCGTCTCTTCCCTTCCGAACTATGATAAAGCGTTGTATTATACCGGATAGGCCATAGCCGTGATTGTTCCGATGATTCCGTGAGAGAAATTCTAATCAAGCAGCAGCGTCAGAATCACTATTAAAACTTCCCTCCCACTCAGCAGCCGGTCGAACTTTTCTGCAAATGTGTAGCGAAATCTTAGACCCAAAGTTTGTGATTAATGGCTTCGAAAAATGTCCAAGATTATCTAGGGATCGTGGAGAGCGGAATAAAACTCACGGGAAGTGACGTCACGCTAGAAGTGAAGATAAATGATGATTACGGCGACCAATGCCGAGACTGAACTACATGAAACATGAGAGCGAGAAAAAAAATCGCATTAAATAACAGTTAATCATCTCGTTCCCGGGTTTCGGATACGGATTTTGCGTGATATAACTAGTTTTCTTGGTTGGTGGAGGTACGTAAAAGTGTAGCGGAATTTTGGGGGGGGACATGAAGCTATAAATTATTGAAATAACATTGTGCCTCTTAATGATGATGATTATCAAGTGTCGCGATGGTGCTGCTGTTGCTGCTGCTATTTTGTCTCATGAAGCTGTCAAAATTTTGACTGACAGCGTGATGAACGGGTGCGCCTTCTATCGACGGAAGAGCTCATTACATGCTGAATGGTGACGCCGATGGTGAAGGCAGTAAAGCAGCTGTCTCATTTTTGTCATATCGCATCACCATACAGTTTTCGGCGCGAACATGATGTTTCATTTAACTCGAAAGGGGAAGCAATATCATGTGACAGGTTATGTGTGTTTGAGGATGTTTTGCGAGCAATCGACAAAACAAATAAATATTAATTGAAACTGTCAAACTTCCCCGACTGACAAAGCAGGGTTATTGATATAGGGAACCCGATCAGAATGAAATAACAAGATTGTAACAGAACACAATTTTTGTAACATATTGTGTTATAAATAAGGTCTCGTTAGTTGTTAAAATAACAGAAATTTATAACAAGTAACAATGCGAGATATAGTTTTGAAATATTTCTGTTATGTGTTTCTGATCGGGAAAACGGGAAGAATTCTCGTGGAAAAATTACATACAGATATTGATGCCGTTCGTATAACGACTTGCTTCCACTCACAGGAACATTGCAAATTAATCTGAAGTAGTTTGTAGTGAAATAATGTAAATCGCCGATTGGGGTATCTAATTCATATGCATTTGCTACATACCCTAAAATTGTGTTCAATCGAGATTTCAAATGAACGACGAAATACAAACTGCTAGAACGGTCCAACTAAGCGCCCAATGTACTAGGGAAAGACCACTCACTATACTGCAATGTAGTTTTATCACCGCATTTTATGAGTAAACAAATCCATTGATTATAGCAGGATTATGTAAATCAATGCAACTGTGTTGCATCTCATGCCCACAAAACCACACAATCCGTTCAGCTGCTCCGTTCACGGTTCAGTGAGCTTTTGTGATCGATTACAATCAATTTTTACCCATTTAAAAAACAAGATTGAATTATGCATCTCATCAACCGTTCGCTCTGGTGGTTTCTCGATTGGAAGAACCCCAGCAACGCGGTGGTTTTTCGAGCATTAAAACTCCACCACTGCGCGCCACTGGATTGGGGTGAAAAGATATAATCGCACCCCCTTCGCTAGAGACGAACTAATCAAATAATAATAAGTCATGGAACCAAGCACGCCCTTCCGCGGGTCTTGCGACACCCTATTAAATTGCGTCAGAGAGTGCGCTTCGCCCCACAAAACCCCCGTAGGTACATGCCAGGAGATAAGCGATCGAAAAATCCTCTTGTTCCTTCGTATTCCTTTGAATTTGTCTACCCAAACTCGGCGCAACATCAAGATCCGAGTGGAGGACAAGTTGATTGACCGGAGGCGATGGGCATGGCCTGCATGACTAAAGAAGGAAGATAGGTTCGTCTTTCACCATGGACACGTATATCATTATGTAGGTATAGAAACGTCCGGAGGTATAAGAAAATGAAGAAAAAAAAACAACAACTATGGGCTATAATTCAATTCATGCTTGGAATGCCCGCAGCAAAGGAATCGCACTCAGTGAAGTGCACTTTTTTCCTGCAAGTACAACGGGAGAATGAGGACAACCGCAACGCAATGAGCGCACGTGGCCATCCAGGTTTAGATTTTCTTTTCAAAAGAGTAAGAATGCAACAACGGTAAACAACGTCTACGGCTCGTAATGAATGAGTTTTGTATTCAGATCTCGGTAATTTATTAGGACGCTACAATGACTGCACTTGGAGTGTTGTGACGAGCTGAAACGGGAGTTTGAATGTACTCAAAGTAGACATAAAAAGTAGATAATAAGTGAAAATTTCTATACTGAACTACATAGTACTTGAAATAATAATTTTTTTGTTAAAATCGCTTATTTTTCCTTCAATAAGCACTTGATGATTTGTTTATTATAGAAATATTGTCACAGAAAAAGATCTTATATTGGGTAATGAGTCTATTTTTGCCCTATTCTCTATTTGCCATTGGTTAGTAAACCGCATTCATCGTAGAATCTCTTCACAAATTTCTTGATAATGACGTAGCTTCATAACTTTACGATTCGGGCAAGACAGTCTGCTATGGTACCGTAAAACAAAGTAACGTTGATCACTTTTCGAAGTAATTATTACATATTTTAAGACGCAACACATTTTTTTCAAGTTTGCTATTTTTAAACCATGTACTGATGTATGAAGAATGAGATTAGATGGGTTTACCTGAAATTGTCCGCTCACTACTATTTTACCCAAAAATAAACATTTCAATCTGATGTCCTATTCCGGGGTGATTTTGATAACTTGCTATATCACTCACATTATGTTCTTGATGTCAATGATTTTTATTCAAATATTTGTTTAAACTAGTTCTGGAAAAATACGCATTGTTAAATAGCTGTTAATTGGTTTTGTACAATGTACAAAGTATTTCAATGTAAAGTAAAAGTTGAGAGACCAAAATTCGTCTAACTCGAGTCCAGCTAAAATAAAAGTATCTAAAACATTTTTAATGGCGAAATGTGTTACAAAAGTTTCACAAATTCAGCTACATCACACGAGACAAGTACGTAAATACAGCTACATCATACGAGACAAGTACGAGACATTCCACTCCTTATTCGAAGTAGAAAGATTCGTAGCGAAGAACTTCATACTACACGACGTCGAATATGAAATCGTCAAAACCGAGATACCCGTATGGACATTGATCTAACGGAAATTCGTCTGAACGAGTTGGCACTTCGTACTAGTACGGATTATATTAAAAAAATCATGTCGAAGTAAAATCTATCTCAAACAACACTTGAGAAATCTTTTTCTCTAGAATACTCAACGGTTTGCGACTAAACCAACCTATATTGTCTTACTTGACCTTCGGGGACAGATCATCTCGTTATTCTATATTCAAAGAACCCTATGCACATACCCTGCTAGCTCGTGATTAAGATAGATCATAAACACATACATACACAAGGGGGCAGCAGTGACAGGAAGGACAGGAGTCTAGGGGCTTACCGACCCCTCCGCCTCCCTCGGCCATTCTGCGAGTTGGGGAGTCTTGCTAGGATATGGGGTTTGGCTTGAGCTCAGCCAAACTTCTAAAAAAGGCATAACTCCGAAAGCAGCTCCGACGAAGCGATTCTGTGCCGCTTCTGCTAAGATCCTAAGATTCCAGTAATCTTAGGATCTAGCCCAACCGGAGTCAGAGTCGACGCCAGTAACATTCTGAATATGGCATAATTGTCATGGCGAACGTCAACGGACAGGACACGGATCACGAATTGGACGACTTTGGGCTGACAGGCGTGCTTTTCTACTCCCTGCGTAAGAAAGAATGACACCGACTTGTAATGCTGGCTCGCTACCATTTAGTTGGTGGTACTGGGTTCGGCTGGAGCATTCTCGATTTTACGCCGATCCGGCTCTGAACACTACTTCCCATGAAGGATAGTGTCAACCCTAGCATGACAGCACTAGAAGCATAGAAAATCGTGGGATCACAAGAAATGACTATGTACAACAAGTGGAGATAGCGGCCCGAAGTTGGGACCCAATAAACTGGAGCAGGAGGAGGGGAAGCAGCAGCAACAACAACAGCCAGAGCAGAGCGGGAGTAGTTAAACCCCACAGACGCCAAAAGTAGTGACAGCGAAGTGCTTGGTGAAGCAGCTCCACAAGTTTGTGGACCTGAGAAACAATGCCCATAAGAACATTAAGGAGATGGTCACCAGAATCCGAAAGGTGCTACTGTCTGCCGTGAGTATGACACGGCAACGCGGAGGGCTGATGTAGCTGAGCGAGCATTGGCGTCGGCTAAGGCTACTACCTTCCTAGTGCCCTCACCCCCCCCCCCTTCCGGGACAGGCGAAGGAGAAGAAGAGTGGAGTGGAGAACACAACAATTTCGCCAGGAGACGAAAGACCAGGCGGGCCAAAGAGGTAGATGCTCGAGGACGCTGTTGTTACTGAAGAACTCAACATGGAGAAAGCTGGAGTACCATTGTAGGTCGAAAGATGAAACACGGGAAACAGCAAAACAGAAGGTGGAGCGAAAAGGGGACCAGACGAGGGAAGGAAAACCTCCGGCTCGTCAGCAAGCGCCAAAGGGTAAACCATGCTAGTCCAATCCAATGACGCGACAACGTATGTAGCGATTCTCAAGAAGGTCAGAGAGGACTCGGAGCTGAATAATTTGGGGGAAAACGTGGTAAGGCGAGGCGAGGCGAGATGCTCTTCGAGTTGAAGAACGTTGCGGGAGACTATTTCCAAATCGATGGGTGAAAAGGCAGAAGTTAAAGTCTTAAACCTGGAAATAGTGATTGTGTGCAATGACCTTGATAAAATCACGACGGAAGACGAGCTGAGAGGTGCACTTAAGCGGCAGTGTAACTTGAGCGAGGTTGCACATGATGATCCGATTAAAGAAGAGATACGGTGGAACGCAAACTTCGATGATTCGTTTACCGGTAACCGCTGCCGATAAGGCGCTAGAGGTTACGGAGGCAAAGTTACGGATGGTCGAGATGCCTATTGAGAGCCGCCCCACAAGTGAATAAACAAACCGAAAAATGTTTTAAGTTTTTGGGCGTTGGACATTTGGCAGGGGCTTGCAAAGGCCCGGATAGATCCGGGATGTGCTGGAAATGCGGAGAGACGGACCATCTTGCGAGAGACTGCACGCACAGGCCGGTGTGCTTGCTTTGCACTCTAGAGGACGGAAACGACCATCAGACGGGTTGCTTTAAATGCCCTGCATACATGAGGGCGACTGCATGCCAATGGTAATGGAGATTACCCAGATAAATCTGAATCACTGTCCCCCGTGATAATGATAACTGGATGGCGGATAGATTGGGAACGGCTGTCATACAATTTATGGGGAGATTCCCGATTCGAGAAGAGGTAAAATGCTCATACGAGGGCTTCATGATTGCCAAAATCAACGGCGTCTTCGTGTGCAGCTGATACGTTCCTCCAAGGTATAAAATAATCCTGATAAAATAGAGGCTTTTTATTTCGTTGGGTCTTAGGAGCGATGCTTATTGAAGTCACAATTTTAGCCTGCCTTTTTTAGGGTTAAACGGGAGATCAGAATTAGTAAGTCAGATTGCCACAAGCAATTGTGCCTAGAAGTAGACGCCAATTCCCAGTGCGACGCATACCGAGTCGTGATGGTGAAAATGAAAAACTCGACGACGGCAGCGAAATGAGCCCGGGTAGGATGAAGATAATCGTCGAGGGTCTTTTCCCGAAGCACGACCTAACTATCTGTCCACCGACCGACCGTACGGCGAAGAAGAAGGAGTAAAGACGGATGATCGGCAAGTGACAAACAATGATCTCGCAGAGGCATCGAAGCACCTGAAATCAAAGAAATCCCCCTGTCCAGATGAAATACCACATGTGGTACTGAAGGCTGCGATTTTGGCTTACCTGGACAAGTTCAGGATGGTGCTGCAGCAGTGTTTAGATGAAGGCAACTTCCCTGAAATGTGGAAGGTATAGAAGCTGGTGCTGCTGCCGAAGTCAGGACGATCCTGGATCGTATAGGGCCATATGTCTGCTAAATACACTCGGAAAACTCCTGGAAAGAATAATCCTAATGGATGAAATGCACGGATGGTGAGCGCGGACTGTCCAACCATCCGTTCGAATTCCGCAAAGGAGTATCGACAGTGGATGCAATTCAGACAGTGCTCGAGAATGCTAATCTAAAAAGAAGCGACGAGAAGATCGATACTGCGCTGTGGTCACGATAGATGTGAAGAATGCATTTAACTTGAAGCCATTGCTGCACTGCCCATGATCGCATATTTGTCCCTTTTTCTATGGGATTTTCTATCTTTATGGGACTGACTTGCGATCATAGGTAGTGCAGCACTGCACAGAATGAAGTTTCCCGGCTATCTATGCCAGATCCTGAAGAGCTACTCCCAGAGCAGCGTGCTGCTGTGCGAGACGAGTGAAGGGCAGATGTCAATGCGAGTCACAGCAGGCGTTCCTCAGGGCTCCATTCTAGGTCCAACACTTTTGCTGATTTCGTTTTTAGAATCGAGTCGCTCTAGGTTCGCTCTGGGCTGTCACTTTTGTATGGATTTTGTAAATATTAGAGCGAACCTAGGGCGACTCTGTTCTAAAACCGAAATCAGCATTTGAAACAGGATGTACGATGGGTCTTGACACTGCGACTGCCCAGGATAGTGAAAATCGTGGGTTTCGTGGACGAAGTGTGATGGGTGAGACACTTGAAGAGGTGGAGCGGTCGGTGACAGCGACAATTGAAACAAACGAGAGGTGAATGAACGGCGTCAAGCTGCAAATAGCTCACCCTGAGACGGAGGTGTTGGTTAGCAAATTCAAAGCCGCTCAACGGATGCAGTTCGAGGTCGGAGAGCACGTGATTACATCTAAGCGTGCACTGAAGCATTTGGGAGCGATAATCGACGGCCGGTTGAGCTTCAACAACCGCGTCGACTACGCCTGCGAAAAGTCGGCGAAGGTTACGAACGCAATCACGAGAATCATACCAAACATCGGCGGCCCGAGAAGCAGCACGAGACATCTGCTATCTACTGTTTCATCATTGATACACTGATATGAAGTTCCTGTCTGGGGTGATGCGCTGAAAACCAAGCGGAACCTTAAAAAGCTGATGGCCGTACAAGTCGCGAGTGCGTACAGGACAATATCGTCGGAAGCGGTATGTGTTATCGCCGGGATGATCCCCATTTGGCTCACCCTGGCGGAAATAGCGAGTGCTACAATCGGAGAAACGCCAGAAACGTGAGAAAGATGGTGAAAATCAATTCGCTAGCGAGATGGCAGCAGGAATGGGACAGTACAGAAAAGGGAAGGTGGACCTACCGCCTTAACCCAAATCTAATATAAAGCACGAAGAGGTGAACTTCCACTTGACACAGCTCCTGTCGGGCCACGACTGCTTCAGGAAGTATCGTTATCGGCTCGGGCACGCAGCGTCACCATTGTACCCGGAGTGTGAGAACGTCGAAGAGACACTGGAGCATGTGGTGTTCGAATGTCCGAGGTTTGAAGCGACGCACAAGGAGATCGTGGAAACAGGAAGACCGGACATCAACCCGGATAATGTCGTCTACAGAATGATAAGCGACGTAAACACGTGGAACGCGGTCGACAGAGTGGTGACGCAAATCATGACCGACTTACAACAGAAATAACGTGTTCAAGAGCGGGTAACGGGTTCGGGAGGGCAGTCTTCGCCAGGAAACTCTAAGTAGGCTAGATCCACTATCGAGGACTAGCCGAGTAGACTGCGACAGAGCAACGGGTAGTCGGGGCGCCAGCAAACCAGATACCCTGTTTAACCGGAATCGGCGAACTGACCTCGACACCTAGTTGGTTGGCTTGGTTTCGGGGGAATTCTCTCGCCGGGGAACTCTCCGGCTAGGCTAGGTCCATCATCGGGACTAGACAGAGTAGTTCGCGTACAAGACCTTTGTAAGGTTGGGAGCTGGATGGATCATCGTGTAAGTGGGGCGAAGTGGAACGAGGGGGGAATTAAAGGGCGAAGAGGTTTCGGTGCTAAATGGCACAAGGGAGCCGAAGGACATTCTGAAGTTTGCCGCCCACATTGTATTCGTAGGGGAAGAGCACTATGTCTCGACCCACCGCTAGCTTGCCGACTGCCATGCAGAAATTACCAGCCTGTGTGGGTGGTAGAAAACTAGTGGTCGGGTGGCAGTCCAAACCTGTTCCCTGAAACGTTGGGTTTTGCACATTTTTTTTCCTGTGCGCTCAGGATTTTTTGAAAGTTTCTTTCTGCTCCCTAAAAAAATAAAAATCACACTTACACATACACACAGGCATTTTCCGATCTCGACAAACTGAATCGAATGAAATTAGACACTCGGGGCCTCGGTTGAAAAGTCGATTTTTAGCTCACTTTGTATATAACCCCTTAATGCATAATTTAATTTATTCTTGAAATAATAGAGGATCCGATTAGCCAAAGTTTGGCCGTCAAAAATCGTTTATAAAACCTGAAATATTTGATGAAAAAAGTGCAAATTTATATGGAAAATATTGTTAGAAATCAAAATATTTATTCTACAGTATTGGGTACTTCAACAAAAAATTTTTTAGTGATACCTGCAAGTGTATAGAACATATTAAAATGAACCATTCACACAAATACAGATAAGATCCTCTTAATATTAAAAAATATTTGTACATTGTAACCTCTTAGTTTGAAGATATTCAATATGTAAAAAAAAAAGAATATGGCACCGCTAAGCTAACGTATTTGTGCCTATTAAGCAAACGAACTGAAAAAAAAATTCATTAAGATTTTTAGGCTATATTCATAAAAAACAACAATTTTGCCTCGAAAATTAGGTCGGATGTGTATGGAATCTTCGACGAAATTATTCAAAACGCAATATTCTACAACTTTTTTGAAGACATCTACACTATAAAAAAATCTGCTCTACTTTAGTCAATATAAAAAAATTATTTACAATGTTGCAGAATAATATTGTGAATATGACATCTAAGTCTTCAAACAGGTTTTGTCCCATCTTTATTGGATTAATACCACTGTGTGACCCTGGCCCAGGGTGCCCATGCGTATAAAGACAGTAGTTACTGCTCAACAGTGATACTGCGATAAAAATATAGATATAGTTAAAAAAGGGATCAAGTCCTCGAAGTGCCACAAATTCTGCACATTTATAATGTATTGTGGTATCATCAAAGTTAAACTGAAACAGAATGGACAATGACCAAGACTACTATTTCAATGGCCAAATCCGGAAAAAGACAGTAACTCAGGTTGATCAGTAGCTTGGGCAGAACACGGATCAAGCTCAAATTTTAATTTGAGAGGAAAAAAATACAATAAATACATGATATTTTATACTGATAGCGTTTTAT
Organism: Topomyia yanbarensis; assembly: GCF_030247195.1. Taxonomy (NCBI): domain Eukaryota; kingdom Metazoa; phylum Arthropoda; class Insecta; order Diptera; family Culicidae; genus Topomyia; species Topomyia yanbarensis. The sequence goes on from NC_080671.1 coordinate 378,419,987, forward strand.
CCTAAGATCTTGGTTGCGGTTAAAAAATTAGGTTGACCTTATTAACATTGGCCCATTGTCACTTGCAATAACTGTACACATGATACGAAGAACATGTTGATAAACATTTGCTTTCACTTGTATGAATAAGACACATTTCTCTGCTACGTAGAAGTCTACCAAAGCGATTTTTTTATTATTTAATCTCCTACACAAGACGACAGCTCTTCATTTGGAAAATGACAACTTTTAATTAACACAGATCTGGATTTTTCACCTAACTGAAATTAATGGTTGGGCGTCTGTCACGTTTTTGACAAGGTTTGTCACTCGGTTGTGTTATGCGAAAATAAGAGGCGATAGGACAGGTTACGGATCACTAGTTATGTCGACCTGTTGCTTGATAGACAATATACAGTGTTGAAAACAGCCATACTAGCAGCACTGTAAACGATGGTGAAGTTTCTGAGGCTCCACGGCATCGAGAACTGTCATCGCTGAAACCCAGCAAAAGGGAAAAATAAGAATAAGGATAATAGGTTGATGTGTTAGGCGTGCGAACGAAGTTTAGTTGAAAACCCATTTCTCCGGTACCGAATTGGCCTTGTGCATCTCAGAGTGACCAAGTGGCCAACTGGCTATACTGCCCTAGTAATTCCGGGAGCGATCAACGATCGGATTGGATCGTATTTCTCTATTGTTAACTGTACGGTAAGCGTTGCATTGCTAACATATATTCTTGGTTAACTTGGTTAATTAGTTAACCACCGACAAATCGACACCGTAGAAATTCCATAATATGTACTCAATTTAATAGGTCCGGGCCAAGATCTGAAGGTCGAGTCTGTCCTAAAACCTTCTAGAATTAGGATTGAAACACGCAGTTGTGAATTAGCACTTTAAGTGAAATATTTGGGTGGTTCATCTTCACACGGCTCAGGAAGAGTTCTCAAACTATCCAAATACGAATTGTATGTGGACACTACAGATAAATACTGAATGTAAGGTAAATTAATTAACGTTGAATTAAAACTAATGAAATCAATAAATTTCAGCTTAAAGCTGCTTATACCTTTGAGTTGCTGCAAGAATTTGTTTATTTGCCCACCATACCAGACAGTTTGAACAAACTTTAAGATTCATTGCTGAATCTGCCACTGCATAGTGAGCAGTAGGAAGTTCTGCGAAGTAAGCAGTAATATGAATTCTACCCGAGCGTGTGGAAAATGCCACTCCGATGGCCTTGTGAGCCGAATGGTTGGATGCGATATGTGCGACGTCTGGTTTCATGTCGTATGTGCTGGTGTGACGGACGAGATCCCGGATCCAAACAAAAGTTGGCGCTGTGAGCAATGCCTTCACGATGAGGTGACGGAAGTGGCCAGCAATGCTACTCGGAAAAGCACGAAGACGTCAAGCAGTGTCAATGCCCGGCGGGTTGAGTTGGCTCTGAAGCTGTTTGAAGAGGAACAAGCTTTGCTGAAGAGGAATCGAGCAGTGAAAGAAGTGAAGTACGTACATGCTCAAGGAGGATTTGACATTCGAAACTTCTCGTCCAATTCTTCTGAGGTATTGTTACGTCTAGGTGAGACTAAGAACGTGCATGACAAATCGATGAATTTGGATAAAATCGCGGATGTGGAGCGCATCCTAGGAATGGTGTGGAAACCTGTTGGAGACGTTTTCACTTTCGACACCCCCTTGAATAATGATCTTGGGAAGCCGTTGGTGGAAGGAGTTGCACCTACGAAACGACAAGTATTGAGGCTCGTTATGTCGCTGTTTGACCCTAACGGATTCATTGCCCACTTTATAGTCCATGGCAAAATTCTCATGCAGCACATCTGGAGATCTGGTACGGACTGGGATGAAAAGATTGTTGACGATCTACACGATTTGTGGAACAACTGGACGCACCTTTTGAAACGGTTAGGCGAAGTCGAGGTTCCTCGATGTTTTTTCGGCAAGGCAAGTAGTAAATTGCACAGCGGAATACAACTTCACGTATTTGTCGATGCGAGCGAATTGGCATACGCTTGTGTTGCGTATCTGCGGATCGTCCAAGAGGAGAAGGTGCGATGTGTCCTTGTTGCTGCAAAGACGAAAGTAGCACCGCTAAAGTCACTATCCATTCCTCGCCTAGAGCTACAAGCTGGACTAATCGGTTGTCGATTAATGGAGAATATCTGCACAGCATTAGAAATCCCCATCGAAAAGCGGTTCGTGTGGACAGATTCCAGAACAGTACTATCCTGGATTCGATCGGATAGCCGTCGCTATCACCCGTACGTCGGTTTTCGAGTCGGCGAAATTTTAAATGTATCTACCGTAAATGAATGGTATTATGTTCCATCTAAGCAGAACGTAGCTGATGATGCAACGAAGTGGGGTGCCGGACCCAGTTTTAGCCCGCAAAGCCGCTGGTACACTAGTCAGAGCTTTCTCTACCATACGGAGAATGAATGGCCAGAACAACCAGCTAAGCAATGGACGACAGACGAAGAATTACGTGTTGTGTTTCAACATCATCAAGAAATACCGTCAAAATTGATCGACGTGAACAGGTTCTCGAATTGGTCTCGCATGCTACGGGCGACAGCTTATTTGCTGAGAGCAGTGAGGCTTTTCCGAAAAGACAAACAGTTAGGGCCACTGACTAGAGAGGAGTTGCAACAGGCAGAGAACTTGCTGTGGCGGCAGGTGCAGTTTGATGCTTTTCCGGATGAGTATTGTGTGCTCGAGTTCAACAAGGCGAACCCAGAGCAGGAGATGAAGCGAATCGATAAAAGTAGTCCACTGTATGTGCAGTCACCGTACATGGATGAGCAGGGTGTGATAAGAATGAATAGCAGGATTGGTGCAGCACCCACCGTTTCTTTCGGATCAAAATTTCCGATTCTATTGCCGAAAGATCACAAAATGACAGCTCTTCTCGTTGACAACTACCACCGACGTTTCAAACACCAGAACAGTGAGACGGTGTTCAATGAGATTCGTCAGCAATTTCGGATACCACAGCTACGTCCTCTAATACAACGTATAGCCAGAAACTGTCTCCACTGCAAGGTTTGCAAAGCAACACCAAAACCACCAATGATGGCACCACTTCCGAAGGTTCGTTTGACACCCTACATACGGGCCTTTAGTTACACCGGAGTCGACTACTTCGGCCCAATCCAAGTAAAGCAGGGTCGAAGTTTGGTGAAGCGCTGGGTCGCACTCTTTACGTGCCTCACAACGAGGGCCGTTCATATGGAAATAGTACACAGCCTCTCCACTCAATCCTGCGTGATGGCGATTCGCAGATTCGTTGCTCGCCGAGGATCTCCATCTGACTTCTACTCAGACAACGGCACATGCTTCCGGGGAGCCAGCAACCTATTGACACAGCAGATTGAAACCATCCATGAGGGTTGCGCAGTGACGTTCACCAATACACGAACAAGCTGGCACTTCAATCCTCCAGCTGCGCCACACATGGGTGGACCCTGGGAACGGATGGTGCGTTCAGTGAAGGCAGCAATGGGTGCCCTCTCAGAACATCATCGTCATCCAAGCGATGAGGTCCTGGAGACTGTTGTACTGGAAGCCGAGTCGATCGTCAACTCACGACCGCTAACATACGTTCCACTCGACGACGTCGATCAAGAAGCACTAACACCGAACCACTTTCTGTTGTACGGGACAACTGGTATAGTGCAACCGAAGACACCATTGATGGGTGATGGAGTGACTCTGCGTGATAGTTGGAAGCTGACCCAGAGTCTGGTAGATAAGTTTTGGAAACGCTGGATACGTGAATACCTACCTACGTTAGCAAGACGAACGAAGTGGTACGAGCCTGTGAAGCCATTGGAACCTGGAGATTTAGTCATCGTGGTTGACGAAAATAAGCGAAACGGATGGTTGCGCGGTCGTGTAGTCGAGGTCGTGCATGGAAAAGGTGGTCAGGTTCGGAGTGCTGTGGTGCATACCATCAATGGTGTTATTAAACGACCGGTGGTGAAGCTAGCAGTGCTGGATATAAGCGATAATCAAAAGAAACAGCCGGTATCCCCGAATCTCCACGGGAGGGGGAATGTTGAAAACAGCCATACTAGCAGCACTGTAAACGATGGTGAAGTTTCTGAGGCTCCACGGCATCGAGAACTGTCATCGCTGAAACCCAGCAAAAGGGAAAAATAAGAATAAGGATAATAGGTTGATGTGTTAGGCGTGCGAACGAAGTTTAGTTGAAAACCCATTTCTCCGGTACCGAATTGGCCTTGTGCATCTCAGAGTGACCAAGTGGCCAACTGGCTATACTGCCCTAGTAATTCCGGGAGCGATCAACGATCGGATTGGATCGTATTTCTCTATTGTTAACTGTACGGTAAGCGTTGCATTGCTAACATATATTCTTGGTTAACTTGGTTAATTAGTTAACCACCGACAAATCGACACCGTAGAAATTCCATAATATGTACTCAATTTAATAGGTCCGGGCCAAGATCTGAAGGTCGAGTCTGTCCTAAAACCTTCTAGAATTAGGATTGAAACACGCAGTTGTGAATTAGCACTTTAAGTGAAATATTTGGGTGGTTCATCTTCACACGGCTCAGGAAGAGTTCTCAAACTATCCAAATACGAATTGTATGTGGACACTACAGATAAATACTGAATGTAAGGTAAATTAATTAACGTTGAATTAAAACTAATGAAATCAATAAATTTCAGCTTAAAGCTGCTTATACCTTTGAGTTGCTGCAAGAATTTGTTTATTTGCCCACCATACCAGACAGTTTGAACATACAGTATACCACCATTTCCTCTGTTCCTGGTACAAACAGACATGACATATTAATAATCATCTTTAGGTCACGGTTTAGAACTAATAACACTATGATATATTTCTCCTGAGTGGAGAAAATTTAGGTAAAAACTATTTTTTCTCCACTGAGGAGAAAATTGTTTAAAACCATCTTTGCGTGTGAAGAGCACAAATCCTATAACTAAATTACTTATGGAATTTCGACTTCGTCTCATCATAATAAGCAAATTTGGCTACTCTGCTGCTTTGCAATGCTTCGAATAAATTAACCAATATATTTTTTTCAATAGTCTTTGCAGTTAGTTTTTCATTAATCGAAGCTATATAGAAGAATTTATATTTTGCAGTCGTTTTCTTTGCCCAAATCAAGTATATTTTCATAAGTCACAAGTAGTTGTTCTCACTATGCGCCAAGCTGACAAAAATTGTGAATAAAACTCAAGCCCATCAATTCAAGCAACCCAAATGACTGCAAGCGTAAGAGTCGCACACAAAATAGAAAGCAATTTTATCAATTGAACCCCGATTGGAAGGGAAGTTACGTGCTTGCCGAAAAAACGCACTTCATTTGGCAACTCACGCTGTGATAAGTCACGTGCTCATGCTTGACCGGCAGCAGCAACATCTTTATAAATACGGAACAGTGCCCGCTCCACGGGCCACTTCGTTCGTAGTTTGAGAATAAGTGTTACACTACGAAGAACAACATGGTCCGATTCTACCTACTGGTGCCTATGTTAGCCGTTTGGATACTACCCATAACCAGCCAACCGGCCGATGTCAACAAAATTCACATTGTGATCGAGCTGCGGAAGCCCTCCAACGAAACCAATGGTCAGGAAGTAATCGAAGTGTATCAGGAGCTGGAAGAAACACAGGAACCGACGACGGTTCCGCCCACTACAACAACGACAACGACAATGAAAACCACAGTTTCACCAACCGCCGCTAGAACCACATCAACCCTAATTCCATCTACGACTACTCCAACTACTCCCGCCACCACTAAGGCCACTATTTTCGATGACTCCTCAGAGGAGGACAGATTTCAGCCTCCCATGCCGACCTTTCTTCACCCCAGGAGACCCACGGATTCAGTGATGTTCGACGGTAGAGATCCTATGGCGATTCTCAACAGTAACATCATGAAACGGGAGTATACCTCGAATCGAAACGCTAGGGGGACAGTTCTTCCGGCATCCGCTGCAGCTAAATCGTCAAACGGGTTTGAAGTAATTGGAACCTTTAAGGTGACATAATTAAACTCGAATATTTAATAATATGTTATTTAAATAATAGAGTAATAGAATATTGCAAAATAAATTCAATTATTTTTTGATTATGCGCACATGTCCGAAATTGCTGCAAATCAAATATATGGACTATAAATCACACAATTGGTTCAATTAGTCTGCTGAAAGTTTTATTGCACACTTTCCATTTCGACATCATAAAACCGAAATAATTATAATGTAAGATCCGGAGCTGGGTGTGCTCTAAGGGTTGTGTGTTGCTACATATTCAATCGACGACCCTCTCTCCCTACGGCAGAATCGAACAAATGGAAGGAAGGTACGATTAAGGATTTCATTAATTACGAATTATAACCGAGGAGTGTGCAGCACCTACGGTAGTTTGTGAACAGTAATGGGATCCTAATCCAATGGACCACTGTTTTCGCCGGGGTGAGAATCCTGATTGCACCCGAGCAACACCCGCACTTTGCATGCAGAAAACGCCATAAAACTGTCTCCTACCGGATACCGACCTGGAATCCAGTGGATAATTTACGATTCGTTCTCGTTCATCCGAGGATGGTTTTCTTGTTTCGGTGTGCCGCATATACGAAACCAGGCCGGAATGGCATCATTTATAGTTCAAATGCAAAACGCAAGACCCTTTCCAGTCACGAACTCAACGCGTTCTGTCGGCAGTAGGTAGATCAACCGTATGCGCAATGAAAGTAGGAATTCATTCGGTAGTTTCGTGATCGGCTTACAGAGACATTAATCATCATTGTCGATTTGCGTAGCAAAATTGCAACCACGATGCTCATCGTAGGGTTAGGTTGTCCAGCATTATCCTATGGTTAACGTGCGGAGCCAAACTACACAATCAAACGCACACACAATATTTTACGTAATTTTCGCAAAACAATTTATTGTCTGTGGGCATTCAAAACAAGGGTGTTTGCAGCAATCACCCTACAGTTGCGTGACATATAACTTCATTTACTATTATGATCATAATTTTAAGACACATTTTACTGTTTTTCAGGTGCACCTATCATTAAATAATTAACATCCATGGTAAGGTTCCGTTTCCCTGACTTTCCCGAGGTAAGTAAAATGTTTTCTTTTGCCTGTCTTATATTGAAAGGTTATGAGGAATTCCACTAACATCCGTCCAAAAATCGTTAAAATTATGGCCGACCATCTTAGATTCCGATGAAACCTGTCAGGTTTCATCGGCATGGAGAGCTGAACATTTTCCACAGTCAATAAGATTATTTTGACTCAAGGGTAATTTTTTAAAAGGTCGTAAAGTTTTTACATGCAGCATTTTTGAAAAAAATTGTTGATATATCATATATAAAATATACACTGAAAAAAATGTGTTATTTTTCACAAAAACTGAAATTTATGTAAAATATTTAAATTGCAAAAAAAACATTTTTCAAATTTTTTATATTTTGTCAATAGAAACCTCAAGAGAAAAGGATAATTTTGAGTGTAATCGCATGATGGGAAATTTATCGATAAAAAAGTTTTTCTAACATAACTTTATACGTATTTTTAAATGTTATACTAATTGACATACAAAACTGTAATTTTATTACAGAATATAATTCTAAGTATCATTTTAAATCAAAATGCTTTTAACAAAAATCTTCCAAAATGCAATAGTTTTCGAGATATTCGGAATTTCGTTCCAACAAAAACAATTAATTCATGTAATTATGCCCTTATTAAAAGTTATTCGCGTTACCCCATCATAAAATGTCGTAAAAACGTAAAAGAAACTTTTTCAATGTATTTGGATTATGGAGAAGCTTTCAATAAAAAAAGTTTTTCTGATAATGATTTTCGATATATTTTTATAATTCATACTATTTGCAATCAAAAAAAAAATTTCTCCTTAAAAATGAATCTAAACCCAATTTTAAATCAAAATGTTCATAACAAAAGTTTTCTGAAATGTTGTAATTCTCGAGATATTTTTAATTCTCCATAATCCAAATACATTGAAAAAGTTTCGTTGACGTCTTTAAAACGATAGAAATTAGATTGTTGACATTTAAAGATGGGGTAACGCGAAAAACTTTTAAAAAGAGTATAATTACACGAATTAATTGTTTTTGTTGAATCAAAATTCCAAATATCTCGAAAACTATTGTATTTTGAATGATTTTTGTCAAATGCTTTTTTATTTGAAAGGATGCCTAGAATAATATTTTGGAGTAAAATTGCAGTTTGGTATGCCAAGCAATATGACATTTAAAAACATGTATAAAGTTGTTAGAAAAACTTTTTTACCGATAAGTTCTCCATCATGTAATTACATTCAAAATATTGCATTTCTTTTTAGGTTTTTATTGACAAAATATAAAAAATTAAGAAAAATGTTTTTTTTTGCAATTTAAATATTCAACATAAATTTTTGTTTGTGTCAAATATGACTCAACATTTTTTTCAGTGCATTTTTTTTCGTACAGAAATATTCATTTCCTGTAACTCGCTCTCAGATAGTTTTGCTGTATAAAATACAGTAATCGATAATTTTTTTTTTAATTAATACACGTAGAGACGTCTACGCCCTTTTGAAAATTATGAAAATTGATATACCGAACACAACTGCAAAGTTTCGTTCGAATCAAGGATGGTCATATTTTGCAATCGGCCGGTTTCTCATGGAATCCCTCTTATGCAATCACTTCGAAAAGCAGCAGATTAATCTCGATCCGAAAGGCCCTTTTCCCTATAGGGTAAAGTGCATATTTTGACCATATAAGGCCCTATCATTACGAGATTTTACATGCTTCTTGGCTTCCGGATGACATAAACACCACGGGAATCGATCGTTTTGTTTTTTATGGTAAAGTTTAAAAAATTTCAAAAGCTTGGCTCACGTTCGTGCCTAACCACTAAAAACAATTCTTTCTTTTCACGCCCTTCCTCCCCACGGAACTACATCAAGGTATTACTTCGTAGGAGGGATCGTTATGCTTTCGGCACACCTCTTTCTTCTGCTCTATCTTGGAGCCTCACCTTCTTCATGGAATGGCTCAACGTTTGATTTAACTCTCGATTCTTCTCTCACGTCTTGTCTCCATCTATTACGTCGCCATTAGCTCTCGTCCCCGTGAGCCGTTTAGGTGGTGATTCGTTGAGCGATTTAGTTCATGTTTCCGTGAGTCATTCAGCTCCCGGGCTTATCACGATCTACTTGGATAGTGCCCAACGATGAGCTCACCTTACTCCGACCGATAGTTCCCCGACGGAGGAATTTCCCCCGACACCGATAGCCGCTTCCTTGAGCCATCTAGCTCCCAGCTTTATCGAGATCAACTCAGATATTATCCTACTTCGACTGAGAGTTCCCCGACAACGAAATTTCTTTTCGTTACCGGTGTTTGTTTCGTGAGCTAATTAGCTCCCTTTTCCGTCACGATTCTTTCGGGTAGTCCTCGGCGGCGAATCTACCCTACCGTGAATTCCCTGGCGGTAGATTGCTCCCGATTGCTCGATGTGAGCCATTTAGCTCCCCACTCCGTCTACTCGGTATAGTCCCCGGCGGTGAACCTAGCCTACTCAACGGACCAACCAGTAGGTGCTGAGGTCCGTTCAGCAATTCGGGGTGGAGCGTAGCTTCCGGTTCACTGGCGCCCCAACGACCCACTGCGTCGAAAAACTAGAGGTCTACTCGGTCTAATCCCCAGTTATGCATCCAGCCTACTCACAAGCTGTCCGGTAGGTTTTTAGGTCAGTTCGGGATTCCGGTGAAGCTTGATGTCCGGTTCACTGGCGCCTGAACCCGGTGCTACATCCCGTACTACTCGACTGGTTCCCGGCGGTGGACCGAAGTCTACACCGTCGAAGAGTTTCCCGGCAGCGGAATTTCTCCCGAAACCCGATTTGTCTTTCCACGGCGTCGTTCTAGCCAATGACGCTACTTTGTTGGTCCCTACGCCACCTCCTCTGCAGCTCGGAGAGTGTACTCGTACCACTCTGTTGACAGCGTCCCAGATATGCTCGTCGTGGCACATTTCTTCGACGATATTATCCACTGTCACACCAGGCATACCCCTACGAACTTCTTCGAACCTAGGGTATTCAAATACCACGTGTTCCGCGTCTCTTGCACGTTCACATACTCCGGGCAAAGGGGTAACGAAGCGTGTCCAAACCGATGTAGGTATTTCCGGAAGTATTCTTGTCCGGACAAAAACTGCGTCAAATAGAAGTGGGTCTACCATCCTTTCTCCGCGTTATCCCACTCTTCCTGCCTCTTAGCCAACGAGTCCGCTCGGACCAGTATCCTTGCCTTGCGTGCATTTCTCCGCTGGTAGCACTCCACGTCCTCAGCCAGAGTGATGCAGATGGGAATCATCCCGGTAATCACGCATACCGGCTCCTACGATATTGTTCTGTAAGCTTTGGAGACTCGAACGACCATCAGCCGTTCAGATTTTCATGGTTCCGCTTATCGGAGTATCGATGACGTAACAGTAGATAGCAGACGTCTCGCGCTGCTTCTCGGGCCGAGTTTTGGCATGATTCTCGCTATTGCGTTCGTTGCCTTCACCGACTTTTCGCAGGTATAGTCGACGTGGTTGTTGAAGGTCAACCGGTCGTCGATTATCCCAGCCAATTGCTTCAGTGCACGCTTCGATGCAATCATATCACCCTCCGACGTCGATCTGCATCCGCTGAACCGCTTTGCAGTTGCTGACCAACAACACCTCCATTTTGTGCTGAGCTATTTGCAGCCTGACCCCTTTCGTCCAGCTTTCGATCACGTCTATTATCTCCGTCACCGACCCCTCCACTTCTTCAAGTGTCTCACCCATCTCTGTTAGTGGCACGTCGTCCACGAAACCCACGATTTTCACTCTCTTGGGCAGCCGCAGTGTTAAAACCCCATAGTACATCCCGTTCCAAAGAGTTGGAATAGAGCCCTGGGGAACGCCCAATGTGACTTGTATTGACTTCTCGTCCGCAGCACTCTGCTCTGAAAGTAGCTCTTCAGGATCTGGCATAGATAGTCGGGAACCCTCATTCTGTGCAGCGCTGCTGTGATGGCTTTCCAGCTGACGCTGTTAAATGCATTCTTCAAATCTATCATGACCACAGCGCAGTATCGATCTCATTTTCGCTTCTGTTTCCTTCTCAGTACTCTCGAGCACTGTTCGAATTGCATTCGCAGTCGATGCTCCTTTGCAGAATCCGAACTGCATCTTGGACAGTCCGTTCTTACTTTCCGTGCATTTTGTAAACCTGTTAAGAAGGATCCTTTCCAGGCGTTTTCCGAGTATATCCAGTAGAAATATGGGTCTGTACGAGGCCGGATCGCCCGGTGACTTCCCTAGCTTCGGCAGCAACACCAGCTTCTGGACCTTCCACATTTCGAGGAAGTTGCCTTCATTTAGACACTTCTGCAGCACCATCCTGAACATGTACGAGTATGACAGGATCGCAGCTTTCAGCACCACGTTTGATATTCCATCCAGATCGGGGGCTTTCTTAGATTTCAGGCGCTTCGGTGCTTCTGCGAGCTCATCGTTAGTCATTTGCCGATCGTCCGTGTTTCTTCCTTTTTCGTGGTTGCGTGGTTCAAGTTTTCGCAACATTGTGCCATCTCAAGTCGTCACAATCCTTCTTGTTAGTTCAGCCTCATTCATATTCTCGGACACGCCGTTCAGCCGAAGTGCCTTCACGAAGAGGTCTTTGCTAAAGGCATCCATCTTCCACTTTCGCCCGACGGTCATCCTTCTCCGTCCTGCAGCACGGTTCCGTTGACCGATACGGTAGTGAATCGCTTGGTGGTCGCTATACGTATACATTTCGCGTGCTACTCAATCCATATTCGCCGGCAATGCAGGACTACAGAATGTGACGTCGATGATAGACTCTTTCCCGTCTCTTCGCAATGTGCTAACGGAACCTTCATTGCACAATCACACGTCTAACTTCGCTAGAGCTTGCTGCAGAAAAACCCTCTTGTGTTGGTTAGTCTAGTGCCACACTCCACAGCATAGGCGTTGAAATCACCACAAATGACTACCGGCTTCCGATCGATCAACTGCTCGGTTAACTGCTCCGGTATTAGGCTAAACTGCTCTACTGTACACCTTGGAGGAGCGTAATAGCTACACACGAAGACGTCGTTGATTTTAGGGATCACGAAGTTCTCGTATGAGTGCTCTACCACTTCTTGAATGGGAAATCTGCCCATAACTTGTATCACAGCCATTCCCGATCTATTCGCCACTCAGTTACTGTTATTAGGGAGGACTTGATATGGCTCTGCAATCAAAGCGCCATCACTCATAGTCTCTTTCGTGGACCGCCACAACAGTTGCTGTGCGGTGTTACAGTGATTCAGATTTATTTGGGTTATCTCCATTACCGTTGGACTGCAGTCGCTCTTTTGTAGGCAGGGCATTTAAAGCCACTCGTCTGATGGTCGTTTCCGTCCGCTGGAGTGCAAAGCAAGCACTTTGGCCGCTGCGTGCAGTTTCTCGCAAGATGGTCCGTATCTCCGCATTCCCAGCTCATCCCTGATTTGCAAGCCCCTGCCAAATGTCCAAAGCCCAAACACTTGAAGCATTTATATGTATGTGTCTAAACCTAAACTTGCAGCATTTCTCCGCTTGTTTATTCACTTGTGGGGAGGCTCTGAGTGGGCATCACGACAATCCAACCGTATCTTTGCTTACCTCTAACGCCTTGTCGGCAGCGGTTACCGGTAAACAAATCATCGTTGTCGGAGTTCCTCCCTTTAATCGGATCATCACGTGCACCTCGCGCAGGTTACACTGCTGCTTCAGTGTACCTCTCAGCTCGTCTACCGTCGTGATTTCATTAAGGTCCTTGCACACAATCACCATCTCCGGGTTTGAAACTTCTACCTTTTTACCCATTGGTTTTGTAATAGTCTCCTGCAAGGTCGAGCTACCAGTCGTGGGATCCTTTTGCAAATCGAAGAGTATCTCTCTTTTTGGGTACGCCTGATTCTTACCACGTTTTCCCCCAAATCCCGCAGCTCTGGGTCCTCTCGGACATTTTTTGAGCCGCGCTGCATACTTCGTCGGGTTATTGGTTTTGACGAGCACGGCTTCTCCGTTTGGTGCCTATTGACGAGTCGGAGGTTTTCCTTTCCTCTTCTGCTTCTCTTTTTGTTCTTCTTTCTATTTTTGCTGTTTTCCATGATTTTCCATTCGACCTTCAACGGTACCACAGCTTCTCCCTGTTGGGTGACGTCCTTTCCGTGGGCAACAACAGCGTCTTCGAGTGTCTGCCTCTTGAGCACGCCTGGTCTTCCGTCTCCTGGCTAGGTTCTTGTCCTCTTTGGAGTCATGGAAACTGGCGTGCTCTCCACTCAAATTTGCTTCTTCTTCCCCTGATTTGGAGGCGCTCCGAAGATAGTAGCCTTAGCCGACGCCAATGATCGCTCAACTACATCAACCCTCCGCTTTGCCGTGTCATACTCCTTCACGGCAGACAGTAGCGCCTTTCAGATTCTGAGAATCATCTCCCTAATATCCTTATAGACATTGTTTCAAGCATCCACAAACTGGTGGAGCTCCTCCACCAGGAATTTCGCTGCCACTGCTCTTGGCTTCTGTGCGAAGTAATTCATTCCGCTCTGCTGTGACTGTTGTTGCTGCTGCTTCCCCTCCTCTTGTTCTTGCTGAATAACTTCAGCTGCTCCTGGTGGTGGTGACTTCACCAAACCACCTCTAATGAACGGATTTGCCGTGCCTGCACTGTATGTGTGTACAACCAACTAAATGGTTACGAGTTTTGAACGTACCCGTATCGAACGTACGACCTGCAAAAATTTTGTCGGGACGGAGGCGGCCGTGCTGTTAGTCAAACTCGCCATTTCTAGTCGGTGTCATCCTTCCTTACTCACGTTCACCATGGCCAGTACACGGTGTCTCTGGTAGAATAATATTTAGACAAAAAATCAGTATCGCTGAAATATTCACTAATTGAATGCTTAGATACTCCTCTTTCTAAATTTGAAATGTTCTATCGGGAGGTCTAGAACAATATTTTTTTTAATATTTTGATGATTATTTTTGAAGATTGCGTTTCAATGAATAGCTCTCAGAAGATATATCACTTTTAGTATTGTATCCGAAAGAGGGGCTTGTTACGTTAATGGATACCTCCGAAGACACCAATGTCCGATATTTAGCCAATTTCGGACTGATTTAAATTTAAAATTTGAATAATATTTTTACTCGGGGCATTTTTTTTGTACCTAGCAGAACAATATTACCACAAACAAATCCATATCACTGATGTACTCACTATCCGGAAACTTGCCTCAATTTCAAACGAGACAGGTATTGAATTGTTTTTCCTAAGGTTCTAGAACTTTTTTTAATATGAAAAAATAAATATCTATGTTTATATACATATTAGGGCATTGCAAAAAAAATTTTTTTTTGAATTCTCAAAGGCCCCCCCTCTCATATTGTGACAAATATCAAAGTAGGCTCAGATGCCAAATTTCACATCATTTGGACAATTTTAGACCCCCGCCCACTTCGCTTGAAATTTTTTGAAATTGGTACTATGGGAAAATATGGAGGAAAAATACATTAAATGCAATAACTTTTGAAGTAACAATCAGAAAATTACAATTTATACCTCTTTTGAAAGGAAATAATCTTAGTATTTGAATAAAGATATATTTGTTTCTAGAAAAATACGGGAAAGTGGGGTACTGGGTCATTTTGGCCCCAAAATCCCCTATTTTTAATGATTTTTCTGCTCCGTGATGCAAATCATACATATTTTGTAATTTTTCTAATGTGAAAAAGTCTCAGAAATCGAACGGAACCCTTTTGACCTTAGTCCGAATACGAGAAGTTGGGGTTATAGGGCTTTTTGTCAGTCATATTAAATTTTATCATTTTCTCATGCTTATATCTCTATTATTCTTCTTATAAAATGTAACTTATTGAACGTGTAAAATTCTGAGGAATAAAACAAAAATAAAAACGTTAAAGGTAAAATTCAGAAACATCAAACTTCTTGATATTTACTCTACAAATCTCATTTTTTTCATTATTTGTCCTAATACCTCAACTTCCCCTATTTTTCCAGGAATGAAACTTTTCTCATGTGATCCCTAAGCAAATTTTACACTAAAAGTAGTAAATTAAATAAGAATTTTGTTGTTAAATGGAGTTAATATGTGCGATTTTATGATAAAAATGTGAAATCGACACTATATGTCAGATAATGTGATGTACCTGAATTTTACCGGTAACGAATCTATTTTTGTTATAATCCTAAGGATTTTCCACGTTCAACAAGGTATATTTTATGAAAATTGAGTGAACAATAATAGAGATATATTCACGAGAAAATGATGAAGTTTAATATGAACGACAAAAGGCTATTTAACCCCAACTTCTCGTATTCGGACTAAGGTCAAAAGGGTTCCGTTCGATTTCTGAGATTTTTTCACATTAGAAAAACTACAAAATATGTATGATTTGCATCACAGAGCAGAAAAATCATTAAAAATAGGGGATTTTGGGGCCAAAATGACCCAGTACCCCACTTTCCCGTATTTTTCTAGAAACAAATATATCTCCATTCAAATACAAATACTAATTTCCTTCAAAAAGAGGTATAAATTTGAATTTTTTGATTGCTACTTCAAAAGTTATTGCATTTAATGTATTTTTCCTCCATATTTTCCCATAGTACCAATTTCAAAAAATTTCAAGCGAAGTGGGCGGGGGTCTAAAATTGTCCAAATGACGTGAAATTTGGCATCTGAGCTTACTTTGACATTTGTCACAATTTGAGAGGGGGGGCCTTCGAGAATTCAAAAAAAAAATTTTTTTGCGATGCCCTAATACATATGTTACATTTCTTCGTGACGTTCACAACAATTTGACGAATCTTCATTCCACAAATATGTTATAACTTTATCAAATGAACGCCTACATCAAAACTTATTACAGATTCAGAAAGTAGATTTTCACGAAAGATTCAATCAACATTAACTGAACATACCGGAAGAGGATTGTTTTATGTTTTATGTTACAACGCGTCATAGATTAGAACTTTCAACGTATTTCAATAAAAGTCAAATGATCAAATTCTAGTAAATTCAGTTTATGTTGATTGAATTTTTCGTGAAATTTTGTCTACTCTTCGAATCTATAAGTTTTGTGGTAGACGTGCATTTGATATAAAGTTATAACATATTTTTCGAATGAAGATTCGTCAAATCGTTTTAAACGTCACGAAAGAATGTGTTATAAGGACATTGATGGACAATTAGTATCAGAAAATGATTTCTTAGTTAATGATTTAATTGTGTTCCTTGAATTCCATGGTAAGTGAGATGAAACTGTCTTAGTAGATTAATCTTCTGAAATTGGCTGAAATTTTGAATACTTTCTTTTCGGATTTGCGATCAATGCACTAAATACTACTATTACTAAATATTACTATCGCATCTAACAAGTTGTGAAAATATTTAAATTAATTCTTTTTTGATTTATTTATTTTAAATAATTAAGTTTTTGGGCCATCATAGGGTTTAAACCTGTTATAATAACTTTTATGATTATAGAATTTTTTGCTCGTGATTCTTTTCCGACACTTGTCTTACTTAAAATTATATCATTTTTGGATGCCTCAGAACATTTTACCTTTATTTCATGTATTTAGATCCTTCGTTTCGTTGACTACTCAATTCAAAATACTTGATAAAGTGCACTTTAAAATTTCATATTTGCTGTAATAGAATTGCTACTTTGAACCAATAAACAATCCCTAAAAACACCCTACTGCTTTCAAACATTTTCTCACCACCTCCTAATCAGATAGTATGAAACGATTTTGTGGCAAATATAATTTTCTGCTAAAATTTGGATCACTGCTCCTATGTTTTTTTAAAGGAAGAGTCTGTCGATCGTGTTTAAACTCGTAATTTTCAAAGAAACTAAAACAAATCGAATTGAGTTAAATTGTTCGAAGAAACCATAGAACAATGATAGAATTTTGAATGTACCATTAGTTGCAAAGAAACCCCGAGCAAAAATATATTCCGAAGAAAAATAATTTGAAGAAAACGATTTGTTTTGCAAATTTCAAGACCCCTTAATAGTAATGCGAAGCTGGCTAAATGGTGTCTTCGAAGCATTTCATTAACGATACAAGACCGTTCTTCTGACAGTGTGTGCTCACTGATTTAACCTCCTAAAAGGGAGATGTATGTTTTGAGCAACTCATTGAAAAATTTCCTAAAAAATTCATCAAAATATTGAAAAAAAGTTCTAGATCCCAGAAAAAATGTTCTAGAACATTTCAAAGTTATGTTCAGATGAAAGAGGAGCATCTAAGCTATCGATTAGTGGGTATTTTGGTGATACTGATTTTTTTTGTTTAAATATTTTCTACCAGAGACACCGTGAGCATACCATAATCAGGATGTTACTGTCGCCGATAATGATGTGCCAGTTGGTAGTCCGATTGTGTGTATGTGTGTGTAGTTTAAATTCACACAAGTTTCTCAGAGATTGTTGAACCGATTTGCACACAGTTTGAAATGAACGGTATAACCCACCCATAATTTGTCATTGAATTTTTAGTTGATCCGACTTCCGGTTCCGGAGTTACGGGTGAAGAGTGTGGTCACACAGAAAATTGCCATATTAACTGGTAACACCATGATGTCCGAATATAATTTAAATTAAATGTTTGGATTTGCGGGTCTAAATTACTAATGATCAATCAAAGTAGCTTTGACCACATTAATCACCTTTGACACGGATCTTGATGCCCCCGGGAAATTCGCCATGTTCCTAAGTTAATATCACACTTATTTCCCAATGAAATCTTGACCGATTTTCACAAACTTAATTTCAAATAGAAAGATAAAGTAATCCTTTTGACTGCTATTGAATTCCATTTGGTTCTGACTTTTGGTTTCGGTGTTATCGGTTGGTTAGTAAGGTAACACAGGACTTTCCCATATAAATCGTTACAATCGAAATACCTAAGAAGCTAAAAATCTATTGAAATGGTCACCAAATTAATTAAGTTCACAGTTCTGGTTCACTGATTGCCAATAACGAATTTTGAAAAATTGGCTGATATACGACTTTAAATATCTCCCCCATCATAGAGAGCTGACTGGATCCTTTCCTAGCGGCGGAGCGTGAACCGAATAGATGTTCTACTTCACTAGAAAGCGATGCAAGTGAAGATGTGACGACTGACAGTGAGTCAGCAAATTAGTATCGTTAAAAAGATTATGGTTGAAGTCTTTTAAAAATAAATATTTGCTGGCAGGGATCACCACGCCGAACTATTTAATGCAACGGAGGAGGAGGCTCAAATACTCTCGAGGCAACCGGCGAAACTTTCCTCAGCTGTCAGCCCGGAATTTGTCGAAAGTATTTGGGCATAGCAACTACAAACAGCAAGTTTTGAAGGTGGATTTAGATGAGTTACAATAAGTAGTAGTATGTAACGTCAGGCAAGACGGTAGTCTCTCAGAGCTCAACATATCGAAATCAGCACCAGATTGGTGCCAATTTGATACCTAATCCAAAAAGTCGGAGCGCAATCGAAATCTAGTCTTTTGCTTTGAGATGATAATTCGTTTTGAGAACACTTTCGCCGTTCAATGAGGAATTATGGATAAAACAAATTTTTGAAACGCTACTTTTAAATTTTTACTAAATTCGAATTTGTTAGGAAAAAAAAACATATTGCATATGATTTTGAGATCTATTCTGAATAAATTAGGATGTGTTTCAATCAAATGTTTTATTATATGTTCTTAAGTCGCTACTCTTTCAGCCTCCTGGCGCACCTCTCGCTCTAAAATCCGGCTCGATTACATACTGCCCCAGCAAGTGCGGGGTATGCCCCAAAGTCAACGACCTTTTCCAGGTTCTCCGCTAAACAATAAAGGTTTTGGTCTCTCTTCCGGCAGTTCCATTATATGCCGAACCCACCGTATTCCTCCGCTGTCAGTTTATTTGTATACTTGGTAGAATTTGTGAAGCTCAATAATATTAGGTATTATAATTGAATTGAAAAAAAACATCTGCCAGTTGTGAATTGTCTTTCTCATAGTACGGATTTGTACAACTGGCAAGTCGAAACATTGTTCAACAGTTGCACAACGTACAATTTTATGGGCGTAACCGATATTTAATTTTCAGTGTACCTATATCTGACGCGAGCAACACAAATACAATTATTTTACCCTCTCTGGTTTTCTTTGTCAAAAAGTGCGACAGTAAGCAGGCTTCACTTTGGACATATATGTTCACGCTTCATATTTTCCGATTTAAAATTGGTGATTGAATTGAAACGTCTGACGATAAAAAGGATTAGAATAAATTAAATTAACTGTAGTTCTCCATCCAATGCATTGCAAAGAAATGTTTTTCTTTCAAATGTTTGCTTTGGATTAAATTTTTTTGTATCCTTCTCTGCAACACAATTTTGCTACATTTCTGAGAGGTAAAAGGATGTAGGGGAAAATAAGCTGTTATGGACCATGCATGATATAAGATTTAGATCACATAAAATAACGAGTTAAACCAGAAAATCGTTGATCTCAGGTAATCTTTCTGGGTTGCTTCGCTGTACTAGTTATTATTCTTTTGACTGATGAAAAAAGAAACAGAAACTCACCGGTACTTAGAAAGGGATAGGAAATGTTGATGTGATACCTACTTAAAGGAAGGCCACCGACTCAGCGACGCTTCCATAAGTATCACGGAGTTGGACTGAAGGGCAGATGTTGGCCTAAGATTCGCGACAAGCTGGCAATGCGACCACGAAATGAATCTCTTTTTTGTGGTAGGTTGATTGGTTTCCGAGTAAACGAATATTCAGAGCAAAAAAATATTTAGTTATGTTTCTCTGGATAGTCGACCGCCTTTTTACCCTAATCTACAGCAATTTGAACTTCAAACAGCCGGACGAGGGAGTATTGCTAAAACTGTAATCTACTCTGATATCTTTCAGCGATTGAGAATTGAGCAGTAGGATTACAAGATAAGAATATTTTCAACAGTATCGAATCAAGCTAAAATATAGTTTTTCCCTACATCGAGTCATACAAACTGTGACAATTATATTTGCAGGCTGCACCGAACTTCAACCTCTCATGCAGAACTTATCCGAATAGCTGATCGCTATTTACTACACCGTGGTAACGATCGATGTGAGAGACGCGTTAAACAGCGATCTACGAGACGGAGGCAGAGGTCGTTTACGGGCACGGCAGGAATATGTCAGGGCTCTATACTCGACCCACAGCTCTGAAACATAATGTACAACGCATATTTAACATTGAAACTGCCAAGGGGAGCCAAGAAGCTGTGAAAAGGTGCGCAAACAACTAACGCATTGGCGAGGAACGTGCCGAAAATGGGAGGAGCAAGATGCAGCTCGACACGTCTCTTAGTGGGAGTTTCATCCTCAATATTGAGGTATGGCGTACCGGTCTGGGCTGCTGCGCTTAACTCAAAGGGGAACCGAACGAAGTTGACAAGCACGATTCGCCTAATGGCTAGTCGTTTCCTGAGCGCGTACCGAACGTTATCGTCGGAGGTGGTACGCGTAATTCCCGGGATGGTTCCGGATCACTCTGGCGAAATACAAGAAATTGAAGGATACTAGTCAAAGCGAACTCTTTGACTAAGTGGCAGCTGGAATGGGACAACGCGGATAAAGGAAGGTGGACCCACCGAGTCATTAGACATGTATCGATGTAGATGCATTGGAAGCATGCAGAGGTGAACTTCAGGTTGACGCAGTTTTTGTCCGAGCACGGTTGTATCCGGAAGTACCTGCATCGGTTTGGACATGTTTCGTCACCCCTTTGTAAGAACGTGCAAGAGACGCCGGAACACGTGGTTTTCGAATGCGCCACCGACTATAAAGTCGGGAACCCTCCGCCGTAATATACTAGATCAAGGTACTGGTTGAGTAGTACGCGACGCAGCACTGGGTTCGGGTTATCGCACCGTCAGCGAAGCAGACGCCTGGCTCCACCGGAATCGCTGAACCGATCTCGACACCTTACAGGATAGCTAGTGAGTAGGGTAGTTCCACCGCCGGATACTAGTTCGAGTAAATCTCGTCGAACAGCCAGCAGCGGGTCGTTGGCAGGCTGAACAGATCTTGGTACCTACAAGTTCAGCCGTTGAGTAGACTAGGTCACCGCCGGGAAATAGATCGAGTAAATCGAGACGAAGCGCAGAGCTAAGAGGCTCCCGAATGCAAACATCGGGATCGGGATAAATGTTTCGACGAGGAATTCGCAGTAGGGTAGGTTCTAAACGACTGGAAGCAAATTAGCTTACGAAACAGACATAGTACCCAGAGAAATTCCCTCGCCAGGGAACACTCAGTTGGATTAGGGTAGTTTAACCACCGGAAAATATCTGATTAGATCTCGATAAAACTGGGAACTAAATGGCTTAAGAAAGCGAGTATCGGTGTCGGGAGAAATTCCTCCGTCGGAGAACTCACAGCAGTAGTAGGATTAGTTCACCGCCGGGGACTATCTGAATAGATCGTGTTAAAGCTGGGGGCTGAATGACTCACGGAAACAGGAACTAAATGGCTCATGGAATCAGCAACTAAACGGCTCACTGAGACGAGAACTAAATGACAACGTTGTAACATATCGTCGCTGTTGTGCTATCTTATGACAAACGCCATTTTGGGGTAAACTGAGTTAGATATGCCACATTACTTGTTTGAAAAATCTCCACAAAGTTGCGTTTTCAGAATTTTGAAATTCTACTTGGTTACTTAGATATAGCGAGAAACATGGTGAGAAATTGTGAGTTTTTTGCTTCAAATCACTGTATTTAGCGATTTGCTCAAGTTATATTGAAGTTTTAGATGTTTTTATGTGTGAAAATGTCTAAGGAACACAATGGCATAAACATTTTCAAAAGAAAATTACACGAGTTGTAAGAAAAACACAGTTTTAGTTTTAAACTGGAAATAAAGGATGTTTGGCAACACTGTAACCAAAAATAACATTTTTTTCTAGATTCCCTGACTCATTTCCTTCAAAATGCATTTCACCGATTGTTTATAGCCCATATGAACGCAAAGATATGAATAAAAGTTAAAAATTGATGATTTTTTTCTATGGAAAATTTTCTATGCACGATTATGACACGTCATACAATTTTTGTTATCAATACACGCCTATGACACGTGTGAGTGCGACTTTTGTTTACATTCATAGTAAAAACTCGCAACATAGTCAACCGATCTTCGTAATATTTGAGAGATTAATGCAGAATAGATAGAAGCATCAATTGTCTTCTTTGGATTGTTTATAGCATTTACAAGTCTCAAGATATTCAATCTCAAACTTTAAAAATCGTTTTTCTCGAAATGTGCTAAATGGCACTTGTCATAAGATAGCACAACAGCGACAATATCAGGGTAACAATTTAGCACTATGTGGAAATATACCTAATTATAACTATGCACTCCATAGAGTGTATTTGTTTTAGCAACATTATACTCACCGCTGTTATGTACCGTTCAAATTTGTAAATTTTCGTTCATTTTCGCGTTTGTGATCGGTTTTGTCTGTGCAAATACGTGTAGTAATTTTTGTTAGACATTTCTGTATAATTAGCATAGGGTTTAGCGAGGTTGCCTCTTGCTGGAAAAGTGTTCTGATTATGCTGTACCACAACGATGACAGCTATGCGGCGATGCGGTTTTTTTATGTTGAACGATTTGTTTTGGTCGTGAGAAAGGCGGCCATCGAGTATTGGCTCACGGAAACGAAAAGATGTCCAGAAAAGTGTTTTTTCGGGACAGCTTCCTGCCACCGTAACGAATGATCACTGCGCGTCTGCAACGATAGATTCCCGTCGAAAGTGTCGGCCCGTGGTCTGGGGTTTCTGTGTTTTGTGGTGTTGGGTCGTCGGATATCGGAAACTAACTGTCAAGGCGGACTATGGTTTCACAGCGATAGGCGATAGTTCGCCAACGTCGCTAGGGTGGCTCCAACAAAGATGCCCCGCTCACCTTCCTAGCTAACCGCCAAGGACTGCTGCTTGAGCAACGAATAAACACGACGAAGGAGACGCGACCCTTTGTAGTCTCGGCCGGTCGGAAGAAACCGCCCGTATTCCCGTCAACAGTAGCAGCAGATCGGCGAGATCCAGCAGTGCACAGTACAGAAGCGGAAATAAAAGACGCTAAATTCGTCAATTTATTTTGCTTGTTGACCTTTCTTTTGTTTATGTTCGAAAGTCCGCAATTCTGATAGACGTACCTAGGCCACCCTGACAAGAAAGGTCCGCCGGGCAATCAAGAACCCGAGTAGTGAGTAAACCAGAACTTACAACGTAACAGATGGAGACAAAAAGCATGAGAAGAATCGAGAGTTAAATAGCTCAAAAGTCAAACCATTTTATGGATCAAGTGAGGCTCCTAGATAGCTGCGGAATACTAGCGATCAAAAGGAAGTACAACGAGCCCTCCACGAAGCAATAACTTGATGTAGTTCCGTGGAAAAGGCGTGCGAAACAAGAATAAGTATTTTTAGTGGTTAGGCACGAAAGTAGATCGTGAATCCCACACATTGCCAGTACACTATAGACCAAGCTATTACAGCCTTTTAAATCTTACTATAAAAAACACCTATGCTATTAACCAGCACAGTACTTTTAGAGTTCCTTTTGTGGTCCCAAATGACAGCAAATTTTTGGTGCGATTGGTAGCTATCCGGCTTTGCGCATTGCGTTTAAAGGTTGTATATAATTAATATGAGAAACATTACATTTTTTTCTCTCTGCTCGGTTAGATCGCTAGAAAATATTAATAGTGATAAAATTGTAATTAAAACTCAACCAATTAAAAAAAAGTTAACATGAAAACTCAGTTATAAAAATGGAAATTGAAAAAACATTGTCAAATAAACACCCTTTAGTCTGCTGTTTCGAATCTCAATGCGACTGGTTTTGTGGCAAATAGTAATATAGTAACAGATATATTTTCAAATAACGGCATGTACACTAGAATGGTTCAATTTTTGACTTTTAGCTCCACCAGGCTCTACTGATTCCTTTTATGGCCCTTAGTAATTGTGCAAATTTTGGTATCGATCGGTTGCGTCTAGGGACCCTCCAAAAATTTCAAAGTTTGTATGGAAGTTTGTATGGAAAATCGGTTAACATTGAAAATAAATTCTTAAAAAATCACCCCATTAATCAATTAATCAGAACAATATTTATTTCTAAAGGTATTCATCTACTGAACACATTCGGGGAACATTGCAAGTTTATGAAAATTCGCTGAGAAAACTTATTAACTAAATAAGCAGCATGTCTTCAAAACAAATGGATTTTATTATTAATCATAGCAACCCTGTTTGAATAGCCCCATCGTTATACAAAATGTCAACTAGGCTTACCACCCACCGCTCCCGTATAGCAGATACAGCTATTCAAACAGGGTTGCTATGATTAATAATAAAATCCATTTGTTTTGAAGACATGCTGCTTCTTTAGTTAATAAGTTTTCTCAGCGAATTTTCATAAACTTGCAATGTTCCCCGAATGTGTTCAGTAGATGAATACCTTTAGAAATATATACTGTTCTCATGAATCGATTGATGAGGTGATTTTTTAGGAATTTATTTTCAATTTTAACCGATTTTCCATACTAATTTCCATATAAACTTTGAAATTTTTGGAGGGTCCGTAGACGCAACCGATCGATACCAAAATTTGCACAATTACAAAGGGCCATAAAAGGAATCAGTAAAGCCTGGTGGAGCTAAAAGTCAAAAATTGAACCAGTCTAACGTACACCTCTAAAGTATATGAAAATACTCAATACAATGAAGAAAATTATTATAGTGAACACGATTTAATATACCGCAAATTGTAACTGGTTTTCGATCCTTCTCGCGAATTGTCAATTCTGCACCTTCAAACATGATTCAAGATTCATCATCCCTCTCAAACAAGATCATGCGTATTACTTAGACGCACATTTAATGCCCAGTAGATTAGTTCTCCAGTTGGTCAAACAAACACCAACAAAAAATTAGTTTCTCAGTCCAAAGAAATGTCAACTCGATAAATAGGCATCACCGGGCGAATACGTGTTTCCTTAGAATCAACAAACATTTAAAATTACATGTGACAAAATATGCCCATTTTAAAAATAATTAGATGAAGACTTCTACTTATCTGTAATAAAAAGATCAGAAAAATTGTTGCATAACCAAGGAGTGCTCACCTTCAAAGACATTGATAAGGGACGCGGACGAAAACAGCTGACCACCCACCGCCTTGGGTAATGTGAAAACAATATGGTGGAGAAAGATGGACATATTTCTTATACGAATACAAAGCAGTATACCATCAAAGTGCACAGCCTCGGGGAAATTCATATTGTTACAATATTATGATGTGTTTAAAGAAAACAAAATTCGTCGGTCGTGATGCGACTCACTCTCGCTTATCCTTGGCGGCTTGTTACCCACGCCGCTTGTCCAACTTACCTACACTCAAGCAAAAAAGTAGCGAATTTCATTGGAATTTCGTATATTTTTTGGCCACAAATCATAAAATTATATAATGAAACGGCACTGATTTTGTCAAATCAGTTTGCCATGACTTAATTTTCCATAAGGTATCTTTGATTTTTCATAACACAAAATTATACATTTCTCTTATGTTTATGAGAATCATAAGAAATTTAAATTTAAAAACAAGCATATGCTATACCTCATAAAATGTTAATAAAATCATAAAAGTTTTTTGTTTTCATATTATCTTATTTTCTTATTTAACAAGTTGTTTCAAAAGTTCCCATATAATTGCGAGAAGAAATGAATAACTGAATCGTGTGAGACTACTTGGATTTTCATCGTTTGCAGCTGACCGTTTATATTAAGATAAACTTCAAATATAGTCAAATCTATTTAATGCAAAAAATGGTTATTAACAATAAGTGTTTGTAATAAAATCCCCATTCCACTCTGGTTGGCAGCATTAAACCCAAGCACACTCTGGCGCATCACCAAAATATCAAATTTAGTGACATTTAATTTCGAACTTTTAAATTCATGTTTTGAAAGATGTTTCATTTATAACATATTGAAAACAGTTTCATATATAACCAATCTATCTGAGCTATATAGTAACTGTACATGATAAGTTAAATTGACTACAGTCCGGCGGCGTTGCCTGCCGTTAAAGAGGATGTGCATTAAAAAGGTAGGAAAACGAGGTTTCGTCATGCAAGCAGTTGTGTGCATTGTTCTCATTATGTAGCACGGTCTTTGTATAGCGAGCCCAATCAGTAGTTTGGACACTTTAAATTAGGATAGCGCCGAACGAGGTACAGCATAATCCGTTCTTTATTCTTGCATAGCATTTTAGTTTTTACGTGGGGCTACAACAGTGTTGTGGAAAAAGAGGCACATATGCTGATTACAACCAAGGTTGAATGAGTGTAGCACCGACTGCACCGGGGTAGTGTAGGGACACCAAATGATAGCCGATAGCAAATTAAGGATACGTTGGATCTCGATTGGAATATGTTGTAATGATAAAGTGTCAATGCCGCGTAAAGGTTACTGTATTTGTGCTGACTTCACAATAAACTATCCAACAAATTTTACTCATTTTTGATTAAAATTGCTTGTGATTGCTATCTATCGACTAGTTTGAATACTAGAATAAAGAACAATTGAAGTAAAATAAAGGACGCTCTCCAAAATCATCATGTCGCACATGTCCTTTAAAATAACAACGGTTGGTAACCCTACACGATCAGAAACACATAACAGAAAGAGCTATATCTCGTGTTGTTACTTATTATAATTTTCTGTTATTTTACCTACTAACGAGAACAAAGTTATAACAACGCTTACTACGAAAATTGCATTCTATTATAATTGTGTTTTTGCATTCTGTGTAGTGCAATGTCAAAAACGAAATTTCTTCACGAAGAATATCACGCTTAATAAATTTAATGTCAGATATCTGGTGAAAAAATATGATCCAACTATCATAATTTACATCTAAGAAACCGTTAACATCCATTTAGAACAACTCCACTTAGAAAAATTTTATTCTATTAGTCATTTAATCGAAGAACATGATTACCTTTAGGACATGGCAGGGATGGCCTTCCACTCATAATCACATACCATGGGCGGCTGAGATATCAATTAGAGAGGTAGTGAATTGGTGGAACACTAAAGCAGCACAAATCTGCATAAACTCAATGTAAGTAATCGCTCGACATTTGCACAATATAGCAGAGAATAGGTGCTAGGCGTAACCCTCTGCTCCGACAATGTTACCCATGAGTTGCCAACCGTCGTTATCTGACCATAAATACGTCGCGTTTGATCCTTCAAATGTTTTACTAGATTTTTTGGGTACCCGGCCATTCTGGTAATACTGGAAATAAATTGGCGGACGACTGGATCTGTCGTCGATAGTCTAGAACCAGTTTAGTCGATTAGTTGGATAAAGTAGAAGATTCGCTGCTGGATTGCACACAAACATACCAATCAATAATGTAGTTCACAAAAACGTGAGCCCGAAAATTTTTGAACATAAAAATAAGTATGGTTACTAACTAGGACCTTTTATTTAAGCTCTTACAATTATAAATATTATTCATATGACTGTTATTATTGCCATTATTCTAAATGGGTTCCGCTCAGATATTGCATTTATAACTCATATGAGACAATTTGCCACAAAAACTCACTTTTTCACACAAAAAGTTATTGGCACTCACACAACTTCTCTGGATAAATACAACGCATTTTTTCTCCAGATAAATAAATCCGTCGGAGAATGAACGAATGAGTTTATCACGCTATCCTTTTGCGCTTGCTGCTTTGCTGGCGTTATCCCAAAACACGAAAAAACAAGTCTATCGTACTTCTTTGTCGCTTTTCTTAGAAATGAAGTGTATATTTTGACACATTTAGTGATTTCCACGAAAATAAAATAATATCATCTTTTCCGGTAAGAAGGAAAAAATTTGTTAATTTTTATCCGGAAATTTATTCTCAAGCTATTTGTGGAGACGGAGAATTTTGCGACTCATCTTATAGCGGAAAAGTTGGACATCTTCTCGCGTAAGAGAGTGAGAATTATAATGCCTGTTTCCGCTACAACAGTGCTGCCAGCGACATTTCCAGTTAGCGATGAAAAATAAAATTTTGATATATCTTCGTTATCTTGCAATATTATTAAAAACTAGTAAATCCTATCAATTTAGACTGTCTTCGGTTATCTTTTCTATGTATTCGGACTATTGTTAATATTTTAGGCATTTTCATTGTACTGTCTCGATAAAATCGACAGCCGTTTTTGGAGGTACGCAGTTTTGTAAATTTCGCCGATAATCAGGAATATTTCAGTACGTTTACCACAAATGCATATGGCTTGCCGAATCAGGTACTTTGAAGTGAATTTCGACAGCTTCATTTGTTTGAAACAAGTCATCCACAGCAAAAAACTTCTTGTACTACATTCACACCCTGAGTTAAAGCGTTATTTTTCGCTATCTTAATGACATTTTCTTTTTGCTAATTGTATCCGTGTAATTATCCGTGAAACTGTCCTGTTCCGGCAACACATCACTTTGCTGGCGTTCGTCTAAATTTGGGAAGTTCTGCACCATGTACCTTTTCAATTCGGATCATTTCTTGATCCTGTGCACAGAGGAGTATTCGTCCGTGGTGTCTCAGATGATTTCACAGTCAAAACTTCCGTGGAGAGGAGTTTTGGGCGATCGTCTTTAGAACTGTCATTATGTGTTATTCCTAGAATTTTTTCATGAGATCAAAACTATATCAAAATATACGCAAGAAACAACAACGTGTGAGGTTATCCAAAAAAAATCGTGGGTTCTGGGTTGAGTGGACGCTTAACGAGTAGTTACCTCAAAAGTGTACCAGCTTTGAAGTGTCTGTCTAATTCCCAAGTAACAATTTTGGTTATATTGAAGTTTTATATCGTTTAATAATACTAATATTTAAAACCTCCCATGCTAACCTTATGGTCTTATGTACTTCCTACAGGCTGCTATAAACGCATGTTATGACAAATTTGCCCAGTTTTATTGTAATCAGTAGAACTTGTTATGCAAACTATCATAGGAATAATAGTTTTATTACAGTTCTATTCTACTCTTTAGGTGTGATATTAAACCAACAGCATAAAACCTTCTTCTGACCTAGCAGTGTGGAAAACCACTATATGAGCGCTATTAAACCATCATAAAACTATGTAAAGTCTTCCTGAAGAGGTCCATAAAACTTCTTATTCTATCCATGTTAGAACTTTCAGTTTTAACCTGAATTTTTTCACTGATTAGATGTAGGGTTTGTATGCCTATAATGGACCCTTTGCGTATTATGGACCCCCTCACGCTTTTTTGTCAATTATTCCTCATTAATAACTGTTTTTAACGTATACTGTTGGTTACAGGACAGCTTTAAGACTTAGACAGAAATTAGAATGTGGTTTTTCACCATAATTCATTTTAAAATTGATATTTGCACTCAATTTCAATCCAGTGCTGCATGACACAGGGTTTTTAAGTAATTGTTTTACTACTATAAAAAGAATACTTCGCTCTGATGTAAATAAACTACGCGTGAAAAAGATATTGTTTTACTGGTTAATACCTAACACTAACACAATCTTTTGCGATGTAGATCTAACAAACTAAAAAAAATTAAAATTTATGTTGAAATTCTGGGGGTCCATTATGGGAACAAGTGAAACCAGGTATCTGCGCATTATGGACCCCTGACACATTAATATAACTAGAAACTTGTAATATCAACTAATAGAATTAAAAAGAGTTTTTAACATTCTGAGGATTCAGTATAAGATTGATTGAAACCATCGAATTGAAAATTTTGCAGCTTCTCAGTATTGGCTCCAGAAAAATTATGGTTTCTATACCAATCAATAGACAAAAACTAATAACAGTAGGTAGAAATACATGAAGGCAGCCAAGCAAAAGTTCATTCGAGTGACTAGAACCATCTTCCATCAAAAAAGCGTGCAGGCAATTTGATGTATCACGCTCTACTGTGAAGTATCGCGGAGTATATGGAAAAACTGGCCTGAAGGAACAAGAAAAGGTCCACGCCCCCCCCCCCCCAATCATAGAAGAAAATAAAATAGTGACATGGATAGCCCGAAAAGATTACCTAATAACCACGAAAAATTAAATTCTGGAGTAATACTTTGGCAATTTCGTCGTGCACAGATTTGCAGAATGATTGCAATTTATTCACTAATATCCTTCTATTGAAAAGTAATATAATAAATATATTGATTTAGAAAAAAGGTGGTGCTAAACGTTCAAGAAGCTTTACTAAAATTTGATTATACGGAATACTAAAATAAATATGTAGCATTGATTACTGTTTCGAATAACTTTCTTGAAATCAGCGAGCTGTAATTAATTTCATTTTTAAATTAAGATAATATAGTTCGAAATCTTGTATATATTGCATATATCCAGGCAATTTCATGTCCATTATTGTTACGTCCCAAAATAAAACAAAACTAAAGATACAAAGTACTTTTATCGAACTTTTTCAGAAAAATAGTAGAAATTAAATAGTTGGGGATTAAATCATGTAAACCATGTGCCCTGTCAGCTAAAATACTTACGGTTTCTTCAAAACGCTTCAGATATAGCTATACATGAATGTAGAAGCAATTGTATGAACTGATCAAAATTATGCACGAAGTTGTGTCGTTTTTAATTTGTATTTGGTATCTTAAAATATTATTAAATGACAAAATATTCGTTGTCTTTAGACACTGAACATGTTTAGAGCCGACTCGTTAATATTGCAAATGCTTTACTCCACTGTATTGTTGATGGATTGTCATAATTCGACCACCAATCAATTCAGACAATTGCCAATTACAATTTTCGAAAACTTGTGTAAGACTTTCTATAATGCAGACCTCATCACCTTATTCATAAGCGTCATAAAAATCACATCGCTTGATATAAAAGTCATGTTTGCCTTTGAAATCAGCATCAGATGAATTAAAAATTTAATTCATTAGTCAAAGGTTTCGAGTGCCATTGAAATATTTAATGAAAGGAAAGAATAACAAGATTTTGTTATTTTTCATATTTTATATTTTTCTTATAATGCTGTCCTAAAATGACTTTTAGTATTACCAAAAAACTGAAAAAAATACAATTTTATGTATTAATTGTTGGATATGCATATAATGAACCCGGGTCCATAATGCGCATATTCGACCCTGGGTCCATAATAGGAAAACGGGTCCATTATAGGGATATTGATACCAGTTCGAAATATCGAATTTTACTAAAGAAATCAAGTTGAAATGCTTTAAATTTGCATTATATTGTTTGAAAGACTTGGTATTATCAATTGATAGAATATTACATTAGAAGTACAACTGGATTTATCCAAATTCTTTGAAATTGTTAGCACCGTCTACTGCGGGGTCCATTACTAGCACATTAACCCTATTCAATAAAATTTTATCGTGGTTTTATTCCTTAACATCGCATGATGCCAATCATCGAACAAAATGCCATATTGTAAGGAATACATTTTTTCAGAATAGTGAATAAAAGAACTTTATTATTGTTCATAACACATCCATGCGTGTTTGAAGGCATGCCGTTTAGGATTTATGGTGAAACATCATGAAAGAGCAACGCAAAATAAATGCGCCCCATGAATTCTACTAAACAAGAGCATTCGGTAATTTTTTTCTGCAAATATTGAAACAACACTTAACCAAGTGTTGGTAAAAAATGTTAATTGTTTTGTTAAAAAGTGCAGATTCTTTCAAAAAATGTCTCAAAACGTTTCATTCCACCCTTCATACGAACAAGGAGGCGTATATTTGAGAAATTTAACTTTGTAATTTGCTATTTTTACTTCAAGCGACATTTTTTTTAATAAAACTTGGTATACTTGAATAATTCTTTCATTAGACAATTCCTCCTAAAACTCCTTCATTAGACAATTCCTCCTAACTGAGCAATTCATATAGCAAGCGTGTTTATCATGGCACTTCTGCATCTATGTTGAGAGTGACAAGTTTTATGCTGGGCACAGCTCTCTGGTTTCGATTATTTTGACAGTGACTTTGTCTAGGATGGTAAATGAAAGGTGGAGGTTTTTACTGTGTAACGGTGCGGTTGTCAAATTTGAGTAGCGCAATAGATTAAAATAAACACACTGAATACTCGCCATATCTATACTGCGTGCACCATTTACTGTCAGTGTCATTCCAATCGAGCACGAGATTTGTCAATAGTCCTCGTTCGATAAAGATTCGCAGAAATTTTCTTCAAATTGTGTACCGAAGTCTAGGGACAGATCTCTTGAGATGTATTTTTAAAAATCAACGAAATTAAATATTTACTTTCCATCAAAATAGAAATTTGAAATGCATTTGCGTTGCGTGTAAGATGTCAAAGCCCTGCCACAAACTAACTCTACTCCAACAAAGTTTCGAACGAAGTAGATCAGCGTAAGACGCTTGTTGAACAAATGTTTCGGCAAAAGTGTGAAAGTTGATGCAAAAATGGAAATGAAATGCGTTTTTTTTAAATTGGATTCAAATTTGTAATGCATTTCTAGAGTGATCTGACCCTAAACCGAAATGCATTTGTATGAGCTTATTGTTTATAGTACTAAAACGCAGATGGACTTACTTTTTTGTAATATAATGCGAGAAGTGGTTCTTAAAATTGTTGCAACGGCTGTTTTTGTCGCCGCAAATGCGCATCTAAGGGGTACCTTTGGGATAATGGAATGTAGCCATCGTCCAAGATCACCATTGCTCCACGAGGTTTGCCAGCTGTTGAGTGTCCTCTGACGACAAATACTAAAAAATTCGTTGAAGCAGATTGGTCTTTCGTATATGTCACCATTTAATGCGCCCACCTTTGCTAATGAGTCGGCCTTTTCATTGCCCGGGATAGAGCAATGAGAGGGGACCCAAAGGTAATCTGATAAGATTTTTCAGACAACGTACACAAGGACTCCCGTATCTTCCCCAGGAAATATGGGAATTGCTTTTTGGGCTTCATCGAACGAAGAGCCTCGATAGAGCTGAGGCTGTCCGAAATGAAGTAGTGATCTGTGGGCAGAGTGTCGATGATCCCAAGGGTGTACTGAATTGCAAAACATCGAAAGTTGTTGATTGCGATGAGAAAATATCAATGCTGAGTTGATTTTAACAATACTTAATGCAGCATTGATTGATGAATGGAAATTTATATTAAGCGCATTATCTAATCCTTTCACATCCAACATACATCCTTAATCATCTAAATCACAGTCTACCTTGTCATCTCACTACCGTATATGACCCAGCTACTGATCAGTTGGCAGCCACTTTTACTTTCAACTCTCATTAAACATAAAAATAAAAGATATTGTAATTCGATCGTCGGATTTGAATACGTTGTTGCTCTTATGCCAAACGAGCAACATCATTACTATATCATCCGGACTATACAGTGACACGTAGACGCTATTTATTTTCGGAAAAGTTGGCATTTGCACAAACCCACACCGGTACGTTCAACTTGGCTTAAGCGTTAAGCGAGTGTGAATAAATCGGCCCTTATATGTATTTTATAACTAGAGATGTAGCGTGTCCACTTCATGCATTCATCGCTCGCTTGCCAAACGAGCAACATGATGCTATTGTCGTATATTGTCCGGACGGTATAATCGTTCGTATACATGCAAAGTTTCAAATTGAGCAAGGTGAAGAGCGCACGATAAACTTCGCACGCAGCCAGAAAAATGGAGGAAATTTCACACGATTTAAGTGTGTACGATTTAGTTCCACCACTGCCGAAAATCCGTAGTAATGGATTTCCGGCAGCTTTGCTGTGTGCAAAGTTTATTGTGCGCTCTTTACCCTTTGCATATAAAAATGCGTTAGGTTCGAGTCGTGTACATACGATGACTTGCAATGTGGGTGGTTGGGATGTAGAAATTAGTTTTGTCGTGTCCGAACCCGACCAGAAAACTGAATATTATATTTAAAAGTTTACCCGAATCCATCCGTCACCCGGGTTTGTAAAAAATTCAATACCCGAATTCAACCCAAAAAAGTTCAAACGGATCAAAATTTTGCTCGCGCATCGCGAAAATCTGAACTGCGCACACCCCAAATCGACGAAATTGTTGAATGTGGCCGTAACAACAGCCACCAACGTACTAAAAGTGTTCGGATAACGTTAGTCAACAACCAAGAATTGGCTGGGGTTTGAATCGGAGGGCAATCGAAAGTCGGAAGTCGCAAAAACGACTAAACGAATAGCCAACTGCTTCAAGCGGAATCCCAAGCTGTCCGTCCGAGATTTGGCAAGCAAACTTGGAGTGTCGTCCACAATCGTGCATCGAGCTAAAAACTACAAGGGGCAGCCCTATGGGGTTGCACGAACTGTAGACGTAGGACTATACTACTTAATGTAAAATATTTATTTTCTTAGTACTTAGTGTGTGGGAAAAACACCCGGACCGGTGAAGAAAAATCAAATTTTAGACAATATAATCACATCTCATATATAGAACAAGCTTTCTAGTTCCTCTCAAACAGATCCTAAAAGTTCAAACACCCATGAATAACCCCAAGTTTGTAGATGTGT
The DNA here is from genome assembly GCF_030247195.1 of Topomyia yanbarensis. NCBI lineage: Eukaryota > Metazoa > Arthropoda > Insecta > Diptera > Culicidae > Topomyia > Topomyia yanbarensis. The sequence continues at coordinate 378,454,724 of NC_080671.1, forward strand.
GTCGATGCCACAGGATTGTAAAATGGTTAATATTACGTCATAAAAATTCAATTCTTCCGTGATAATTTTTTTTTGCCTGCAAAATGCACTGTGTGTATGCAAAGCTCATGATTTGTTGGGATATTAGCATTGATCGGAAAATGCTTTCCAACGCTGCGCATTGCATACATACAGGACATTTTGCAGGTCACCAAAAGCTGTTCATTTTACCACCGCCACATGTTCATTTTACCACCGCCACATGTTCATTTTACCCACTCGCTATAAACATGTCTCATTTTTGGACATGTTTAGAAATCAAGAATCATGTTTGAAAAAATGTGTTTATGACGAAGTATTTTTACCAGATATGTACAAAACATGTCATAAGGTGAGAAGAAACATAAGGTGATTGTAATATCTCATTCACTTATTAGTTAGAAAATAATGACTTTGCTTAAAGTGTTCATTTTACCGCCAGTTCCCCTACCTACCAACACATACGCCCCAAACATTGAACCCAAGCGTACAATGCAAAATGAGTCAACGTTGATGATGATGGGTAGAGCGAAAGAGACAACTAGTACCACCACGACACTATTAGCGCATTTCACCAAAATTCCACGCGGCCTTTCCCGATTGAAAGGAACGGCCGCGCTTAGCCCATCTGTCATAATATCGTGATTTTGCATAGCGAAGGGCTGAATGATAACACATTTTGTTCCAAAAAACAGCCCTGCGTTATGCAACACTTTGTGCAGGTTGATTATACCAGTTGCAAGTGGGGCCAAATTTACCAAGTTCCGTAAAATTCCTTTTAAATTACAGAATTGATAAAATTGCTTAGATGAGCTAAACTAATTAATCAAATCCTGTTTTAAAAACTGTCCTTGCGTTTAAACCAAAATGGGAAGCTTATTACTACCACTACATTACTTAATTTCAAGCGCAAATAGCAAATACATGTGCTAGTTAAACCAAAAATTTACTGGCAACATTACAGCGGCATTTAGAAAGCAGTTGGAGCGGTCGCCTGTTGGACGACACAGGGTAGCGTCCCTCCACAGCCAGTGTAACGGACTTCTAGCTCAGCTACACTGGCTGTAAAAAACACAGCGCAGTGATCTGCTTCGCCAGCCGTTCAACAGGGAACTGAGCGTGTCTGGCCAAGTCCGTTCTTTAAATAGTTGATGATGACGTCATTCATAGAAGCGTTGCGCGCTAGATACACCAATCCGTCGTACAGGGCTTGGGAAGCGCTATCTTCTGTATGTTAATGCGCGATATTTTGACAAGGTTGTATATTATTTAATTTTTTAATGCTATGATATCAAAAATCTTTGGGTTTATCTATTGGAATCTATTCTTAGAAGTATTTCGGGGCGATTTGTGCAAAAAATTTGAAAATTTATCGTGAGATGGCTGAATTATATGCTTTTAAAATTGGACCACTTTTCGTTACATACCATTTTTGTAGAATTTGTAGAGTGCACCCCCATATCGAAAACAAAGACGTAGTCCTACGTCAAAACGTACCGGACGGTCGACTTACAAGAAGGTGGTGACTCCAAGCCTTGAAAATAAGCAAAACAAGTGCTTTACATAAAAATGCCGACGAAGTTTGATTGCGTGGTACAGGATGATGAAACCTACGTTATAGGAATATTATCCTTTGGCGGAAAGTGCAAAAATGGCAGATTTTCAAACTGTCGAAGTTCTCAAAGAAATATCCCCTGTGGCAGGCTATCTGTTCCTGAGGCTTGAAGAGCTACTTTTACATAGAACCTGGACCGTCGGAGTACCTGAAACACATCTGCTACCTTTCCTCAAGCAACACAATTATTCCGTTCTACTTAAGCCGGATTTTGCAACTTGCCATTACGGAAAAAAAGCCATGCGACGAACAACGTCCAAGACCCACTGACATTGACCCTTCCAACAGACCAGAGCTCCATCCAATAAATAAAACAACAACGGAATCTCATGAAGCCGCGAAAAACAGTTGTCAGCGAGATGCAGTTAAATGCAAACTGGCGTTCTGCGGCGAGAACATTGACCAATGAGGCTGTTCCAAACTTGATGGAAGGAGTTGAACGAAGGGCCCAACAATTCGCATTCGCTGAAAATGAAACATGATTCAATTATTTAATAAAAAGTTTGACCGATTTACACACATTCTTGTTTAATCAATTTTTGATCGTAACACCCTTTACAACGGGAACATAACTGAGGCTTTCTTGTTATTCAAGAATCCTTTCACCTTAATGGTTGATTGCGTCGTCCTTAACTCCTCCCCGTTTCCCGTTGAATAGTTTCTCCCCACTACTGTTCGACTGCTTCCAATTTCGGGGACCCCTAATTTCACACGATATACTGCAATCTACAAATAGCTTATCACGCAATCAATACAATTGCCAGGTCGAGTTCACACTACCGTCAGAACTTACCAAATGCCCAGTCATACGCAAAAACAGATTGAGATCACATCATGTCCATCATCTCAATCAGAGCGAGAAAAGCGTGCCCATCACTGTAATTGCCTCCCCTCCATGTCCCGAATGCTAGAAAACCACAACGCATCAGAAACTTCCATTCCTTGTCCCATTGAAGGGGTGGGGTACGTATTTGTGTGTGTGTGTGTGTGTATGCAGACTGTATGTATGTCAAAGCAGGCGGCGGAGAACGCTTTCATAAAATATTCATTTTTAATTAATTTTAATGCTTACGGAGAGGCAGAGTTGCGATTCGGATTTTTCGGCTAGATTGCACCCTGTCGAGCTCGGAACCGGTTCGGGGATCAATCACTGAGCCCGGTTTTACGATGGGCAATTGGCCTGAATGTGGGCCAATTTGAAGTCGATGGCTTGTGATTGGCAAATTGTTCACGCGTTTGACGTTACGACCGGTGCCATCAATCTCATTCGAATTAATTGCAAATGTAGCGGAGCTTCAATCAGTTGCCTGGCGGGAACGAGTTTCGGTTCGATCGGGGAATTGTCAGGTTTTGGACGTGATTTCTGACTGGATTTTAATGGGGACGTACTATTGAGTATGTGTTTATTGGGGTGTTATAGATGAGAGTCTTCACTTACCTTCGACCGCATTCCGGTGTGCAGGGTTTTCCGGACATTTTACTGGGTTGAAATAGCCAAGTTGTTGAATTATCCTTACAGTTTGACACTAGTGCCTCAACCTTCCCGGATCTTTCACTTCATTTCTATAGTTGAAAAATACATCACTTGGGAAATAACAATCTGTTCTTTTTTTCATCACCCTTGGCACGACCGGATTTTTGCGATAACGGTGCCATTGACTACGTTTCACACGATGCATCTGCTTCTGTCAACGGAGAAGCACGTCAACGTCACGTCATCATAAAGATAGGATGAGTTTAATTCGTTTCTCGTGTGCGTGCGCATTAATACGTTAAATGTGCGTCAAAACTTTTTATGCCGATTGATGTGTGTAAACGTCTCTTTAGAAGTTGTGCTGTTTTGATGACCGAAGACAGATGTATCGTGTAAATCGCATGTTACTGTGGTCAAGGGAGAGAGAATATTTTTAAATCAATAGTTTTTTTTTAATACCAATAATTATTTTAAGGAAAATCTTTTCCATTCATTAGAATGGCTAATAACTCATGACTCTATTTTGAAGACCGGTTCCACGTTGATTCCACTGTAACACGCTTGGCAGCCGTCAGTAGTAAGTCATCAACGAAGCCCACACAAACAATCAACATTTCGTTGATTGAAGCTTCCCATGCTCTTAAAATCATCCACCAGTGTTACAAACTCAGGGCACAATTTTCGGACATAAAACTCCACAGTGGCTTTATCGTATAACCATTTGTCCACACACAGATTGTCTAGGCACGATTTCGTCCACGTGAATACCTTATGTATGGCTGGCTCTCTTTCGACATAAATAATTAGATGACCGAACAAAACACACAAACACTAACTTTACTAACTTCATTAAAAAAAATCATTAAAATTTCATCATTTCACGTTTATCTTCGCATGTTACTTCACTTATTCATTCCCTTTTAATTCCCTTGGTCGAAGCAGAAACTTTTTCTGCTGACTGATCACACGTATATGTATAGCAGTGTCTTCATGATTATATTATACTTTGACCATAAACCCGCCGAATCCTGTTTGGGTTTGTGTATATACCTAGGTGGAGAACAAACAGTACGATAATTGCTCCCGTAAAATATCTCGGAACATAGAACAACGCCTTTTTCCAGTCCACCTAGATGATTACTTTCTGTAAATAGTCCAGCCATGAGAATGTAAAACGGAACCATTTGTGATGTAATGCAACTATTTCGGTCCAGAGAATCGTGTCTGTAGAAGAGAAAAGAAATATTGTTTCATTACATCAGCAATTCAGTAGCAAATGCAGAGGACAGATAATACTTATTAATGATAATACAGATAATACTTTACTTGGTTAATTAGAAAGAATCATTGAAGATATTTGGAAAATTTTGAACGCAATTTTGAGGGTTTTGTTTATTATGCCCATTTATAACCGTCATTTATTGTTGCACAACACATCTGTTTATGAACCCAACTAACAGTTTTTGAGCAGGGTTGTCTTAAGACGACTCGGCGCCTTTGGGAACTACTGAACGAGGTGGCCCCAATAGTTGAACTGACGTAAAGAGATGAAGAGTAACATTCAATCAAAATGATTAAGCGTCACATCAATGAGATGATAACACGGTGTCTCTGGTAGAACAATATTTAGACAAAAAAAATCAGTATCGCTGAAATATTCACTAATTACCTCCTCATGGTTTAGGGGTTTGACGGTATTGCAAACATCATAAAGCATCAGTTGCTCTAAGATGGGTATTGCATTACGCCTCGATAGTGGTGCATCGAGGAGACCGAGAGGGCTTTGCGCCTTTTTATGTTATATGTTGCTTCATACTCTGCACCTGCGCATACCAACGCTAAACTACTGGTCTATGCGCGGTGTCGTGGCCGACTGGCGGATCGACGTAGGTTGACTTTTGCTGTGTGCCGTGTTTGCAAATATTGTTCTATTGGTGGTACTCGTGGACGGGGCTCATAGAGGGAATCATTATGTGTCCATTTATCGGTCGACTTCGTCATCGTGCATATACCAATTAAATTAATTTAATAAAGTAGAATAAGTAGAAAACTATTAATTGTAACTTTGTGATAATCGCAGTTTTTCGTACTAGTGTACAACTGTTATGTGCTAGTCGTATGTCTATCTATGTATGTATTTGTCTGAGTATTTGTGACAGTTGGGTCAGGGAATGGATGCAGAACTGACGTATATGATAGAATAGTGGCTAATACTTCTGGTGACCAATCTGAGCATTTGGTTCTATTCGTTCGGAAAAATCGGGTTGGATACATTAGGGTAAAATAAATTTACCGACGCACGTGAATCATCCATTCCCGGCCAGTATAGCATGATGAAAGTCTAACAGCATGAAATTGTCGTTAATGATAAATATACAACATTTGCTGCATTTATACGAGTATGATTACATGTTACGTATGTTTTTTCTATTCTACTTCATTAGTCTGTTTCTTTTGTACATCTATTAGTTTTATTTTCCATTATTTATGTATACCAAAATAGTATTGCTCAATTTATACACTTCTAGTCAAGCTCTTTGCATCTTTTTTCTTTATTCGGCATGTTATGATTCCTTTTATTAGTATATCTCTACTATACGCTATCTATACTCATATAGGTACAAACGCTCGTGGCCTTCGCGATAACACAAACCTGGCCAATTGCATTAATCCACATATACTTACGCCCGCGATTTCGCCTACATGAAAACACCCCGGTAGTTAAGTAAACGTGGCATCATAAAAGTGACGCTCATATTCACTAAACAACACGTTCCATGGTGACATGACCTGGAACTCAAGTGATATGGGGAAACAGACTACCATCTGTACCATACACTAAAAATTAAGCTTCAGATTCATGGTCCGCGCGCGATCAAACAAAAATACACACTACGTCATTATAAAATCGAAGTTATACACGCGAAGTCACATACACGCGACAAACACGTTAATATACAAATGCTTGAGCCCTTCGCGATCATCCCCGGCATCTACACCCGCAATCTAGTAAACATGATAGCATCCCATCATCTAGTAAACATGATGATATCAGCAGACTAGGTCCATGCCTTCAATTGGATCAATTAGAAAATGAAAGCTCTCATATCCACAGGACAGTTACATGGCGACATGACCGAGGACTCTAGTGATATGTGGTAACTTACTCCCTGTCAGAATGTAAATTGTGCACCAAAAACTAACTATCAGAATGAAGGTCTGCGTGACCATCCAAGAACGCACGCGTATATAGGAAATGCCACACGGTTACAAAATCCAGTCTTGTACACGCGAGCACACGTGACAAGCACGTTAACATACGCACGCTTAAGCCCTTCGCGATTAACAACGCACACCTACGTTCGCGATCGCGCTAACTTAATAACACCTCGGTAATCAGGAGAACGTTTTAGCACTCACGAAGTTTCAAACGCTGTCTCAAACACGAACCTACAAACGTCCGTTTTCGCGCGCTCATGAATCGGTCACGTCCGGAAACCATTACTCTCTGTCCTAATAACTTAGGTCCATACATTCAGTAGGACCAATCAAAAAATAAAGCACATATCCACTAGGGTGGGACAAAAAATAGATTCCAGCTCCGAGCAACTTTTTAGGTACCATTTGGGTCCTAGAGCAACTGTACAAATTTTTAGCTCGATCGGTGAAACTATATTTTTGCACCCACTGTTTAAAGTTTACATGGGATTTTGTATGGGAAAGTTAACTTTAACAAAATAATTCCTCCAGGAGTCACGCATTACTTCCTAAAAATAAATTGTTATGTGGCTTGTATAGGAAATTTAACAAAGAAAAAAAGTCTCGAAAACCACGAAACGATCTGATGATTGAGAAAAAGTTATTAAGCAGAAACCGATTGATCCTCTGACGATTGATAAAATATTCATTTTTTCTAGCAACACTGCTGTTGGTTGTCCAATTATACGCAATTTTGTTTTAATCCTCTCTTAACGTATCTAAATCGTTTATCTGTACTATTTGGCAACTTCGCAAGGTTTTGAGGGATAAATTGAGGCTTCTTTTGTACATAATAAGAGAAAGTTAAAAAAATTGTATATAATAAAACCGTCAGAAGCAGTGATGCTATGAAAAGTGAAATTTTCATCAATCGTCAGGGCATCAATCGGTTTTTGCTTAATAACTTTTTCCACAAGCATCAGATCGTTTTGCAGTCTTCTAAACTTTGTTTTCTTGACAAATTTCCTATAAAAATCAGACATCTGTTTATTTTTAGGAGATAACGGGCGACTCTTGGAAGAATTAATTTGCAAAAGACAATTTTCCCATACGAAATCCCATGTAAACTTTAAACCGTGGGCGCAAAAATATAGTATCACCCATCGAGCTAAAAATTTGCAGAGTTGTTCTGGGAGCTAAATGGGACCCAAAAAGTTACTCGGAGCCAAATTCTATTTTTTTCATATAACCATGTCCCACTCTAATATCCACTAAACAACACGTTCCATGGCGACATCAGCGGGCACTCTAGTGATATGGAAGATCTCACACTCTTTCAGCATCTTAGCAGTACACCAAAAAATAAAGTATTAGACTCACGGTCCGCGCGCAATTATCCAAGAACACACGCGAATATGCGAAAGGCACACGGTTATAAAATAGAATTTATACACGCGAAGTTACATACACGGTAGCACACGCGATATACAAACGCACACGCGATCGAACACGTTAACATACAAATGCTCGAGTACAATGAATATCACATTCAGAATCACGGCCCGCTACAATTGGCCTAATGCAGTGTTTTAGTGGGCTACATTGCCTGTCTCGTCTGCAAATTGTAGTATGTGATTCTGACGGGGAGCCCTTCCGAGAACCTAGCTCTACAGCTCCAGTAGGACAACTCTCGAAAAAAAATCAGTATCGCTGAAATATTCACTAATTGATTAGATACTCCTCTTTCATCTGAGACTAAATTTGAAATGTTATATCGGGGGGTCTAGAACAATAATTCTTTTTTAACATTTTGATGATTATTTTTGAAAATTGCGGTTCAATGAAAAGCTCTCAGAAGATATATCACTTTTAAGGAGATGAATCTTTGGACATACAGTATCAGAAGGAGAGGCTTGTTACGTTAATGAATACCTCCGAAGGCACCAATGTCCGACATTTAGCCAATTTCGGGATGATTTAAATTTAAAATTTGAATAATAGTTTAACTCGGGGCATTTTTTTTTGTCTCTGGCAGAACAACATTACACTGATAGAATATATTCGTGAATCGCTGCGAATTAAATTCGTACAGACAATTTTCATAAAATATACGAAATTTTTCGTACATATGATGAATCATTCGTAGTTCAATTGAAACACTTTTATTTTTTATTACGAGTTTTTCGTGAAAACCACGAAACGACTTTCGTTGGCTTATTACGAAACGGCTTCATTAGGCAAACGAATTGTTCACTGGTATATACGAAAGTCTTCGTAATATTTACAAGCATCATTCGTCAAACCGTCAACGTCAAAAGAGAGGTAGAATATGGGTCAATAATTGTTGGTCATCACGGCGATCTCGGTCTGACTATTTAGTAACCGTATCCGTGTCCTCCGGTTTCAGGAAGATTTCCTGAACCTCTTTCGCTTCCAGTTGATTCATCGCGAACTGCTCGTTGGTTTTGTATGAAGAAGTTTGAGTTTTTCTCTGCTGTAAAAATAATATGCTATTAAATACGAAAACTTTTCTAAGATGAACAAAATGAATTCGTGCGACCAACAAAATCGTGCGTAATATACACAACCGTTTATTAAAATAAACGAAACATTTCATTCCGGAAAAATATTGCCGTTTTCAACAATAACATTCGTGCAATGTGCACTAAATATGTACAATTTACGAAAACTGTCGTACATCAAGTGGCCATTACTTCACACCACAATCTTTCTAGTCCTCTATAGAGGCGAGCAGGTTGAAATAAAATCGATTTTGCCAGATCGATCCTTTTAGTTTAAAAAATCGTTGTTGTCATAAATCAATTCTAAAAGATCGATTGAAAACAAAATAATATTCCAACGAATACGAAAACTTTTCTAAAATGAACGAAATAAATTCGTGTGACCAACGAAATCGTTCGTAATATACATAAACGAAACTATTCGCTTCATTCATGAAAAATAATGTCGCTATCAAAGATAACATTCGTTCAATGTACACTCAATAAGTAGCATTTACGAAAACTTTCGTTCATCAAACGACCATTTCTTCATACCACAATAAAATGGATTTGGCCAGATCGATTTTTTTAAATTAAAAAAAAATCGGTGTTGTCAAGTATCGATCCCAAAAGATCGAATGACAAAAATAATATGCTAATAAATACGAAAACTTTTCTAAGATAAACGAAATGAATTTGTACGACCAACAAAATCGTTCGTAATATAGACACACGTTTATTAAAATAAACAAAACATTTCGTTTCATTCACGAAAAATAATGTCGATATCAACAATAACATTCGTGCAATGTAAACCAAATATGTAAAATTTACGAAAGCTTTCGTTCACCAAGCTGCCATTCTTGTTCATGAAATGAACGAAACCTACTATTTACAATGCACGAAAATACTTCGTTGCAGAAAACGACGAATGAATTCGTGTATTTCAGGTTCAATTTCATAATATTTACGAATTTATATTATCAGTGTACTACAAACAAATCAATATCACTGAAGTACTCACTATCTGGAAACTTGCTTCTATTTTAAACGAGACAAGTTTTGTATTGTTTTTCCTGCGGTTCTAGAACTTCTTTTAATATGAAAAATATATATCTATGTTTATATACATATGGACACTTCACTACTCGTTTATAAGTCGATATATGAAACTAGCTTTTTTTTTTGAAAATTGATAAATAATTAGTATCAGTAAATAATTTCTTAGTTAATGATTTATTTGTGTTCTTTGAATTCAATTAGTTATGTGTATGTATTGTTTAATACTTAAATTTAGAGCTTGTTTTTACAAACGTGCATCCCTTTTGTGTGAGAAGTTATTTTGATGTGTACCAATTTCAATTATTACACAGTTTGTTAGCACACTTACTATAAGTACATTGGCTTAATATCTGCTTTCTATTTACTAATATCTGCTTCCTACTTCCATGGTAAGTGAGATGAAACTGTCTTTGTAGATTAATTTTCTGAAATTGGCTGAAATTTTGAATACTTTCTGGATTTGCGATCAACGCACTAAATATTATTATATTTTGCCTTGAAAATGCTACGATATAGAAAGCATTACAATTTTTCGCATCTACCAAGTTGTGATATTTTCACAACTTGGTAGATGCGTTTAAATTATTTATTTTAAATAATTGAGTTTTTGGGCCAACATAGGGTTTAAACCAGTTATAATAACTTTTTAGAATTTCTTCAAATCCGCAAAACAATCTCCTTTTGTTTATATTTTATGATATTAGAATTTTTTGCTCGGGATTCTTTTCCGACCCTTGTCTTGCTCAAAATTATATAATTGTTGGATTCCTAAGAACATTTTACCTTCATTTCATGTATTTAGATCCTCTGTTTCGTTGACTACTCAAATCAAAATGCTTGATAAAGTGCTCTTTAAAATTTAAAATTTTCCATATTTGCTATAATATAATTGCTACTTTGAACCAATAAACAACCCCTAGAACACTCTACCGCTTTCAAACATTTTCTCGCCTCCTCCAAATCAGATAGTATGAAATGATTTTGCGGAAAACATAATTTTCTGCTAAAATGTGGACCAATACTCATATGTGTTTTTAAAGGGAGAGTCTGTCGATCGTGTTAAACTCGTAATTTTCAAGGAAACTAAAAACTAAAACAAATCAAATTGAGCTAAAATTGTTCAAAAAAACCATAGAACAATGATGGAATTGTAACATTAGTTGCGAAAAAACCCCCAGCAAAAATATATTCCGAAGAAAAATAAATTGAAGAAAACGATTTGTTTTGCAAATTTCAAGGCCTCTTAATACCAATGCGAAGCTGGCTAAATAGTGTCTTCGAAGCATTTCGTTAACGTTACAAGTCCGTTCCTCTGACAGTGTGTGCTCACTGATTTAACCTCCTAAAAGGGAGATGTATGTTTTGAGCTACTCATTGAAAAATTACCTATAAATTCAGCAAAATGTTGAAAAAAAAAATAAATCTTCTAGACCCCCCGATAGAACATTTCAAAGTTATGCTCAGATGAAAGAGGAGCATCTAAGCTTTCGATTAGTGAGTATTTTGGCGATACTGTTTTTTTGTTTACATATTTTCTACCAGAGCACCGTGATAAGATTAGGCACATTGCGTTGTTTGAGGATGAAGATTTTCTTGGGTAAGAAGTAGGAATAATGGAGTAGGTCAGATTTATCGAAAATTCATCATTCGAACTCCCTTTGTTCAGGCCAGAAAAGTATTCTTCGTGATTTATGGTGCGTTCATGACCGTAAACAATGCGCTCGGCTATGTATGACCAGTGATGTACCAAATTGGTTTTTTATAATTTTGGGAAAAAGAGTTTTTTCCCGGTTAAAATGGTTTTTTCATGGGCATGGGAAGATGGGGTTTTTCGCAATTCATTAAAAAAAATTTAATTGAACTTTTATGTATTTTGTTCCTAACTTGTTTTTATTAATGAGCATTATTGTCATTAATTTTTGCTTAAATCCGAAAATTTTGATAAGTTTTGGTCAATTTAATCATTTGTATCAAATTTTGTAGTTAAATAAGTGATACATTAGCTGTTCATCATTTTCTAAGAAAAGTCGATTACGTTTCTTACTGTGAAGGTAGGTATTTTGAGCGAAACAGCCCCTAAAATGAGAAACAAGTAGCTTAGGCACTACTATTCTGATTTTCACTAGTCAAAATAACTGTGTCTATTGTTCGCTATATAAAATTTATCTATATTATACAGGCACGTAGCTAGAGGGGAGGCTAGGGGGCTAAAGCGCCCCTCAATTTTTGAAAATAGTTTTCAAAACCATTATTATCAGCGACTTTAACTTGTAGCTCGTTTGGTTTGAGATAAAGTTAGAAAATTGCTGTTTCCAACAACCAAAATCAATGGTCACGAAATTCAGTGTGGATTATGCTTTTGTCCCAGCCGGTGTGAAGCGATCGACAAATAAAGTTACTTTTATATTGTGTTCCTTGTCTGAAGACCAAAGGAAACTTCTACAATACTATGCCCTAGTAAACTGTCGAGATGAGTGAGTCGCAGAAGCAAGAAGTGGTGCACCGGCCAAATACTGTGATTAGTGGTGATTCGTACAAGACCGAGTATTTGTGACGAGGAACATTTTCTTAAGGTGAAAATGGAGGCTATACTTACGATAGCCAGCTTTGTTGAGTTCTACCACCTCAGGTATTCTACGCTCATAGCGTTCAAGAAATTGGATCAGGCGAAATCATTGATTTTTAATGATTTAAAGCCATTAAATTTTAATGGTTGTGTGATAATGCTGTAATTAAGATCTTCATATGAATGGACGGTGAGAGAATCAATGTTTGGTTACAAGATCGAATACCGCTTACTTGCAGATACATATCACATATGGGAGAAATGCAGTACAAAATATAATGCGATAGTATAATTACACATAATATTCCTTGTACATATCAAAGGCAAACTAGTACGTTCCAGTTCAGTGAAAAAACGTCACAATACGATTTATTTACCGCTGAACACAAACAATTACCAAATATGTGGCACATGTTCAGGTAATATTGACAACGGCAAAAGCTGCGTCAATATCTCAAAATCTACAGCCAGCACAATCATTGAGGAAATTCACACTCTTAAAGGCAACAAGCAAGCGTGAACATAAAGGTAGCAACCACTATTATAACACTGAAGTGTTCAATAGCGAGATTGATATGAACGACCCCCCATACGCAGTTGGTGAGGAAAAATATTTCCCTGCTTCGAAAACAGGTATCTACGTGCAATGGTTAAGAGCTTGCGTGAGATCTGTTGGACAACCAGTAAAACTCATTTTATTGTTGGAAATCGATATAACAAGATAACAGAACCACTGTTTCGATTGGCTAAAGCATTGAACCGAGTTCACTTATGAATTATTTAAAAAATAGTAGAAGAAGTTTGATGTACGACTGAGCACTAAAACTTTCCAAAAGCGAAGGCATCATCGCAAGTGATTGTCCCGTTTAACAAAACTAAGTTGTAATACTCTATGTTGGCAACTCTATCTTAAATTTAAATGACAGGTTTTTGAATTGTACCCAATTTGAATTATTGCATTAGGTCTGTGCACTCTGCACTCTTAGTATAAATACTAGACATCACATTCAAGCGTACTAGGCAAAAAAATATTTCAATTTACTGAGAACGATATAGCTGAGGCGACAGTTTTTGCTCTTGCGTCATTTTAACGCATCATTATTTTCATTGGAACTTAATTTCACTTTCATGCGAGGAATTCGTTCCGTTCATGCGAGTTCGCAATTACTGTTGCGACTAAAATGTTGTGACTGGTTGAATCTGTTAGTCCAATAATATCGATTTTATGTCTTCAGTATATAGCAGTCTCACGATCTGTTTTTTATTCTTTTTAGACTAAAATTAGAGATCATCAGAAATCACGAAGGAGGAAAAAAGAATCAGCTAATCTAAGAAGTCTCAAGAGCACCTCTTCTATCTCTTCTATGCACTCAAAACGAGTGTTTTCAGAATTTCGCTCTGATCCTCTCAATTCGGTTTGAATAAAACGGCATTTTCGAAAACACATTACGTCTTCGTTATCCGCACAACATTCAACGTTAGGTGGAACAACGTTGATTGAAATTGTTTCCTAAATTTTGGTAAAACAAACCTGTAATCAAAAAGCATTACAGCTTTCTTCAAGAAATCATGCATCTCTTCCAATCTTGATGATGATTGAAAAAAACTTGAGCTAATTAAAAACCAATTACTGAGCAGATCGTTTGAATTGACTTAGAAAGTGTAACTGCAAGCAATAAGCAAGAAGAGTATCACGAAAACTGCTGCCGACAAAAAAATTCACAGAAATTACAATAATTTAAAAACATACAAATCTGAAAGAAAGTCTCTTCGGCACAGGAGAAGCAAGTGCAATGTGTTTTCTTTGATTTGTCGGAAGCAAGTGTGATGCTAAAATTATATAGCTCACCCATATTTATAGTTTCGAGTAATTCTAGTGGTGTCATCAATGTTACATTCAGTGCTTTGAAAATTCAAAATCAGTTAACTATTTTTTTAAGCTCTGGTTAAATTTAACAAAATTTACGTAAATTGCAAGATAATAGTAATCAGGGGATTGCCTTTCGATTAGTGAACAGTTCTATAGTAAATAAAATTCCGGCTAGTTTAGTAAATTAATTTATTGAAACATCTCTTTTATATTGTCCAAAAATCCATGAATACCGAAATGAAGCTTCGTGTGCTCAAATATAATATTTGCTAAATCTAGGTAAATACAGCTATAGTTCTTATTTATGTTTTGTAGAGAAATCAGTTGTATTTTTTGTATACCCTTTACATGTCAACAAACAAAATTACTGGTCTGTCTTTTGCCTTAGTTTCAAGGATCTAGAAGAAGAATTGCCTAGAAAAATAAGCCTGTCTAATGATATAAAAAGTATCAATTTCATAAAAGAATAGGATCTGTGAAAAATCTGAATACTTAAATGGATAAATATTTAGTTGTTTTCACTTGTCTGAAAATAATCTTTAATGTATCATCATTTAAATTGAAAATTATTATATATTTGAGTTAAATAGGAGTTGAACCGTTTCTGTGCATCTACAAATCGCCTGCCGAATTAGAAGATTTGGAGCGAATTTCGACATTCTCTTGTATTTGTATTGAGTCTTAATGAACTATGCTAAAAAGAAATGATCTAAAGTGGCATGCGCGGAACTAATGACAAAGTCGAAGATCTCGTTACAATAGTTGAAGCGACGGGTCATTTCTAATATCGGTTAGTGTTGTGCATTTCAGAGTGCAATAGTGTTCGAGAACAAAGGATACTGGTTGGTGCGTAGAGGTTAATTTGTGATAGAAGATCGGGAACATCATATTCAATAATAATAATAAAAACAGAATTCAAAAGCAAGAATTCGTCGATGTACTATACCATTTCTTGTATCAGACAACATATTGTCTATTACCTTAGTTTTGGAACTGTTTTCACTAAGAAATTTTCAAAATTACATTCAGTTTCAAGTGACTATCTCAAGTCACCAGAATTAACACATTTATGCAACAAGTTTTAAGCCCATTCCGAAACAAAATCCTGGCTACGGGCCTGATATTATATGAAACAAGCTAGAATATTTGGATGCGAATTAAATGAGACAACGAAAATAAAAACGCCAAAGCAGAATATGCTTCATAAAACCCGTGTTAAATATAATAGAATTTAAAAGTAGGATATAAACTCCAAGCGTAAGAATCGGACATGAATTCTTCGATATATGAGTCCATTAAAAAAATTACAAGGGGAAGCATGAACACGAACTGTAGATGTAGGACTATACTACTTAATGTAAAATATTTATTTTCTTAGTACATTTAGAGTAATAATAAATTAAAAATATTTCTCACGTATAATTTAAGCACAACCAATCAACATCGAATGTTACATATTGAACCAAACCTTCTCGGTTATCAGGTTATTTCATTTGTAGTAGAGTAGAAGATCCGAAGAAAGAAGACAGAAAACCGTGATCGAACTAATATCTAGAACTAAATCTTTATAGCACAAGAGTAGCTTTTAAAAATTGTAATAATAAACTTTCGTTGTGCTTTCCATCGCTCCGCGTAAATTTGTTGCTAAGAAAGTTTTCGTCTTTGCGCAACGAAAGCACAGATTGCTATCATGCTGGTTACGCATGCAACCGCTAACAATTTAGTACAAACAAAATATACCTACCTACACATTCGCCTCAAACATTGAACCCAAGTGCACAAGGCAAAATGAATCAACACTGATGATGATGGGTAGAGCGCAAGCGACAACTACTACCACGACACTATGTTAACCGTGTTTGTGAATGGAGCTCAAATGTACAAACGTACGAATAATTGTGTTCGAGATTGTACATTGGAGATTTGCGGCAAAACCAAAGTTAGTCATGCGACATCTATGATTCAGCTCATGAACTGGCAAAGTGATACAGTTTGCTTTTTTGCACCCACAAGTGAGTCGTAGCTTACAACAAAAACTTCATTTTCTTCTCGGAAGAATATTAATGAAACGAGTAAGAAATTTAGTTTTATTTGCAATTATTCTGAAATTACAGCCATTTGCAACTATTTGGCTCATATATTTCTTCGAAATGTAATCGGGGTATTACTGTGGTTATAAGAAATCGTTCCATAAATAAAGTTCCAACTCTGAGACCCAATCAGTACTAATGTTAAACTTCTTCATATATTGGACTACGTAGGAGATTCAGTGAAGACTATCAGAGAGAACGATCGGCTGTGTATGATACAAAGCTGACACTTTCCTATTAGCTGATATATTCTTTCCTCGCGTGATCTGGAGAGTTTCATGAATTTACACCATCTCATGAAGGTTTAGCTTAACTTAGGAGGAACGGAAAATGATGTTGCGGCGGCTACAGTGCTCAACAAGTTACATTTCGGAACAGCACACATATAGCTCTGCGAATAATACTAGGAACCACTATGTTTTACACCCTTTTCGCAAGCTGTTTACTCATCATCTTATAAAATGACGGTTTTCCTTCATTTTCATAAACAATCATCAACAAATTGATCGATGATTTTGTGTTTAAAAGTTATTTTTACCAATGTTTACAGAAAATATATGCACTATGACAGAACAGAATCAAATCAGCAACACTTTGCTTCCAGCGCTATCTGTGAGCGGTTTTAACGTAGAATCGCCAATAAAAGTGTGCTGGAAACGAGCACAACACCAAAGAAAGCATAGTGTTTGAGCGGACAAGCTCAGTCGCGTGATAGACGGAACTGGGTAGCGTACCTCCACAGCCAGTGCAACGGACTTCTAACTCAGCTATACTGGCTGTGAAAACACACAGTTCTATTGTTCTATTGGAATCTATTCTCAGAAGTATTTCGGTGCGATATGTGCAAAAAATTGGAAAATTTGACTACTTTTTATTACATACCATTTTTGTAGAATTTGCACCCCTATATCGAAAACAAAGACGTAGTCCTACGTCAAAACCCTTAAAACATATATCCGATTCTTACAAAGGGTTTTTTTATTCGACTTTTAATCTTAATGGTAGAGAATTATACTGGAGGTTCATCCTTGCCCACTTTTTCGTGTGAGAACTTTCTAAGCAATTCTTATGTTAAAGAACTTCTGTCCGATTTTAACGCTTGATTTTCATAATCGAGTTTTTCATTCTAAGATATTTTTAGGGGGTTCTGAAAAGCATCCTTCCGACTTTTATTTTCGGTCGTTCGAATATAAATGCTAGATTTTTTAAAAAAGTTAAATGAAGCTCATAAAATCGATAAAACGAAAAAACCCATGTTTCGGTCGGGTTAAAATGATTTGGGGAAAAAACTAGGTTAAAACTCAAAAATAAAAACCAGGGAAGATGGAATTTTTCCCAGCGGCACGTCACTGTGTATGACTGAGTAAATAACATTATATGAGAGACAACATTCATTATATAAGAGGATGAGCAAGAGTGGGTTAAAAAAAAAGTGGGTTAAAATATTCTGTTAGATCAGAAATGGTATATTTATCACAACCTTAGTGGGTCAAATATTAATTAGCGCAAAAATGGCTCAACAAAATTTTCAGGGCAAGAAAAGCATAAAATATTTACCCATTTTTACGTTAAGAAAATAATACATATGTTCATAACAGGCGTTCAGAATATTTCTTTTTCGGACTTGTGGGTGATGAAGTTTTAGTAATTTTTTCGATGCCCTTAAAGTCGTGAGATGTAGAATCCGTATAGGTCAGTAGCTAGCGGAAACTGTTTATTTACGTGAAAGCCAAGATGGCGACTTCCGGTTACCCCAAAACAGTGAGAATAATCATCATTATGGATATCATTTCAAAGGGAGTGGTCAGTAGACATTCATGTCATATTATGTCGCTCTATATCCGCATCCCAATCAGGAAGAATTCATAATGTGAGTAGGATCGTAACGCTGACTCAACCTAGGAATCGTTGCGTACTGACTACCCTATTTCAAATGCTACCCATATTCTCACTATTTTGTGATAACTGGAAGTCTTCATCTTGGTTTTCAAACTTGCGCGAATTATCAATTTTCGCTGTCTACTGACCACCCCCTTTCAAATAACATCAATATTGATGATGGTTCTCATGATTTTGTAATAACCGGAAGTCACCATCTTGGATTCAAAATGGCGTTAATCATCAATTTTTGATGTATGCTAACCAACCTTTTTCAAATGACACCCCTACCGATGATGGCCTCACTATTTTGTGATAACCGGAAATCGCCATCTTGAATTTCAAAATGGCGCAAATCATCCATGACATCCACATTGATGATGCTTTACAGTATTTTGTGGTAGTCGGAAGTCACCATTGGATTAAGGAAGACGCTAATCATCGATTTCCAACGTCTACTGACCATCCTCTTTCAAATGACAAATGTTGATAGTTCTCTCTATTTTCTGCGTGAACCATTAATTTATGACGTCTGCTGTCTTCAAATCACAACCATATTGATGATGGTTTTGATTGATTTGTGATAAATAATTTCTGAAGCCATTCTTAGGATAAACATGAAATATTTCTTCTCTCATGGCAAAAGTGGTATTATATCTGTTTAACGCATTTTTGCGCTAAGGTCTTTTTTATTCTATTACTGCTCTGACTAATACTTAACCCTCTGACGCTCAAACATACGCTTGTATGTTATCACCACTATGAAAACCTCTTCACAACATTCCCATTAATCATACAAATACATGGTTTGCTTTTTGAAATCACTATGTTGAATACATTCAACGTTGAAAGTTAAAAATTTGAGGAAAACGAGAAAAAGAACAATGTTCTGTATGGCAGGGTAATTTAGTTAAAAAGTGTTCTTGGTTTTTTAAATTTTTGGATAAGATAAAAAAAAATATTTCTAAATTGCTAGCTTGTAGTACTCCTCTGCAACTGTGAAGTTATGTTGTGAACGATGCTGAAATAAAATGGCCATTTTTAAGGGTTAAATGAAAAATCCGTAGCTTTCGTGAGCCGGCAATATATTTTTCGGCTTTCTAATGACTTTTTTACATTTTAACGACATTCAATTAGCTAGAGATTACTGGGTAGGGAAAGTTATGAAACTTAGAGCCATAGTACTCAAGTGAGAGCAAGGATGTGAAGTGAACAGATCGGAAAGCTAGAAGTGGCAGGGTCATTAGAACAGGCTTAATATCATGCGGGCTTATTTTTTGCCTTCTGATAATGAGGGTCGAGCTTAGGCAGAATAACTACGAATCACCCGAGTTCACTATCTATCTAATAACAAAAACAATCTACAATAGTTTTCTTAAGCAAACCAAAAGTTGCACAGCCAAGGGTTAAATCAGGTTTGCTCTTGATAACACGTATACCGTTTTTCCTCGCAGTGAAACCCACTCTTGCTCTCAGCCTCTCATATATGGTATTATATTTCCATATATGCCAATCTTGATTGATAGATAGGCGAACATTACTAATTTAGAAATCTATCGCTGAAGCATAATACTTTCTGATCCATTTAATGCGGACACAATTACCACACCCCCTTCCCTCGAAGAAAATTTCATAGTTCCTCCTAAATAAACTTCCTTAGTAGGTACAGACCTGTAAAACCAGTGAAAAATTTGGTTTGAAATGATTTTGAGTTTGAAAACTACTTTAAAATAGAAACTAATTTAAAATGTGTTAACAAGTTGAATCTTTTTGGCGGGGTCCGGACCCCCGAACCCTCCTCCTGGATTCAAGTGTTTCAGCTACGACAAATAGCTTCTCAAGTTCGTGGCAGTCGATCCATTGTATGCATGTGCAAATCGTACTGAATATGTAATAGACATTTCCACCATTATATTGAACATAACCAGCCATGGAAAAAAATCAATCAAAAATTCATGAACAAAAGGTTACGATTTCGTGAACTGAACATTTTACGAAAACCATGACCAAGTTCCTGAAATTATGAATAATAAACCCCGAATTCATGAAACTATTTGTGTTTTCCAAAAACTAGTTCACCCCGAATATATACGTGGCGTTACATTAGAATGTTTGGTTAGGGTACTGTTGTTGTTCCCTGGACATGTTTAGTTTTTGTTGTGAATCTAGTTCATGATTTGGGAATATACAGCCGACAGTCAAATGATGTTCATGATTTCAACAGCCTATTCGCTATTCTTGTGATTTCTCTTCACGTTATTGTTCTATCTTATTCATGAGTTTACTATCGCATTTTTCTGTCAGACTAGCGGGATTAAAATTCATGATTTCAGGATCTTAGTCGCGATTTTTGTAATTTTTATGCAATATTGAATATATTTTAGGTATGAGTAGAGTGATTCATGTTAATGATTTCAGGATCTAAGTCACGATTTTTGTAATTGCTGTTCATGTTATCGTAATATTTTAGTCATTTATAGAATAATTCATGTTCATAATTTCAGGATCTTAGTCATGATTTTCGTAATTTCTGTTTATGTTATCGTAATCTTTTATTCTAAAACTTCCAAATTTGACGCGAAGAGTAATATGACCAATGTTCATGGTATCAGCAGTTTTACCATGGTATTCGTAAATTATCTTCGCCTAATTGTGATCTATTACATTTTGGTTACCATCGGTTTTTTTTATTCGGAATAACGTGACAATATGAACTGGATCATAAAAACATGACTGATTCGCGATATCTTGATCTGTGAATTATATCACGCACACTATTTGGTATTCTCAGCGCAGTTTTTGTTTTCTATCCAGACATCACCATTAATCTTATCAAACGAATAACGATGTTCGAGGTCCTAATAGTTTTTTTTATATCTAGTGCTCGTGTCTATCACTATGGTCGCTAGCAGCTGGACATTTCATAAAACAGTACATCGAATAAAAATAATTACACGAAAATTTCATTACCATGTTGCATGAAATTGTAAATGATTAGCGATATCTTCTAAATATCATCAGCACGCCAAATAGATTGTAAATAATGTACTAGCCATCATGAACCAGTTCACGAATACATGAATAATATTTCATGATTTTATGAACTATTTCACGAGTACGGATATTGGATCGTACCTAATATATTAGAGATCATGAATTAGTTCACGACAAATAAATGGTTCATGAATACAATTTTGAATTCTCGAAATTGTTCACGAGAACATATCCAGAATATTTTGATTTTGTGAACTAAGGAAACCGTAACTGAAGTTCACAAAACAAAAACAAACAGTTCCACTAAAATAAGCGTTACTGAAGAGAAATTTGAACATAAATATAAAACACATGATTTTTGTTCATGGTCCTGTTTTGATAACGTAAAAACGTGATTGTTCCAGGATTCATGGCACTTTATAGACGATTTTGGAAACAATATTTTTTTCGTGTAGTTTGGATTAATGAGAAAGGCACGAATGCACCGATAGGTGGTTTAAAATAGGTTTTTTTAATAATATTGTCTTATTTAATACAGTCACCATCATTAGAAAGCGATATTGCTGGATATATAATAAAAATGATTAAAATTATTTCCATAATTTCACCATTTTTCCACGTTATACAGTAGACTTTCAGGTATGTAAAAAAAAATCGAGATATAAAACGAATAAAAAATTTTGGTTATTGGCCAGAACTTTGTTCTAGTTACTCCTCTGTGTGATTCTTGGTTAAATATTCAGAACAAACTTAAAATTCTTTCAATGTTTCTATATTAACACGGTGATTGTTACTTCTTTTAATATCAGCTTCAAATTATTTTATTTGAATTCAAAAGGATCTATTAAATGTTTGAAAACTTCTAAAATATTTAGCCAGAAATGAACAATTTATAAGAAAATATGTATCGGATTTCCGCACTTACATTGCTATAGCTGGTTAAATGCATTACTACATAAATATACATTTCACGGTAAGTTATGCCACAGCCGTATTCGGCCCCATCGACTGGCCGGTATACAATTGCTGACAGTGACATACAGGAGAATAATAACAGCATGAAGAAAAAGTAAAAACAGAACATGAATGCAACCGATGGATTAAGATCGTGTTTTCGCGATAATGCGCTTAAATTATTTGTAATTATTATTGTAAACTATAATTATTATCAACTCAAGAATTATGGTCTGTTGGCTAGCATTGAAGAGTGTGTTTGTGAATTAGTGATAACACCAGGTTCGGAATGAGAAAGTAAGGTTACCAAATGTACGATATGAATTGCATTTGCATTTCTGGTTACCTAATTTGAATAATTATAGCTTTTACTTGAATCATCCCTTATATAACGGATCCATCATTTCTCTGAATAATAATGTAAATCCAGCCAAGATTTTACTTATACAAATAATTAAGACCCCTGTATTACTTTCTTTCCCTTGTGTCGCTTTCACTAGAGTCCTTCTCTTAAAAAAACTACTTACTATTTGCTACCGGAACCATCATTTGCTGCCGGGAAAAACTCATTACACTGAAAAGGTTGCTACGGTCGTCATGCTCGAGAGGCTAGGGAAAGGCACAAATCATGTCGCACGATGTCGATAGTTCCACCGAAGAGGCGAATCTTTCACTACTGCTTCCAAAGACTCGCTTCGTTCTTTTCTTTTTTTTTCCTTTCCACTGGTACTGACTCTGTCTCTCTAGGTGCCATTAAAAACCACTTACCTATTCATTACATGCTGAAAAATTACGCCTAATGATAACTATTACGAAAATCATCATCGAAGAAATATGTTAATGCCTGCCTTTCCAATTACGCTAGATCGCACGCTCCTCCCGCGGTGTGTCCCTGTTGATGGTACTTTTTCTGTGTTCTTCCACCACCACCATTCAAACAGCAAACAGCGCTGGCCAATTGCAACCGCAGCTCTACTTTTACTCTCGCGATTGGTCTTAGCGAAGTTTTTAATTTCCATAAATTATCGATAAAACTTCTTTAATTGCGATTTGGAAATTTGGTGCAATAAGTTAAAGCGTCAATGTGAAGGGTGTGCTTCATCAGGAGGCGGTTTGAGGTTTCCGGATATCAGATAATCTAAATGCAATGTTAGACCGCAAAGGACATAAATGATAGCCTTAGCATACACTCATTTTTATTGTTCGCTTGATCCACCTCTCATTCGCAATATGTTTCGTTATATATGTACGTTCGTAATATATTGCAGTGGTATGCTAACGTGGTTAAACGAACTAATGGTCCATGGCATTATTGAGTGTACCCAAATGTTGGAATCGTTTGCAATTCTCGCATAATCGATTATAGCTATTTCGAATTTGAAATCACAATCGATCTAATTTCGGATATTTGCTGCATCTAAAATGCCGCATTACCGCTAATGCTGGGGCTCCATACGGTGGCATCTAAAGTGAACTAATAAAATGCCATGCACGCGATGGGTCCAAATTTCAGCGAGTCCGTGCCGCCATATGGGCGTGTGTGTGTCCATCCGTTTTCTGGCTTCGCCATAGAGTAGTCATTTGCCACAGGACACAACTGCAAAATCAGTCGTTTTGATTATCGGTTCTATGTGATGTGTTCCATAAATAAACACTCGAACCGGAAAACGAAAAAAAGGCGCAACGATGTGAGCTGATTTCAGTTATCGATACATACGAATGGGAAAAAGGGTTTCTCATTCGATCTACAGCAGCTTGATGCTATCGCAGCGGCTACTTTCGACCGGAAATTGAACCAGACGACGCGACGCGGCTTCTTAAAGTGTGAAGTTGATAAGCTCATGATTTTTTCAAAACTGCTGCAAAGAACCACCACTCCTCCCGAACGGCTATCGACGGCGTAAAATTTCTTTCTTTCTTGCCTCGTGAACTTTATCTTCGCTCAGAACGCACGCCCCCGGGATTGCATCATCGCTACAGTGAAAACAAAGTTGAAACCTTTTCACGTTGAGGGGTTTCTGTCCTGTGTACCTACCATCAGGAAAAAAAATCCACGGCTTATGTAGGTTGTATACGGCCCTCGTCGTCGTCGTCGTCGTCGGAACGCGAATTCGCGTGTTTGCAAGAGCAATGAACATGCAAATTTTCTCATTCGTCCGTGTTCGATCCACTTGGTAAACATTTTCCCCTGTTCGGGGAAAAAAAAATAAAACAACATGGAACGTTACCGTTTCGGTGGATTCTGTTGAGGTTGCTGCTGTAGCCGATCGGCACGGTTCGATTTGAATAGAAAAGAAACTCTTGCCGAGGGAGGTACATTCGCAGGGTACGGCAATTGGAAAGTATTAGGGCCGAAATGGCTCGGTACGAAGGGGTTTTTACATCCACAAACTAGGTACAAGAGAGCATCCCAACATTTTAGCTGATTGAGTAAATGAATGCTAGAATGCTGGTTTGTATCGGAAGGGAAATTTGTTTGAAGTGAAGGCTGTAACAGGATGCCGATGACATACTGTATGTAGGTCTATTGGTATCTACATTACACAGATATCAATGCTTACATTAAAGGTTGGAACGATGAAAAGTTGGTTGACTTAAATTTGGTGTATTTTATTTAAGACGTGCATTTAAAAATCCTGAACACCCCTCATGCTGTGGGTGTGTGGGTTACCGAAGGTTGCACCTATTTTGCTTTTACCATTTTCCATTTAGCAAGCGCATAAATTGTACATAATATTGTTGGCCAAGTTTGATCGCGTCGGAATGGACGAAATATACGTCATGGCGGATTTCAAGCAACTGTCAGGACAAGCGTTATACATTAATTCTGGACTTACATTTCAAGAAAAGTTTTAGAAGTAAAAGTCATCACTATTAATGAAACAATACTTGGTTTGGCAGGCGATTTGCACATATGCACAGAACAACGATTTTTTTTGATTTGAGATGACTGAAATTGATGATTAAAATAACTTTGAATTCCAAGATGGCAGCTTCCGGTTACTGCAAAACAATGAAACCAACGACAATATGGCCCTATTTTGCAAGGGGCTGGTCCGCAGATGAAATTGATGATAACAATTTAAAAATAGAAAATTGTGGCATTATTTGAAAGTTGAATGCCAGTAAATGACAGAAATTAACGACTAAAGTTATTTTGAGATCCAAGATGGCGGCTGCCGGATACCACAAAGCAGCGAAAACTACTATCAATATGGATAGCACTGAAAGGGGCTGGTCAGATGACGGAAATCGGTGATTGACGCTATTTTGAATTACGAAAAGGCGGCTTTCGGCAACTACATTTAAATTAAAGTTTCCTTTAATTTGATTTTTTTGCTTCTAAAAACTAAACTAAAGTCCATTTTGTGAAAACCATGTTTTTCCAAATTCCGTACACGACTTCAAAAAGAAAACTATAAATGCTACTTATAGGGGAACATGGGGATACTTGACCAAGCGCAAAATTCTATTTTCGGCTATGGCGTCTTCTATTCGATTCTTAATTTTTTTCAAAAATATTTTTATACTTGTTTCGATCCCTTAAGGTAATTTTAAACGTTTGGAGTGAAAAATCCTTTCCTTGCAGAAAATATTACGTGATTAATAAATTTGCATTAAATGATGTAATTTTTTATTAAACTTTGTATGGACATATCTACTCGACTACTAATTACTATTAATGTACTAATATACCATCTTAATCCTTGTGAAGCAGTGAAATGATTTAACATAAACTGGAACATTGGAATAGTTATTACTAGAATTTGCATGATATTGAACGCAATAACTAATGTTGGGGAGACTTGACCAAGATTTTATGGGGAGACTTGACCAAGCAGCGATCAGCTGAAGAAAGATACAAAATTCCTAATATTTATTATGCTTTGGTATCTACTGTTAATGTTAATCACGCCTTAAAAAAATCCCACCCCAAACATAAGTCTTTATATTTTAATATTTGTAAACAAAGTTAGCAACAGTAGGACTGATTTCGTGACGTGTGAACATGCAATGCAAGCAGTACAGTTAATCCTTAAAAAGAAATGCATTAAAAAAATCAAAATTTATCAAGTGCAACTCTTTTATATATTTTACTGCTACCTAAGGATCTCGACAATAGGAAAAAAAAATAATTACAGTATGTT